>NC_143403.1:5816451-6122580 GCF_052110815.1 Crocodylus siamensis | reverse complement strand
CAAGCACCAGGAACTGGAAACAAAATAAAATATTAAAATTTAGAAGCTGTCATCCAGCTGCGCTATAATATGAACTGCTATTCTAAAGCAATGATCAAAATGGCACAGTAATCAATCTGATGATGTTACCCATTATTGAGAATAGGGCAGTCTTTTTTTTAAAGAAAGATTAAAGTATGTTGTGAAGGGCAGGGATTTTTGTGGATGATAACTTTTACTAAACCAGCTGCAGGGCTCATACAGATTTAGACAGGCTAGCTTTGGAGTGTGAGGCACTCTTCTTCCAGTTTGAAGTAACTAAAGCATCTTGGCCTGTTGAGACTTCATGGACTTGTAAGTCCAGAATGGAATATTAAAACTGATATCCTTTATACAACAGGCCACAAAACTTCATCCAGTTAGTTCTTTATTGAATTAAATAACTTGGTGTAGAAGGAGCCAGGTCGAGTGGCTACACCCAGATGGGGCCCATGTACCACACGCTCAGCAGGTGTCTCACTCTCTTATTTTCAAATCTTGCCTGCCATGACTTGGCGTAACCAAAAAGAGGCATCAGGAGAGGGCACCTGCTTGGAGAGAGTTGGCTGAGACTGGTGTGGGTCATGACGTCTGTATCTTCCTTAGGGCTCCTCCTCTCCTACACCCCACCCTCTTCCACTTGGGTGTTCCTGTTGCCACAGTTGCTAGGAAGAAACCATGTTGCCCGGAGTCAGTGTCTTTTGGCTGAGCTCACCGGTTTCTACTGCAGTTCTGGGATCAGCAGTGTACAAACAAATAAAGAATAAAGAAACAAATAAACTGATAACAACTTAAAGAGCTGTGCTTCGGTCTGATCCAGGCCTTTCCTTGGCCCAGCAGTGCATCTTGGCCACCTCTCCTCGGGCAACCCCGGTCCTTCAAGGTGTGCCCTGTGTATGTTCAGTCCAAGTGGACCAGTCTGTTCTAGGACAAATGCTTTGAGTAATGTAGCTCCAAACCCCGAAGTAGCAACCCAGAGGTACCTGGCCTTTTATGGCAGAGTGGTGATCAGGAATCCACCCAAAGAGCTGGGATGATCCAGGTCTTTGGCTCCTGGTCCTCTGCTTCCATGGGGGAGTGCATTGAGAGGCCTTGCTTGTATGTGCATTCCCACTCTCCAGAGCTCCCACTTTCTTGTCCTTACATAAGAGTTCCTGAGTTAGTCTGAGCCAATCTGGCTCCTTGCTCATTCCCACATGCCCCACTGTCACTAACAGGTGCTGAGAGGCCCAAAGGAGCTCATTATTCCCTGCACATGTTGCTTCCAGGCCCTAGAAGGTGCCCCCTGTGACAGCTGTCTCATTTCTTGGTCTGTGGCCCATGTCCACATGGAGCTGGGGTTCTGACCTCCACCCCATTCTGGAAGCAGGGCCTAGGGGATGGCTGCTGTGCACTGGCTACCTGTTTGGCAATGCACAAGAGCATGCCTTAGGGCTCATCATTTCCACATAAGCCCGGCTGGGGATGCATGTCAGCATCTCCTGTTCCTGCTACATTTGGGTTGGCCTAACATGCATCTTCCATATAGGTATCCAGTCTTGGCTTAAGGACATCAAGAGAAGAAGATCCAACATTTTTCTTGGTGATTTCTTCCAGCAGTTAATCCACTTCCCTATTAAAAATCTGCCTTATTTGTGATTTGAATGTGTCTGCTTCAACCTCTAGCCAATTGTCCTTATTATACCTTTTTCTGCTTGGTTAAAAAGGCATTTTGTATGTGGTATTTTCTTCCTCTATGGTACTTTTACACCATAATCAGTCATTTCTCAAGCTTTTTGATAACCTAGATGGATTGAGCTTCTTAAATCTCTCCCTGTAAGATGCTGTGTTTCAGCCCTAGAATATTTTTGCAGCTTTTTTACTGCAGCCTCTTCAAGTTCTCAACAAATGTGGCCACCAAAATTAAATATAATATTCCAGTATCAATCTTACCAATGCTACCTCCCTTGCTCCTACTCTTTATTAATAGCAAAAATATGTAGTTGTAGCAAAAAGATTATACGCTGGTTGAAAGTAGTTGGAAACTAAGATTCAGTAAACTTAAAGATGTGACGATATCAAAATAGTCCCTTATGTAATGGGGAGGAGAAAATCTGTTAGAAAAGAAGCTTGATGTCAGTAACTTAGCTGTTTCAGGTTGATTTTATTTCTCTTTGGAATTATTAGGAAAGCTCTTAATGTGGTTTATCTGGCTTTTTAGTGAAATTTTATCAGCTGGAAATAAGGGAGAGTACCAGCCAGCACTCTGCAGCTCACCAGTGGTTCATGGAGTGAAATTTTCGAACTTCTGTTCTGTACAATAGTTCTTATTTACTAGCTTTGTAGCTGTTTGCGATCTACCTTTTCAGAAAAAAAGACAACAGTATTTGCTGAAATTCAGCAGCGGAACTGTAGAGAACTGAATGAAGAAAAACTATTTATGAATGTGACTGCCTTATCCAACAAGATCAAAGGCAAATCCTGTCAAATGTTGCTGTTACCAGGGTAGCAAGCGTGCATTTTTAATTATTTCAGTGGCTCCATAAAACCATATGATATGCCATCAGCTTCCACTCTTTCCCCACCCCAGCCTGTTAAAGGCATGTATAGAAGAAGACCAACTTCTTATTTAGTTTGTTCTGTGAACTCAAGGGAACATGTTGCCACACATGGTAATAATCTTAATGACAAAGGAGAGCAGAACTTGCTCCTAAATGAGGCTTATCCTGGTGTTCCACCAAGTTGTGCATATATGTGCTATTCCGCTAAAAAATCACTGAATTTAAAGCATCAATGACTGGCTTTTTTGCTTGCTAAAAGTGCTGGAGGTTGCATTATGCATCCACTCTGTGAAATAGACTCAAGCATTAAGTGCTTCGTCTGGATGTTATGTTAATTAAATTAACCTCATTTCTATGAAATATGCTATATGTATCTCAGGATGGGTGCAATTAGCAATTACAAAAAAAAAGGATTAGGAAGGGTTCGCTGAAGAACTGCTGCTAATAAAACAAAGGTGAAGCTGCCCAGACTGACAAGCCAACCTCAGAAAGGTTTTTAGTAGCATCTTTAAAGACAGATATGGCTTAGTGCATTCTTGGCCATAAAATTACAGCAGCTTGACATCAAAGGGGCTCTTTTTTTTCTGTAGGAGCTTTAGAAGATTCCTAACAGAAATGAGCTGCCTCAATGAACCATGTCCTAGAAAACTGTCTGAAGTGTAAACACATCAGAAATGTTTGTTTTGGAGCATCGGGCTCTTTAGTGCCTTTGATACACTGTGAAATAGTTATTGGGTACATCTACATGTACTATTAATATGATATAGGCTTGCTGTGCAGTAAAATACTGTGCAGTACGACTTTCCCAGAAGCACATCTACATGTGCATCCTGTTGAGAGCACGGGGCTGGTCCTGATGTACGTGAGACCAGGAGAGCTCTCCTGGTTGCAGTGGCAACTGTCTCCTGGTGCTGTGCACATTGGGACACACAGGTGCCAGTGAGCCCGTGCCCAGTGGGGCTCCCTCACCCAGCCAGGGTCTTGCTGGCAGCTATCCTGTTCCCAGGGCAGCTGCCAACAAGCCCCTGGCTGGGTGGGGGTGCTTGCTGGCAGCTGCAAAAGGAGCTGGACAGATCCAGGCCTGTCCCTGCTGGGCAGGGAACCTCCCTCCCCCACCCCCCCCCCGTCTGGCTGAGCAGGAGCAAATTTGTTCCTGGCTAGCATCTACACAAACGCTACTGCACAGTAACTACCTGTAGTTAATTTAGTACCTGTATTCACTGGTATTAGCTAACTGCACAGTTGACTAATTTACTGTGCAGTAAATGCCACACGCGTGGATGGTGACAGTTTACTGTGCAGTAGATTAGTCTTCTGCTCAGTAAAGAAACTTGTGTAGACATACCCACTGTAGTGGTTGGGTGAACAGGTGTTTCTTCCTAAATCCACCAATACTTCCTAACCTGTGCAATTCCTTCCACGTGGAGTCCTTCTTCTTAATGAAATAAGAGGAACCTTAGGTGTGTGCTTCCTACCTAACAGAGAAAAGGACTCTGTATCAGCAGCACACAGGTAACTGTCTGCAGACCCTCCTCTAGCAATACCTTACTTGAAACCTGAGAAATGTCACTGTCTGAGCTTCTCAGGTGTAGCTGAGAACAGGGTTTGTCTTTGGAAGGTGGAAACAAGGAATATAGAAAGGGAAAAAGCACCTTTATGTTAGCTTTCTAGCTACACCCCCAAAACTCTTTATCAGCATCATCATTATCAAGAGAAATGCCAAAGGAGATATAGCTTTCTTGAAGATCTTATGCCATGCAGACCACTTTGTAATTAGGTACTCAAGGTGGTCTGGGTGAATGTTTATACCATGTCCGTTGCAGATGATCCTGTTGTGCTATGAAGGCTTCTGATGATCACATGATGGCTCATTGTGAAATGACATTCTTTGATAGAATCCTTCCATAGTTCATCAGTTCTCTGTCTACTACTCTTTTTTTGAGAAACACTAAGAAAAACTCAACCCATACACCAGAAAACCTTTAAAAAAATTTACTAGTGTAATGGTTACCGCAACAGCCAAACTTTCAAGCTGTTTATGTAAACCAAGTTTACAATTAAAAGAGTTTGCTCCAAAACTCCTAATTCTAACAGTTAAACTCAGCCACTTAAGAGAAGAAATAATAAGATGTGACCTTTATTTCCCAAACACAACACCTTGAATTTGGAATATGAACACTGGATAGGCTGCTCACAAATGACCCACAGGAATTACTCAGCAAGTAAGTTTGAATAGCGACTGAATGTGAGAAGAATAAGGTCTATTTCTGAATCGCAGTAAACTGTTCTTTAAAACATCAATCCATTTCTTGTTTTAAAGTTCCCAACCAATTAATGGGGAGGAAGGGGTCGGGGGAAATGAAGTGGGCAAAGGGGAGGAGGAGAGATGGAGGTGAGAATAACTGAATCTATTATTCATTATTCTAACAACCCTGTATCTGGCTCAGTGGTGTCTCTGCTGCTTGCTGAGATAACCTTTTCTGAGTCTTCTTCCCAAATTAGGTGTGATAGAATACCTGCTCCAGTACTGACAATACAGCACTGGATGGTACGTACACGTGAAAATGGCAGTGCTAGTCAAGTTCCTATATAAAATCCAACACAAGGAAACAAGGCAAGAGCACTTATCATCCAGGAACAGACAGTAATCTTTGGGGAGAATTAGCTCAGGCCATTGCTGTCAGGGTACACTGCTGCTGAGTTACACTGGTGACAATAAGTCATTTTTTAATGGCTAGAGACCTACACTGTAATTCTGCACTAAAGTCTATCACGAAATTTATTAAGGAAGCTTCAGTGTGTTGGAGCTATATTTCTAGATGGAATCTAATCTTCATTAACTCTTCAAAGGTGCTGCTATGGGCTGATATTCGTGTTACAAAGCCCAAAGCTCGAAGTACTAGATACATTTGCTCAGTGTATTCACTGAGGCTGCTTGAAGGCTTAGTCCTGTGGAGATCCTGCCAAACTCAATTCAGTCATGGGTTGGGAGCAATCAGAACCCCACTGGAATAATTGAAGGAGATTATCCGTGGCAGAAAGGAGGCAGCACATGGTTATAAAGAATATTAAAGGCTTTAGTGAGGCCACTGGGTACAATTAGACCCTCTGGCTCCCTTAACTTGTCTAGCTCCCAAATTGACCACAATACCTAGTATCACTAAACACAAGTCTACATACCCCAACTAGGCCTGCTCCCTTCCAAACAAGAAGGATGTGAACATTATCAGGTCCTGGCAAACACAGCCAAGCCACAATGCATAGACATTCGAACCCACATTCTTTCAAACCATTCACTGTTGCTTGAATGGTGCCAGCGACAAGACAAACGTGAGGTAAGGTCTCGTGTGTTCTCAATCTTACCTGGTTCCAATGGCAGAATCCCAAAAACAACTGTATCAAAAAGTAGCAGATGGGTGGTAATGATGTAGGTACAGGGTGAATGAAGTGCTGCATTTCCTAATGGTGATTACCGATGGACAGACTGAATCTAATTCAGGAAGTCTTGAAGGTGTGGCAAACTGGGGATGATGAAGTTAGAGCATGAAAAAGGTAAAAAACACTCCACCAAAACAGACTACATATTCACAAGATGGGAAAAGCAGGACTTCTAGATTCATCACATCCCTTCTAGGACTCCTGAGCTAAAGAGGGGAACTGCTATTGTATCCTAAAGCCCTGAGAAGGGGTAGATTTTTTTCTTTGTTACAATGAGCGGCATAATTGCATATGAAACTCCCATACAGTTGATGGGCCCCCTGGCACCTTATGATGTCCACATTATTTCATCTCAACTTATTGAAATGTATGCAATTGTATTCACAGAACTGCATCTTTATCATGGGCAGCACTTAAGAAAGCACAGCTTGCCCAATTTTGCAACATATGCAGACCACCCATGGCAGAGTCGACAATTCATGTGTTCCTATATATTTATCCCTTCCTGCTAGAGTAAATAAGGGGTCAAGGCATTACTCCATATATCTCGGGTGGTCTGATGCCATAAGAAACTTGCTCTACTGGAAAAGACTTTTGCTAGGAGGCTTACATGTAGCTGAAACCTTTTTTGTGAGTTCTGGCCACCAATCCCTGCTCACTTTAGATGACATTCACTGCATAGTATCTGAGCACCTCTTCACCTGTGAATCCCAACTGCAACTATACCCTTTTTTCTGCTGTAATTTGTGCCCTGCTTCTAGATTTCAGAAAAGATTCAAATGAGCAGATTAGAAAATGAAAACTAAAAGATTAAATTTAGCATTAACAAAGCCAAACTAGACACAAGGGCGCTGGGTAAACCAGAATCAGCATAACAAGGAGATATATCAAAGGCTGCAAAAAGACAGCATGAACTAACATTACTTTGACATTTAATCTGTTTGAGAGGGTCTTTTACTGCTTCAGCAAAAGGGGTTTCTGCTTGCCAATGGAAAACCTTTTTGTAGAAAATGTGAGTTGCACGGCTCATGCGATTTCTTTCTTTTACTTAACAAGGTGATTCTATCTCTGATTCTCCCTTGTTATACTTTAGATGCAATAGAGGCCACACTATCACTTGACATGCGCCCATAGTGATAGACAACATGAAGAGCTATTTCATTCCTATTAGGAGAGTCGGGGCAGGGGCTAAGGCATACGGTTGACAACCTAGAGATCACAAGTTTGAGGCCGCTGCAGAAGTGCTCGTGGCATAGCCCTGTCAGATTCCAGCGAATCTGTGACTTCTGCTAAATACCTTGTCACAAAAAGGAAGGATTATAATAGGTATAAAACAAGAAACACCTTATTACAGATTGCTCTGAAGGGCTTGTTTTAACAGTCATTTCTTCGACCCCCTGAAGTTCTTGTGTTAATGAGCAATCTAACTGACAGGTGTTATGGTTCTGATCTCCTACCCCGGCCCGTATGTGAAAATCTACCAGGGCAAAATACAACTATGTGATGTTGCCTACACATAGTGTCTACCACTTGAATGTGAGCATAACAGTACATCTATTCTAGCCTGGGTATTATGTGGACTGTAAGAGAGAGCTAATTTCCAACAGATAGCCCTGCACATAACATAAAAAAAAAAATGTTTAACTTCTTTCCAGCAGCTCTATCCTTAATTACCTTCCTGTTGTTGGATAATTCCAGATTTCAGATTCAGTATATGGTGACAGTCTTCTGTTATAATTAGAGCTTGTTGAAATGTTTTCCATGAAAAAAGTTTTCCAACGCTATATGACGTTTGCTTGAAAACTGAACTTTTCATGAAACGTTGTCAGCACCTTTCATATTTTCTTCTCTTTGCTGCAATAATTTCTGCCACTTTTTTCAATTAAAAGAAAAAAATCATAGTATTTCCCGTAGTCACGTTTGAAGTCATTAAGTCATTATCAAACATTTTAAATACTTTCTGCATTGGAAATGATTTACTACAATTTTGAACTTGATTCGCATTTTCTGGAACAGGCAGATTTGGCAAACACAAGGTTGGATAACTGAGAATGCAACAGATTAATAACCTGATTTGAAATATCAGTGAAATGTCACACAACTTTTTTTCAAGAAAGAAAGAAAGAACAAAAGAATAAAAAGAAAAAGGATCTCTATTAAACTCTACAAGAGAGAGACAATTTTTATATTCCCGTGGAATACTTTTCCTATTTTTCCTCAACTGTATTCATCCTGTAAGCTTTGTCAGCAATTTCAAAGCTCTGGAATAGTTTAGTGTGAAATTTCAATTCTCCTTGACTTGGGGTGTGTGCGCATACAGCCAAAGTTTTCTTTCTTTCTCTTTTTCTATGCTATACTTTCAAAGGTCATATCAGATTGATCACAAGCAGTGTACATTGTCATCACACCACTGATGTCCCCAGGGATGTGACAATTTATGTTAGGTTATAATCAACTATTATACCGTCTTTATCTTTCAGGCCTAAGAAATATATGAATATTTTAGCCATCATGATATTCACTACTTTCTTTTTCCAGTACTATGAGAAATTTAACTCACTCCAACAATGAATGCTGTCCTCTGCCCCACCTTTTTATACTACTGGAATAATTACACCACTTAGTGATGTAATTCTGTTATACAGCATTTCCCATATATTTAAGTAAAAGGACAACAATCTCCTTTACTTTAAATCAAAATATATCCCTTACTGAATTTACAGATCCAAAGGTACAAAGCTCATCCCTGTTAATGAAATACTCTAAACCTAATATTAATCTGCTAGACAAATAAGGCAAACAAACTTTCAAATCAACATTTACCTTGAATTGCCCTTGCTCATCTGATTCCCCTTGTCCTTGTCTTTAACTATCATCATTTCTATGTGCAGTCTTCATTTATTTTGCTTTTTCTAGTTGCCAGTGTAAATCTTGACTCTGAGTTGTCTTTTTCTAAAAACCCATGGCTTATTTTCATTTTACATATTTAGACCCTCTACTTTCAAAGTTTTCCATGGCTACTGTTCAAGTTTCTGATATCATAAGAATGCTCTTACAAACTGCATGAAGCCTTTGAAATGAGAATTTGGAGGGAAAGTACTGACTTTTATCAATGATAGCAATAAGGTTGCCCGGTGGCACAAGTTCTGTACAGTGCATATCTATGTAAAAATTGAGACTATATGTCCAAGGCATTAAATCCTTTCTCCTTATGGGACTTCTGTTACTTCGTTTCATTTTCTTCTCTTTCCAAACTTGTTCACAGAGATGCTTATAAAATTTGTGCCTAATATCCTATAAAGATTACCCATTCATTTTGCTGGCTTCTTTTATTATAGTTGTTTTTATCTGTCTGATAATAAAGGGGCTTATAACAGATTTGCCTGGTCTAGCACTGACATTTTAATAGTGTATGCAATATTATACTACATTCCCCAACCAGCATTCCTTGTCATAGCTACCGGACAAATCCAGCAATATTCAATAGGGTACCTTTTTAAGTCTTATATCACCCCTCCTTTCCTTCTGGATCATCCAATTTTCTCTGGATTTCTTATTGTTTCCACAGTGTTTGGCCACTTCTATACATCAGCCAACACTCCTTTTTCATCATACTTTAGTCCCCATCCTAGAGACCATTTCTCATACCCTCAGGGATATTAGCTAGCAAGGCTATACTGAAGTCATTAGAGCTCTGTCAATCTTCACCTGCTGGCATCTAGCCCTCATTTTTCTGCATAATCTTTCATTTATGGCCAGAAGTTGACAATTCATATCTACCCCCATTGCCTGACATTCTGCTCTTAGCACTCCCGTGTCCTCTCGCTTTGTTGCATATGGATATAATCCCCTCTTTCTTTTGTTTCTGTTCGTGTCTCTTCATCCCCATCCTTGGAGGTTTTTAAGAGCTGGCTAAACAAAGCCTTGGCTGGGAAGATCTAGTTGGGGCTGGTCCTGCTTTGAGCAGGGGGTTGGACTAGATGTGAAGTCTTGAGGTCCCTTCCAACCCTCATTTTCTATTATTCTATTATCCTGATTGGGTACGTTCCCCTATTTCTTTTTTCTCTCTTCATGTCTCTTGATCTCCATCCTTGGAGGTTTTTAAGACCTGCCTAGACAAAGCCTTGTCTGGGATGATTTAGCTGGGGATGGTCCTACTTTGAGCAGGAGGTTGGATTAGATGACCTCCTGAGGTCCAACCCTCATTTTGTATGATCCTGCGTCTGTTTGAGTGAGATCCCTGTTGGATGAAATATAGAGGCAGCTGAGATTATGATATTTTTAGAGGGGTAACCATAAAAGGTTTATTACCTGTTCCTACTTCTGAAAAAGAACGAAGGAATGGTTGAGAGAGGGAAATTTAATTCCTCGCCCCCACGGGATGTTTGACTTACTTGGCTCCCATGGGTGATGCCATTTCCTGTTGTCTGCTATCTACAAGGAAATAAGCTTTCCTGAAACGTACAGGCAAAGCCCAGAGGAAAAGCTGCACTTACTTGATGGGGCAGGAAAACAGAAGAGGCTTTCTAGACAGTGCACCAGCTCCTGCCACCGCCCTGACTTCATCCTGCCTTGTTGCCGCTTCTATTGCCATGCTTTCTTGACCCAGGGCACTTCTCTCTGGAGACAGATTTCTGTGACCTAGCACCCTGCCTTCAGAGGGCCATCTCCGTCAGTCATACTCCCGAAACTTGTCACCATAACCATTCCTGAAACAACTGTCACTGAGGTTCAGTCCTGCAATTTACTGAAGGGCTATTATTAGCTTGACAAAAGCACTTCTTTAATTAAGCTAGAAGCCGCATGCAAATGC
Source organism: Crocodylus siamensis (assembly GCF_052110815.1). Classification (NCBI taxonomy): domain Eukaryota; kingdom Metazoa; phylum Chordata; order Crocodylia; family Crocodylidae; genus Crocodylus; species Crocodylus siamensis. Next base: position 6,111,771 of record NC_143403.1, on the reverse strand, counting down.
AAGACCAGAGTTCAGGCAGTGCTGATCTCCAACGCTCTTTGAACACCCCTGGTTCAAAAATGTGCGGTGCGTTTCAGACATGCACGTTTTGGGGAGTTTGTGGGTGTTCTTCTGCACTGCTCGCAGCAAATGCCTTTCTGTCAGTAAACAAGTAAAGAGAAAGACCTGAACGGAGAAACCAAATTAACCCTTCTACATTAAAATAAAAATCCATGAAAAATCTCAGAAGAAAAATGTAGTAATTTATATTTATTTCTTTCCTTCTCCCAAATCCCAGGGCAGGCCTTCTGAAGGTCACCCCCTTTTTTTTTCCTGGGGATTTGTGAAGATATACAGCATACCACCTTTAAGTCATAATGAACAAATGGCCTTCAGTTGATATATGCAGTGTACTGTAAGTCAAAGAGAGAGGTTAACAGTGAAGGGATTGGGGGGTTTTTTTGTTGTTTTTTTTTCCACAGATGCTAAGCAAAAATTCTAGGGTTTAGAAGAAAAAGTCCATCCTCAGGGATCTGCCTGAAAAGAGGCTGAAATATCTAATCCAGGTATTTACTGCAGTGAAATTAACTTGAGCAAAAGGACGATAAGGTAATTCTGTCCAGGAATCTGAGCATTTAAAAAGCCAGGAAGCAGTAGCTCATTGGGAATTCAGTGGCGTGTATTTAAATTACATCTGGAATTTATATAATAATGGACCAGTACACAACACCTACATAATAATCTGTGCTCATAATCTGGAGGCATGTAGGGATGGGAGAAGGTGAAGCACAGAGAAAGAAATTACTTTACTGAACTAGCAGATAGAGGATTAAAGCCGAGGCCTTGTGACCCCCAGTTTGGTATTGACACCCTGGGCCAGACTGCTGGTGGCCAGTCTATGCTGAGAGCAACACAAGAGACTTGGATGATAAGCAAGATAAGAGACCAAATGTCTAAATCCAAATAGGAGCAATTTTTCCTATCACTGACCAAGCCATTATTGAAGTATATTGGAATTTCTACCATTAGGCTGCCAGACAGTCTATATCCCAAATGAAATCAATTTTTTTAGTGGATATCAGCAAATAGGAGGCTTAGAATTGTTAAAAAGGATTTTTTTTGTAAATATTTTTAAATATGCAGCCTGTCTGCTGGCTAATAGCGAGGAAATCCCATATATACTTTTTCAGTGACTAAAGGCAGCAACATGCCTGTTTTCTGGTCACTAAGGAAAGGGACTAGCGCGGGGTTGAAAAGTGCGAGGTGATGATTTAAGTCAAGAGCTCCACTTCTTATTACTCCTTGACACCTTAGGTCACCTTTTACTTTTGTTCCCTTTTTCTTTGTTCTCTTTTAATTATAATCTCTCTTAGCCTGGACCATCTCTGTCATTTCTCGGCCTGTCGTCACTTGAATACTAAGCCAGGGAAGACAGGGCAAACTTGCTCTTGCGTGCTGTCAACTGTTACAGTCAGAGAAGCACAGAGTTGAACACTAGTCATGCCATGGCTCTTAACTCCAAGCCAAGCACAGGGATGGTTGACCTTCCATCTGTAGGAAGGTTTGCCTTCGTAAAAGGGGTGAGACCGCAGAGGAGTAGAGAAGGGCAAACACGATGCTTTCTTTCTACAAAGAAGGAACAAGGAAGACCCAGGGACTTACCAGTCAAGCTCAAGTTCAATACCTAGAAAGAAACTGGAATAAACGATTAAAGAATCCATTTGTCGGGACCTAAAGGATAATAAGGTGATAAGAAACAACTGACAATGATTCATGAAGAACGTATCATGTCAAACCAACCCAGTTTCCTCCTTTAACAGGGTAACTGGCCTATCAGAGGGAGAAAACCAAACCAATACGTTTCGACTTCAGTAGGGTTTCTGGGACAGTCCAATACCATGTTCTCATAAACAAACTAGGGAAATGACATCTAGATGACATTGCTGTATGGAGGGCACAAAATGGTTGGCGGGGGGGGAACACACCCAGAAGTCGCTCTCAGACTAGGAATATAATGTTAAATGATGCCTGTTCTGGGCCCAGTCCTAGTCAATATTTGTATTAATCATTTCAGTGATGTAGCGGTTGTATGGCAGGAAGCATGTACGGTGGGACGAGGGCTTAGAATCCAAGAGAGCCTTGAGAAGTTGGAGAAGCAGTCTCAGATCAGTAAGCTGAAGGTCCATAAGGACAAATGAAAGTACCATACATAGGGAGGAAAGTTCAAATGTACAAACAGAGATGGGAAAAACCTGGCTGAGAAGCAGTACTGCAGAAAAGGATCTGTGATATGTGGGTGATCAATTCATAGATTGGTTGATAGATTGATTGTTAGCAGCTGGGAGGGACCTCCCAGATCATTGGGTCCAGCCCCTCAATCACACACTGAATACGAACTACCAATGTGGTGCTGTTGCAAAAAAAAAGAAAAAAAAAAGAAAGAACAAGGGGGAAAACACTATCCTGAGATTTAAAACCAGCACACCCCAAATTGACCATGGAGGAGAAAATGCATATAACTCCCTAGCTTACTTTACCCGTGCATATTCCCAGTATGTGTGCACATGTTGAGTAAGCGTGCTTCTGCTTCCAATCCTTGCTGTTTATTTTAAAAGAGACAAAAGGAGGCAATCCCTTACTTTGCATTTTTCCACTCCTCTTACAATATCTGTACTCCAATTCTTTCCATATTTTCTTTTTAGAGCCCGTTTCCATTTATATTCTTGTTTACAGGTTACCAGCGATACAGAATATGCTTGCTGAAAGAGGAATAGGAGGATTTACAGCCTGTTATGCCGAGGCACTTAACAATATTGCAGTTCTCATTACCAATACCAGCACAGTAGGCTGCAGTAGTTCACTCAAGGCCTGATCCAGATCTTGAAGTATTACTACAGACTATTCACTCTGGGGGTTATTGCACAGTTTAAGCAATGCCAGATATATGATGAAAAGGTTCATAACAAAATCTGAATATATAGAGCACCCTTGCTGTTAGGTAATATTTACTTACAGTCAGCCTAAGGGATTCTTTGCTTTATTTCAACCCATTTCTCCTAATTAAGCCCATCACACTCTTTGGCCCAGCCGAAACAACTCTCTCTCCCACTTTGACAGTGATATCCTTTGAAGCCAATTATTCCTCTGTCACTGTTTAGTCATACAATTGATATTTAGTAGTCTGTAATACAGATAATGTCTAGGCTTCAACATAAGCACTTCATCAAGCAGAGTTATGCTTTCTCTGAAACACCTTCTTTAATAAGCTGTGGTTTTCCCCAAAATATTTTCCCACATCAAACACACCAAATTGATCAATATTTTAAAGTCTAGTTCTGCCTCATAATATATTAAGAAAGACAGCTATTAATATGGTAAGTACCCTAGCCTTAATTTCTTTTGGAGAAGGATCAACATCTTAACACAAAAAGTCTGCCAGACTTGCATAAATTTGCCAAAAGTAATAGTTTCAATTATACAGTAACAAAAGCCTAGGGTTCAATTCAAAATTGTACCCATGGCTGGGAACACCATAAGAACATCATGTATAGCTGATAGCATATCAGCTGATGGCAAGAAACTCTCACTCCTCCTGTCTGCCAGCTGAAAACAATACTGCAAAAAACCCTGGCGTTATTGGATTCAAAGGGATTTTTGCCATTAATCGAGACAGGATCTCACTGGTTATTTAGATAAAAGACATATTAGGAAAGCCCAGTGATGGCCACAGGGATCTCTCCATTGATTTCAATGGGCTTTAGAACAGGTCAATGCAGAAGTCAGAGTAAGAATGATGTACAATACAAAACACAGCTCTTTTCCAAAATACAGCTTGCAGTTCAATACTCTGGATACTACATTATTGAAATACACTCTTCACACTGACATGCCCATTGGGATGAAACTATTATAAGGATGGGAAATGTGGCAACTTTGTAGTGTATATAGCAGATAATGAAATTTACATCAAACCTAACGCCATAAGGTGTTTGGTTAACTTCCATTCTGGGCAACCTTCCAAAACGTTGTCACGTCAACTAGGAAAAATAATTTTCTCTTGGTATACAATATTATTCCTTTAACAAGAGAATATTAAAAGAGAAAGAAACCAATGTAGTAAATTACAGGCCCAATTGTCAAGATTAATCCTATGTCAATTGCCATGAATAAGCTTAAGGTTGCAAAATAACAGCAAATTCCAAGCTCTATAATACTTTGATTAGCAATTTAACTCACTGGTACAAAAACAGTATCTCTGTCTTTTTATAGGTTTAAAAGATTAAATGCAGCTGTAACCCTTTTGCAACAAGAACCTCATTATGGCCTGTATAAGAGATTCATTTGATTTTATTATTGTGACAGACTTGTAATATATCATTCATGTACAGTTTTGATATATGGACTCAAACTCGTGGTGGAAGGATAACCCAGTAATATCGTTTTGACTCTGTTAGGGGATGGGGCAATGCTGGAAAAATGTGTTGCATACTAGAAGTCAGAAAGGTGTTATAATAGGAGTGTTGGCTGGTCTTTTATTTGGTACAGGCAGGAAAGGTCCTCTAGCTGAGAAAGTAGATAATGGGTAACCATATTTGTTATTTAACAATATTTATCATCTGTGTTACAGGAGACGAACCCCATGCTGGAACAGCAATGAGATGCATCAAGCAGCACCCTTCAGCCAGTATCTGCTATTTTCCCTTTTTCAGTTGTGACTGAAGAAAACATGTTGTAGGTAGTTTCCTCACACCCTGCCTCCTGCTCTTTCACCATAAAAGCACCAACAGAGATAAGGGACCTTATTTTTTATGTGCTGTTCAAACACAAATGAAAACAATTCCTGCGACAAAGACATTGGCAAGACAAAATGGGAAAGAAAAGGAGTACTATTATTGCCACTTTGCAGAACTGAGGCAGAAGGAAACTCTGTCCTCCTTGCAGAAGATCCAAGGGTAGACCTCAAATGCCATGACTGCCAGACTACTGCCTTCATCAAAAGATTATCCTCTTTCTCTCTCTCTTTTTTTGTTACTTTTAATAAAAGTTATATCGTTCCAATCTAGCCCTGCCTAAAGTTGAGAGAGATGCAGAACTGAACTATCTTCAGGGCACTGTAAGACAAGTTTATCCATAGAAATGGATTATGGACTTTAGAGGTGAATCCTGACACTACCAAAGCTATTTATTTCAGTTGGGCCAGAAATTGACCCTTGGCCCATAATGTAAAGCAAGCTATCAAGGGGAGGGAGGACAATCTGATGCTCAAAGATTGAATGTTATCAATGTGTCTGATCCAAAGTCTGCTGAACTTAGTGGAAGGATTCTCCTGGCTTTCGGTGGGCTTTAGATCAGAAGCTAAAGTAATGGCGTGACTCCAGATGGAAACTCTCCCTGTTGGTTTGACTCTCTTGGAGGGCACACCATGGAATGTTCATCGGATGAACAGCCATGAAAAAATGCTCTAAGCTTTTTGGCCCTTTAGGTCTTTTTTGGTTGTAAACTCTTGGGTTTTTCACTGAATGACTCTTGGCATACCTGCTAAACCAGCAGGCATCAATTCAATACCCTATTCTGACTGCTAGCGCACCACGAATTACCCATGCATTAGGTCTATGACTTTCTTGGATAGGGGTAGCTTCTCACCACTTGCATAGACTCACCACTGGCTGTCTTCAAGTGGTCCTTTCAAAACGTAAAAGTTTTGGTTGCACAAATGGAACCTGAGTGATGGCAAGCAGATGGTTAAATAACATAACTGAATGCAGTTTGAGAAAAATTGTCACTTTGTCATTTAAACACATTTTCATATCAAATTCAGTTCATGTGTCTGGATGCCCAAATGGTCTTCTTTCTCTGCTGAAAGCTAGCAAAGCTAATGAATGACCTCTCTTAAGATGATGATATCTGCATGGGTTTTAATTGGCATGCAACATCATTAACTCATTGACTGGGGAGTTAGTTTAATTTAATTTAATACGGGTATTTTTGCACCTGCCTTCTGCATATCCCCCATTAAACATGTGCAGATTATCTGATGCTTACACAATTAAACCATTGCAAAAATGGAATGTTTCATTGTGTTTGCAATGTAATTGTCTAAATACGATTTGGCATGTACTGGCAAACACAACTTGCTTTACAGGAACATATTTTCAGAGAAACGATGACATGCAGAGGGGCTGATGCAATGCCCTGAAGGGAATGGAAACATTCCCATTGACTCCAGCATCCTTTGGACTGAGCTTGAAAATGAACTGACTGATTTAAAGTTGCTTCTGATTAGGACTGCTTGTGAAAGAGTGTTTTTTCTCCTCTGGGTAGGTTTCCTACTTGTTCCTATAGCTTAACCTTTGCAAATTCACCAGCATTCAAAGCAGCTGATGTCAAAAGGGCAGAATTTGACCTGGCTTCACCCACTGGGTTTCATTTGAAACTCAGCATGGCTTTATGGACTTAAATGAAGACAGAGTCTTCTCGGTGCCACTTCATTTCTAGGTAGGCTAGAAAAAAGGAATCTCCCTTCCAGACCACAGTCTTGCACTAGATGTTATGTCACCAACAAGAACTCCAGGCCCTTTTTTACATATACACACTTCCTTGGGTTTAACCTAATCTTCACTGTTTTAACTGTTTTTATTAAATGAGTAAAAAATCTGCTGTAGACATCTATTTCAACTTAAGTTGACCCAATGCAATTTACCTTAAGCTGATTCCTTATTGATTAAAGCTAACTCAAAATAGGCCAGTCTCCAACATAAAAGATTAAGCAAAGGTTTGCATTTATTTACCTGATTGTTTTTGACCAAATGCACAGATTAAACAAGTGCAACTTTCTTACAGGCAGAAGCCCCAGGCTGGTCACCCTTGCCTATACCTTCTTTCTTCTTCCTTTTCAGATTGTTTGGGGCTGTTTCAGAGTAAGTTTGGTGAAACTCATTTCAGTTCTCTAGACAGCTGATACTGCTTAGAAATAGCTGTCTCAGGTGTCATCAACTCTGGCTACAGGTGTCACAGAGGTATGCCTACAGGATGTTTAAGTAGATGATGTACACTGTCTCTCCCAACACTGCATCATACAGCTTTGGACAAATTCTCTATGTTGGGGAAACACTTTAATATCCCCACTTAAGACCACAATTCACTCCCACAGCCTCATGGTAGAGGCAATTAACCAATCCTTCAATACTCAAGACGCCAAAACAGTATACAGCCTGCCATCTGGTCAGTGTGGTCCTTCTTCCCTCCTCCTTTTCTGTGTATATGGATACAAGTAGCTGATGTTGAAGGAGAGGATCCCCATTCTGCTTCCTTTTGAAACAGCAGTAGGATACATCAAGCAGCACCAATCTGCCAACCTCTGCTATGTTACCTTTTCCAGCTGTGGCTGAAGGAAGAACATTGCAGCTAGTAACACCCTCACACCCTGCCTCCAGCCCTTTCACACAGGGAATGGCACAGACAAAACTGATCCTAATACTGATGTGTGCATGCACCAAATATGGTATATATCATTTAAAGCATTTCAGAAGGCCTTTTTGCTCAGAAACTGGGACTATGGCAAGACATAACATGGCTAACCTATTTTGTATCTAGTGGATCATGATGTGCTACATGACAAATATAAGCTGGATAAATCTTTCTTTTCTCCTGTATTCTTCACTGATGCCCACTAACACATTGCTTGCAGACGATGTAAAATACAGGGGGGGAAAAAAACCCACTAACCCATCTCCCTGTGTCTTCATTTGTGCTCTTGACAAAGAAAACTGAAACCCTAAGCTTCCATTTCTTTTTCGTTGTAAAAGCTATGATTAAACCCAACCGTGATGATGGCAGCATAAAAATATGGATAGATTGGCTAATCTTCAGAATGATGAACATGAAGTTCTTCATTCTAGTGGGGACAGAGACAAAAATTCTCTGTGCAGAGAATGAAAAATATTGTGGCTGACACTGACAAGACAAGGCAAAAAAAAAATCTATTGTCTAATATCATCTGCTGAGTCTGATTGGTATCTAGGAAAAAAAAAATGATGGAATTCACTAGGCTGAAGAAAGAAATGTTCTGCAACTGCCAATGTCATTCATGCAGCAATTGCTGTCAGACTATTTGATCCTGTTTCCAGATGATTTGAATTACCTGCTTGCTTTGCAGCTGCTGATTTGAGATCCTCTGGATTTAATTGGCTTGCTGGATTGTTACAATTAAGCAATTAGGACTAGCACGAACAATAATGTTGATTCAATACATAACACAGTATTGTGCTAGAAAAAAAAAATAGAAATCTGGATTGTGCTGTCAACAGCTAAGTGATGCAGGGGATTGTTATGGTTACCTTTTAGTGGCCAGAAGCTAACTCCTACAGAAAATGTCCCATGGAAAGCCAGAGGATTGCTTGTATGAGTCAATTGAGCAAGATTTAGCTTTCAAATCACAAACCCTATTCACATGGCAGTGTGCGATACACTCCTGTACACCAGGCTACAAATAGCTAGACACATGAGTGCACAGTCCAGCCACTGGGTCAGCCCATAGCTACAGCTATTAGACTCTGGATGCTGGCAAAACAATACATATATACCATTACCCCTATACAACGGGCACTTCCTTTAAAAGTGCTCCTGCAAAAGATCCAGAAACATCCCTCCAGCCCACACCGACACAAACACAAGTGTGTTGCTTTCTGCTCTTGCCCAATAAGAGATCTACACCAGCTCCACTGACTTTCAGGATACCAACGTCTCTGGGAGCTTGAAGAGAAGATATTCCCCTCAAGGCAGTGGCTACAATAAAACTCTATGACCGAATACATTTGTTTAATATATTGCCAGGCCAAAAATATTATACAGTCATTGCAGATTTTCCTTGGCCTCTGATGCCCCTTGAGCCTACCTGAGGGCAGGTAATTAAAAGTCTAAATTAGAATTTTATATCTAGCAGTTTGGCTTGCCCTGGGTTGATAGAGGAGGTGCTGTAGGGGTGAAGAAGTCAGCTCTCGTGCGTGAGCTACTGGAAAATCCCTAAACTGAATTATTTTAGCATGATATTGCTGCAAATTGCACAGGAAACCCTACACTCCCTCCTTTGCCTAGAAGGGCCAATAGTTAGTGATTGAAATCAGTGGGTGATGACGTTTGTAGCGTTGTGATTGCTGATCCTGCATCAATCATTGGGCCTGGCATCTTGCTCTTGGGCCATATCCAGTTGGTGCTTCTGCCATTGCTCATACATTTTATTTTGAGCAGTGACTGGATAAAGATAGAAATAATCCTGGGTGCAGGAAACAGAACCCAGGACTCCTCTTTTGGTGAACTCACTAGCTGTTCCTTCCTGCGTTCTCCCTGTTTGAACCATGCACCCTTCATGCAGAGTAGCACAGCAGAAGCAGAATTTGTGCAGAATGCCTCAACCTATCCTAGCTTATAGCCTGGAGGTTTGGGTACTGGCCAGGGAAGGTGGGTGATACAGATTTTCACCCCCACAGGCTGAGAAAGGACTGCAACTAAGATCAACCGCTTCCAGGGCAAGGGTTCTAACCATTAGGCCAGTGGCCTCCAAACTTTTTTGATTGTGCATCCTTATCAGTAAAAAATTTTTGAGCACGCACCCCCAATATATGTATATTTATATTCGCGCACCCCATCAGTAAAAATGTTTTGAGCACGCACCCCCAATATATGTGTATTTATATTTCTATAACTATAAATAGAAGTTCTAATATTTTCTTCCTGCACCCCAATGGATCGTCTTGCGCACTCCCTTGGGTGTGCGCACCCCACTTTGGAGACCACTGCACTAGGCAACTACATAAAGCGTGCAGCATCATATCACCATTAACACGATGATGTTTTAAGAGAAAAGCAAACAATAAGCCTTGCCCAGTTCTTTGAAAGAGCAGGCAGAGGCACTCATCTCAGGAGAGGAGTCTGTTCAGATGCAAACTGCGCTGAGCATTTCCTGTGGACTAGCTCACCCTGCTCAGTGTATGTTTTTTTGGATCAAACATCTCATACTCCTGCAATACAAATGTTAAGTAACTAATAATTATAATTGCCACCTAGTGCAATCTGAGAGAGTTGTGACACATCCCGTAAGTGGAAGCAGTAAAAGCAGTAACACAAATACCAGAGTATGGTAACCATGGGCAAATATTCACTGTTGCTGAGATATTCTGCAAGCAAAGAGAAAAGCCCTTTGCTTCCTCCTTCCCCTGTGAGTAGGTGGTATTTTCAACCCTAACAATATTAAATATTAATACAGCCAAAAATGTATCCAAAGCTCTGAAGCAAGAGTATTGCTGATAATTTTTTTAGACGTGTTTGTTTTTAAAAATGCAATGCGTTATCACAGACCACCAGAGAGAATAATTGATTGATTTCATGCACACAAAACATACATTTAAATAATGATAGAGGGCTAGCACAAACCAAGAGAAGCCCAAAAAGTGTGCATTCAAGTGCAAGCTTTCTACTTACATCACCTCAATATACTTAGGCGTGGCAACCTGCCTGGTGTTCTTCAAATATCCACTACTCCCACTCAGTGGGCATCAATGGGGCTTCTGGGTAACCCAGGGATGCAACCATTAAACTGCTGGCCTCTTCATGAGGAGAAACAGAAATCCAAAAGAAAATCTTAGCTCTTGATTTGTAACAGACTATGGTTAAAGTCCTTTTCCTTGCACAAAGAAACTTGGAATATGTCAGCTGATGGAAGCCGGAGCCAGATGGTCAACTTGAACAAAGCTGCCCTAACGCAAAGGATCTAGGACAGGTTAAAGCACCTGAGGATCTGGGCACCAATCACTGAAAGAAAGGAGCAATTTGATTCCACTTTTGTAGGATTCATGTGCCTAGAATTAAACTTGTGATTAAGTGTGTTGGTAAATTGGGCTCCAAGTGGAAACCTGTGAATCTCTGCTACAACTGCCTCCCCACATCTTTTTTAATGCAAAATGAGAGTGCCCTCAGCTTACCCTCTTATGTTTCAGCACTGTCCATGGCAAGATGCTCGCCCAGACCCTACAATGCTACAACCAGCTCTGATATCGGGTCTCCGGTAGACAAGGAGAATGCAAGGCTACCTCAAGGCCAAACGCAAGGCCACCTCAACTTCAGGGCTTTAACAGAAGCACCCAAATGGCATTAAAATCTCTCCATGATATGGCCAGACAAGGTTCTTTGGGTCTTTTATTAGACCAACTCAAATAGCTGGAAAAAAGTATTTGCAAGCTTTCGGGCAAAAATACCCTTCGTCAGGCTGAGGCAGCACCTGCACTTGGTGTGTGCTCTTCCCAAATTGAGGAGGCAGGCAGTTGATTTTGCAGGCCAATCACAGGGCAGCCACCATTTTCACCATGCAATGGAGACTTGCATTACAAGAAATGTAATCTGTTCACAAAATAATTAATTTATTTTTAATCAAAATGTCTTAGCTTTAGGATCAAATGTACTGAGGGTCTATGGTCCCAATGAATATCTTTAAGCCTTTTGAAACAGAAGGCGACTCTCCTGTTAGAGGCTACTAATTCTACATGTTGATGGTATCCTGAATTTTATACTTGTGGGTGTTACTGTTTGTCCATAAGGAAAACAGGCAGTGCCAGCTATTACTGGGGTCCACATGACAGAGTATTACAAAAGAGAACGAAGATAATCCGATTGTGTGCTGAACACAGGGCCAGGCAATTATGGTTCAACACTGCGCCAATGAGTCAGTGGGAAGTTTGTCACTGCTTTCAGTGAGACCAGGATGAGACCCACAGACATGACCCACTATATTTACCAAGTTGTGCAACAAAATCCCAGGCCTGACTTCTGGTAGCCTAGCAACTACAGATATGTGTTAGTGCACACAAGAAATACTACCTGTAAGATCAGAAGAGTTCAGCCACTGAATGGTTTCATAAAGTGCAGAGATATAATGAAGATAGTACACATAGCTGACAATGCCTCCTTGCACCCTTTTCTTTTTAAATATCTATAGCTTCACTGAGCTGGGAAGACAAATTATGAACTTAACTACTGAACAGGGTTATTTGGGAAAAACATGAAAACCTTGAAATATAAACTGCACTTTCATTCATTTGTCATTTATTTGGGAAATAATTTCTCTTGAAGCCTCTTTAAAAACACGTGCTTCTTTTGAATGTATAATTCCTGCAGATCAATATTGTACCGCGAACAGCTTCTCTGGATCTGACTTGCTTTTGCAAGATGAGAAAATAAAGGAAGTTTGCCAAGGTTTCCCTAAAATCCCCCAAAAACATATCCACAAATGACTTTTTCAGGGATCAGTTCAATTTTTGAGGCCCTCCAGCATGCACCCCTTATTTTTCACTTGGTTTCAACTGAATCATACCAAGGAAAAAAAGGTGATGGCAAGCAGTGAAAAAATAAGGATCATCAAGAACAAAAGAAAAGCCACCTAGAGAGGATGAAGGAGCTCAACTACTAAAGGTGACTAGGGCCATATAAAGTAGGTGGAAAGTGTTAGTGGTATTTCAATAGTATGCAGAAAAGTTACCCATAGTTCAAAGCTTCACTATCTCAGGTGCTACCAAAACTCTTAGAGAGGTGGCAGTGAAAATTACCTCTGCTTTAATTTGAATTAGGACTGAGGACACTATCCCAAATACACCAAGTGTTCCAGCCAATGCTCCTATAACCCACAACCTGCATTGACCAAGCGCTTCCCTTGTTGTTGAATCCTGGAAAACTACAGTCACTGCTTTTTCTTTCTTAACACATTCTCTCCTAGTTTTATTTCACGTCTGAGATCAGGAGCAGAAATGTCAAATCCCCAGGAGAACCGATTCTCCAACCGAGTTCTTTCTACAGTTCCCGTCGCCCCATCCGAGTGCCTTCCAGAGCTTCCTCTGGCCCACGGCCTGCTCTCATGAGCTTTCCAGCCAAACCTGGCAGATATAAAGAGCTTCAGATAGTCATCTAAACACTCTGATGCTTTCTGAAGCTTATCTGAGCCAAAGCAGAGTCTTGAGTCCTTTTGAGGCTTGTCACCATTGGCTTGAATAGGCTTCAGAGAGTTTCGTCGTGTGTTTAAAGTAATTTTTTTGTTGTGCACATGACAGTAGCCAATGAAGTAAGAGGATTGGCATTCCTGTGCCCTATCACCCATGTTCACATGTTTATATTTTCAGCCTTTGCCGTTTGATCTTCTGTGACGGATTGTATACAAACACGTAAATGAGATGCGGCATTGGGGAATACGTTCTAATGAAGCAGAGGCCACGAGACAAATTATTAAAAGAGTACAAGTGATGGGATTTCTCTGCAAAAGGCTAAGTCATGTTAATTTTCCTAGAAATGGATCCAACCTTCATACCCAGTGGCTCAGCACTGCAGGCAGCACATCTGTTTGCTGCGTGAAGGACCCGGGCTTGGGAAGGACTTGGCATTCTCGCCTGCAGAGTCAGCAGGGTGCCTAGAAGCTGATGGTTCACTTGATGTGGCAAACGGCAGGGTTTCACGAATAATAATGTCAGAAACATCTTCCACAAAAAAAGAAAAAGAAAAAAAGAATCCCATATTCCTTTCCCTTGTAACAAGGACTGAGTTGTTATATTCCAAAAAGATCTGTGCTATTTTAAAGGCCTTTGGTGTTTTTCTTTTCTTTTAATTAAAGCTGTGTGCACTGAAAACAGAAAATTAAGTGGCAAAAGATGAAACATTGGCCTGTCTTTATTAGCACTCATCATCATAGTTTTTTAGGAGGAGACTGGACAAACACCTGGCTGGGGTCATCTGACATCAGCACTCTTTGCTGCCCAGATGACCTTCCAAGGTCTCTTCCGACCCTAAAAATCTATAAAATCTATGAAATCATCATCATCTGTTACAATGAGCTACCAATCCAATTAGCAGAATACTTATGGCTGATAGATGACCACTGGTTATTCAAAGTTATGTACAGAAACAATCATTTAGACACCTCATGTGTAGAGACTCAAACAAGCAGGGATACGGATTGCATCAATCTGGACATGCCTACAGAAACCTCCCGTTCTAAATAACACAACAGTGAAAAAGCTCCTCTTTTCTCTGCAAACCTGGGTATCAGATGGGACTCCCTACCCAGAACACAAGGTCACATTCATAGTCTCACAAGTATCACAAGAATGAAGAGGCACCTTAAAGGAGATGCATGGTTGCTGGACAGACATACAGCAGTGAGTTATTTGTCTGTGATCGAAGAAAGTTATAGTCTATGGACGGTGCATGTGAAGGTTCAGTCTGGATAAATGTTTTCTGGTCTGACTTCTCAGCAGAATATAGCCATAACAGTGCTGAGCAGGTTTGGCTGGTGATTAAGCTGGGATGCTTGGGACAGTGACATTTGGAGGACTGTGATCCCGGTGAGGTCCGGACTTCCAAAAGGATTTAGATACCAACATCAACTCTCAGCAATTACCATGGGAGCTGGGCATCCAAACTCCTTTGAGAACCTGAGCCTAAAGCACTACTGCGGGACTTGGGCTATTGATATTCAACGTCCAGCCATGCCAAAGAGTCCTTGTGTGACCTTAGACAAGGCTTTTGATCTCTCTGTGTTATTCATGTCTCCATCTGTAAAAGGGACTAATCATACTTCCTCACTCTCTTTCAGAGTCCATTTCTTATCTTTTTAGGTTGCAAGTTCTTTAGATTTGGGAAGAATCTCTAATTAATGTAGTTGTTCAGTACTTAGCACAAAGGGGCTCTGATATCAGGTAAGGCCTGTGGATACTGTTGTAATAGAAATGATTAATTATCATCATTATCTTCCAGGCTATACTGGAGGAGCATGGAGTGCACCTTTTCTAAAAGTGTATCTGACTAGGATTATATCTGATTTTTTCTGGACTTTACCAGCCACAAACAGAAGTTAAGCCAAACTTCCTTACTCGTCAAGAAAAAAATACATTGTCAGAATTGATCTGTGGATGAAGGCTCAGATTGTTCCTACTGTGACTAAATTGGCCAACTCATCCCTAGCAGTTGCACAGTGGATTTTATACCTGTGACTGGCTGATTAACACACTGCAAGCCTGCCGTTCCACAGGGAACATGTCTCCCCTTTGTGTGCGCTTATATAATCTTGCTCAAATGAAAGAGCACTGTATACAATCTCCTGGAAGAAAAAAAAATACTCTGCAGTATTTACCTGCTTGTTATTCTCCACCAAAGATGCCAAGCATTTTGATGCACTTCATTTTTTCCACCACTGAGATGTCAAGTCTGTCCTGTGACTGTCATCCTCTGTTGTTCCAAGTCTAACAACACATCTGGACAAGCGTTAAATTCCTGAGATAGAGTGGATTTTACTGTGAATCCAAGATAATAAAAAACAATGTGCTTAGGTTGGTGGTTGCTGACTCTAACGAGGCTGAAGGCAGTGCAGCCACATCACTGTATACTTCATACTGGATATGATGGTGTCCAGCAATATATTAGTATTTTGGTCTAAATGTTCAGGGCCCTGTTCCTGGGCCACTACGGCTCAGTTAAAAGTGGGATTTTGCATGACTAGACTAGCAAAATGCAACAAACATGATGGATCCAGTTCAGACAGAGCCCATCGCCAGTGGAGCATGATAAAGGTGTCTTCAAGGTACCATAACCTATGCCAGTTTGCTACAAAGCAGTGGCAGAAGTAGGGCAGTACAGAAGGCATCTCTGTGCCACATTCAGTCCTGCTGTGCTGAGCCCTTTAAAGCCACTGTTAAGAACCTGCTTTGCAAGCTTTTGGGTACAAACACCCTTCATCAGGCTGAGGAAGGAATCCAGGAAGAGCACACACCAACAGCGGATGCTTCCTCAGCCTGACGAAGGGTATTTATACCTGACAGCTTGCAAAGGAGAATTTTTCCCAACTACTTGAGTTGGTCTAATAAAAGATATCAGATTTACCCAAAGAACCTTGTTTGCCTAGGCCTTTACACGCAAAACCCAGGGGTATAGGTTGTAGCTGTGTTGGTGTAAACAGCCAGGCGCTCTTCCACTAGCAAAACCAGCTGTAGTACAGACCAGCTTCCCTTAGCAAAAAACTTCAATCAACTACATTTCCTTTGGAGTGGAGCCAAATAACAACCCTGCAATACAGCAGCCTCTCATCTGGTTTTGTCAATACCGAAATAAACTAAGGGGAGGAAGAGAAAGAGCATATGAACTATAAGGAAATGTTTTATCTTCTCTGCTAACTTGCACGGCTGGAGTCCACATTCCTCCAGGGCAAAGCCGACTGCGAGCTACAGCTCCCAGCATATGCAGGAAGAGAACAAACAGGCTCGTTCCTAGAGCAATTCCACCTGTGGTGCTCCCCTTCCTCCTTTATTGACAGCACAGGTGTGTGCGCTCAGCTCTTTCCACGCTGGGAAGCCTGGCACTGCCCCAGGAGCCCTGCCTGGCTGGGGATAAGGAGGCGGGGAACATTGGCCTCTTCCATCATAGATCCCTGCTTCTGAGAGCTGGCATAAAATGACACCCACTGCTTGTGCAGGGAGGGCAATGCCCATGGAGAAGGGAATGTGGGAGTGGCTGCAGGGGGTAGGAGGTGACATTGTTGGACAGACCGCCTGCTGAGACTGAGCTCTTCACTGGGGAATAACCCACCACAGTGGCCACTGTGACAAGGTCAGCCAGGGACCTCCAGGACAGAGATGCATCCACGGATAATTGAAGATTGTTGGGTGCTGGGGCTGTGTTTGCTGATTAAGGTGACCACTTGTTTACTGATAACAGCATGGGGGACTTCCCACCTCCCCAGAAACTGCAGGAGGATTTTCAACCTGATAATAATCGACGGGAGTCTGAAATGAAATACCAGAGTGGAGACCTTCACAGGCAGAGTGGCACCAACAACTACTGTGACTCAGATATTTTCCATTCTCTGTCAGCCTGTATTTTCTCTAGGTTGCTGTTGCATCCTGAATGTCTGAGCACTTTGAGTAACTAGAAGCTGAAGTAGAGGGGAAGAACAAGCAAGCATTTCAGAGATTACCCGAGAACTTCCTGCCTCACCTGTTGCAGTTAAAAGCCGGATTTTAAACCTTGTGCAATTAAGGATTGACACGACACCTTGTTGGATTAATAGCAAAAAGGCTTTAATAACAATACCACAAACAAGCTGTATGACTAAATGACAGAAAAAGACTCCTTTTCAGTATTCAATAAATGAGCTATCACCAAAGTCCAAGTAAAATCTGTTTTGAGTGAGAAATGCTAGGTGCCAGTTATGTAAAAATTCTGGATATCTAAAAATACCGGGGGGGGCCTTGCATGTGGCAGCGGCATGGGGTGGTGGATGGTCGTGGTGGTGGCAGCAGCACAGGGTGGTTGCATGTGGCATGCGCATGGCAGATGCATGTGGCTTGCATGTGGCAGTGGGGGCCAGGGGTGGTGGGTAGTGGCGGCAGTGTGGCGATGCGGCAGCAGTGGCGGTAGCAGCCTGGTGCCAGTTAATAGAGTATTCTGGCTAGTCGAATGCCGGATAACGGGGATTTTACTGTATATGTTTAGCCGCAAGAGTGTCTTCTCACCAGTGCAGGCCAGGAAGCAGTTTCCTTACAGCTTTCACTGAGCAGGATCCTACTTTATGAAGAGCTGGTGCAACGTTCTAGTGATTTCTTTCAGTCTCTCCTGGCGCACACCCCTTGCCGGCAATTCTGTTTTGCTCTGATACTGTTTAGCTGTATAGCTTCAAAGGATTTTTCCTTGATGGTTGGTCAATTAAAGTCCAAGCAAAGCAGGGAGGAAGGGGGACCATCCTATTACCATGGTCAACTGCTTGGATCCTGTTTGGGGTTGTCCAGCTGTGACCTTGTGTTTCGCAAGTTTTTGATTGGTCTGGAGGTTATACTGTAATCAAGTAAGACGGGTTTTGATCGACTGAAAATGGATGTTGATCAACTGGAAGCAATATTTTGAGGCATTGATGACAGGACACTGTACTTCAGGTAGCTGTTGCAACAATGGGGCAGAATTTACATTTACAAAAGTTCACGTGGTGATACAAAACCCCAGACAGACACTAAATGCTTGCTTTGAGAAAAATATGTCTTAATCAAGGGCGAACGTGCTACTCAGGATATATTTACAGCCACATATAGCGTGTCCTCATGTCCTGCCTTCAGTGCATTTCAGTCTTTCCCCTTTTACGGGTTTTGCTTTGAAATGCATTTAGTCCTTTGTTTTCTTTCACTACACTAGCTCATTTGAAATGTATATGCAGTTTCCTCCTTTCTCTAGGTATACCAGCATAGGCAGCATAGTCTGTGCCCCTCTCTAGCTCTCTTAGCTTTGTTATACACGTGTGAGGAGTGTGTCAGGTCTCTGGCAACAATTTTCTTTTTAGAGGACCCATCACTTATTTTTAGGCTCCGGTGTGGTAAAGGGCTGAGGCCCATCTAACTCAATCCTACTAGTGGAGCAACTGTTTGTTTTTCTTGATAGCGCTCTCCCCATCCTCATCTGCTCTTGCCCCAGCCTTCACTATGACTGTTATCTTATGGAGTGGGTCTAGTATTGATGTTGCAAGCGCCACACTCTATACACCTAATGGGTTGCAACCATTAGCGAAGACTGATCCTCTTTGTGACAGTCTTGTCACCACAATCCTGTTTTGCCTCAGCCACTGACTTTTGCGCAGGAGGGTTTCTTTCCTAGCTATTAAAACTTTCAGGTGGTTACAAACACTATGACGATTTGGCATAATTTATCACAGAAGATGAAATAATTTAGGGATTGCTTTATATTGCATGGTCTCAGCCATGATCTTGCATTTTTGTGCAAGATGCACTGTTATTTTAATTTGGTCATTTAGATTTCACGTGTAGGTCCAGCCAAACTTTCACAGTCATTGCACCTTGCGGTGTACCTTGTTCAAAACCCTGGATGGATGCTTCAGGGGCATCTTATTTTCTTCCATGATGTGACAATGGCAAGCTTCAGTGCTAATTCAATTAGGCTTTGATTAGGTCCTATCCCTCTCATTCTTCAAAAGTGCTCTGCTCTGTGAAGCATTTCCAGCTACAATAAGTGCACACCACTCCAGGGCTACATCAGCAGTTTCTAAACAGTGCAGCAGGTTCCTTTGATGGCAGCAGAAAGCGAAGTCAGAGGGAAGGACCCCTGTGACTGCTGGCACTGCTCAACCTGATGCAAGGACAGGAAGCACAGGGAGCCCTTGCTCTTCGCTGTCTGGTTTTTCCTCTTCTCGTCTCTCTGACTGTCCTTGGGCAGGCACATCAGCTGTAGAGGACAACTCTGACCAGGGAAGAAGAGGAATGGAGGGACTGGGAATTGCCATATCCCCGTCCTCACAACAAAAGAGCTCCTAAGCTTGAGAGGAAACTGGGGAACACAGACATCTGAGTGCACATCAACTTCAAGCGCCTGCCTGTGCATTATCCTCTGGTTGCTGAATTCTGTAGAAGCCTCGAGCTACCAACTGGAGCAGCTGCGATGATGGGAGAGAGAGAACATTTCAAAGTCTGTCTCAGCGCTGGCTCTGAAACATGCTGCCCCCAAAGATATGTCTGTCTCTTCACAGCAAAAGACTCTTCCCTTACATAAAGTCCCAGGGAATCCCTAGTGAAGTCAATTCAGAGGTTGCTTGGAGTCAGCAAGTCTGGGTCAAGGCTACAAAGGAGCCTAGTCTTTAACTCTGACTGCGAAAACCAGAAATAATCCTCAACTCATGCTCCTCTGCAGCCCAAACACAAGTTACAGATGATGCCGTATGGAAATATCTTCATCTGAACCCTCATACAAGGGTTCTGATTTTGGCCCAATTGGCCAGTTCTGAAGCGGTCTGCCACCGTGCACGTCTATTTGGTCATGGCTATAGACCTCTTTCTGTGGCCAAACTGGGCAAAAATTGTCACTTCCATCTGCACCCCCGAAATTAGCCAATGCAACTTAGCTGTCATGAGAGAGCAGTGCCTCCCTCTCTTCTTTGTAATGAAGTCCAGGTCTCAGGCTGAGTCACCAGAGCACATCTAGGGACTGCTACTGGGACATAGCTCTTACACACCAACCCTCTTTCTGTCAATGCCTGGACAGAGCCTCATGTTTGCACATCTTTTCATGAACGGGCCCGCCTTAGTACTATGCTGACTTCATCTGTACAGGTAGGACATGATCCAACAAAGCTGAGACTGCTCAGGGGCTTGGCGTGACCACATGCCCTTTGAGGGCTTGGAATAAAAATTCTTCAGTGCAGAGATTTTATTTTGACTGGGTTCACTGCACACAGAGTAAAGTGCACTTATCCACAGAGTGCTGTATGTACTTGGGTGATAGTAAATTTGCCCTGAACAGTCTGGGTACAAACATGCTGCTCAGTTTGATTTCATTCATTTTTCTTCTGTTCCCATGGAGGTTTTGCTCCTGCCACTACAAAGCTAACCCTTCTATCATGAGGAAACAGCCACACAAACACACACCAGAAGTCATGAAATGTACTGGTCCATGTGCTCCTGTGACTGTAATGCCTTTGCGCAGGTGCATGTGACTATCGGTGCAATCAAGGGGATTTGTTTTAATTCAGAGTAAGAGGGAGGGAGGAAGGACAGAGGGAGGGAGAGGACAAAAACTCATGACTGATTATTTAGATGACTTTAATGCTATTGAAAAAGCTTTGCAAGAGCCCAAGGTCTGTTCTGTCATGGAAAATAACACTAAAAATAACTCTACCACTAGGCATCAACTCCCCATACTTGTCCAGCCACACACATATGCAGCAACTGCCAGCGAAGGCGATCTTTATGATGGTAGCATTTATCACACAGACACTTGTGTACTCATATATCCCTGACAGATTCTAGGTCATCTCCTACGGGGCATCAGATGGGGAGCAGGTGACAGACATGTCTCTCTCACTACTTACACAAGATGAATTTGAACTCTGGGCCAAGATGTAACAAGCGCTTTGGTTCGTTACCCAGCCCCAAACCATCCAGTGCAAAATGACTTTGTTTTTACATTGCCATGTCATCCAGGTTTCTGGCGTGCTTGCAGATGCCAATATGAAAATGTGTACCTTGGAGCATGAAATGGAAAGGAAATAAGACCAGCGCCACAGGAGCTGAGTCCATAAGTTCTACCCAAGGGCTCTGTGGACACATGCAAGATCCAATATTGAAAGTTGAAGAAATGCAAGCCTTGGCTATTTGAAGACAGCTCTACCCATTTTAATCTCACATTTTAATTGTCAACAGACCTTTCACATATTGCATGCTCTATATAAGAAGCTACATGTTTAGTTAGCCGGCTCTTTGGAGAAGCACTTAGCTATTTTGGCTCTATGGATGTACAATGCTAGATACAATGACTCAGACTTTGGCTCCCTTAAACGGAGATGTCATATCATATTTTGGATGTGTTGCTGTTTGTTTTTTTTATATGACAGAAAACAACTGCCTGTTTCCCCCTGAAAAAAAAACAAACCAATTGAGAAAGAGTTACTATTATTGGTCAGATCTTTAGTATTTGATGTCACAGCTGGTCAGGAGTCTTTTGTAGGCAAACCTGTTGGAAGATATTGGAGTCCTGCAGGGCACTTCCAGGTAATAAGTTATGACCATAATGCAAGTGAGTTTCATTAGACTTGGAATCAGGTAAAATTAAGGCTGGAAGGGAGCTCAGGGGGTCATCTAGTCCAATCCTTTGCTCAAAGCAGGAGCATCCCTGTCTAAACCAACCTAGCCGAGCTCTCATAAAGAAAGAACAAACGTCCAAGGGTGGAGAATCCACGGCCGCTTTAGGTAATCTAGAGATTGTTTCAGTTTAAGACTCTTACTCTTTGTCCTGTCCTCTGTGACCACTTACAACAGTATATCACCATTCTCATAATAACCACCTTTTATCATAAAAAAGATGGAAAAGTGAGACTAACTCTTCAGAAGCGTGAGTTAGGGACACAGAAAAAGCAGTCCAGCAGAAGGAAGCTTGGGAAAAGCCTATCCTAAAGCTAAGGCTTAGCCTGAGGTTTACTCACTGTTAACTTTCTCTAATAAAATCAGTCCAAAAATAGAAAAAAAAAGTGGAGGGGAGGGAAGAAGACATGTTGACTTTTCTCTTTCTCGGTTTTAATACATATGAAGTATTTCATCATCCTCATTCTTTATACACAACTGTCCACTGTAAGTCAGCTAGTCCATGATCTACGGAAGTTGCTGCTATACAGAGGGAGCTTACAGTGTGATATACTACAGTTGAGAGAGGACGTCTAGTAGTTTTTAAATGACAGAGCATTTCATTTTAGCCCAGTGGTCAGTTTTATAGCTTGCACTTAAATGTTGATGGGAGCATGCACAGCTGTGCTTTTCATGATGTGACTCCCATATGCTTTCCCTTTTTGCAGCTCCTTCAGTTCAGCTTCTTCTGTTTATGGGCATCTGAACAATTATGGCTGTCACAAGTGGTTTTAGAAATGGTTACGTTAGGGAGGGGAAAAAATAACCTTTAGGAAAGTGATGGGTTTTTGCCACCTCTGTATCATCATCCCAAGGCAATTTATCCATCTTCCTGTCTACCATAGTTCCTGAGACACACCAAGCTCATCCCTGAATTGCATTTTAGCAGCAGGCTGGAGTAATAGATGCTGCAAGAAATAGTGACATTCCTGATGTGTGATGTGCTATGCACCACAGGGAGCTGAAGTCTCACTTTGCATGCCTTATGGCAAGCTGTAAATTCCTGACTTTATGTGCTGATGTAAAAACCTGTTTAACAAATTCATTGGAGTAGATTGCTTGGATCAATGTTATGACAACCACACAGAATCCCAATGACATTCCTATAAGGAAACAACCAATGTCGATTCAAAGATATACCTTTGTTTAATATGGTCGTGACAGCCCATGCTAGAATAAAGGAATTCCTGCTTTCAGTACAGACTATTAGGAAAGCAAATGTGGTCTGGCCAGAATTAACTGTTGAACAAAAGCTGAACAGGGCCCAATAAAAGAGTATCCAGTATTGTGGACCATGACATCTGCAACAGTACTAAACGCATTTTGTAGGTAGCTAATGACATGTAAAAGATCACAATGTCCAATACATCCAACATTAATTTTCTTTCTGCGCAGCTGGATGAGAACCATGGGGTTTTTTTTTAAACAAAGTGGCATTCATTAGCATCCTTAGATATTCAGTGGGACTAAGACAAAATATAGATAAATGATCTTCATATTTTCAAAGAATGAGTATCATCCTGAATCATTACCATATAGCAAAAAAAAAAAATCTTGTTGCACGTTACGAGGAATATCTGGACAAAGCAGCTTTTCTTTGTACCAGTCCGTATATACAAGCATTATATATTTCAGAAATAGCCTTTACTCCAATAGGCTGGAGTGGTAAGAAACACATGAGAGGTAGACTGCATAAAAATCTACTTATAGAGAATCCATGCGTTATTATATTGCCACTTGGTGGAGAGAACAGTTAATAAGTAGTTGGATAGGGTCCAGAATTATCTGTCCTCGTTCCATAAATTTTACAATTGCTTTGTGCATACCAACTTGAACTGACAGTTGATAATCTAAAGCACTCAAGGATATTGCAAGAATCATCAGCTCTGAGTTATTTGGAGGAAATGTACACAGTATTAATTATTAATCAGTCAACAAACAGCCAGCAGGAGTACGTAGCTTGCATAAGAAGGATCATTAGAGCTATTTAAGATTAGCTCAGTATTGCGGCAGTGGCAGAGTAGGTGCAGGACCCTCCTAGAAGTATTTAATTCATAGACTGTCTACATAGATATATATTCCTCTTTGCATTTGCTGCAGTGAGAGAAAGCCTGATCTTTATCAGCATGCTCAACATTTCTCAGCTTAGAAAAATCTTGAAAGCCCTGGATTTAGGGTGGATTTAATTCTCAGGAAAGAGGCTCTAAGAGAACTTTCATCTTTGTCACAAATCCTACAAAGACATGACCTTGCCATTTATAAAGCCATGGAGCACATTAGAAGTGGAACTGCCATTCAGGTGCTAGAAGCTATGAAAGTCTAATGGCACCAGTCCTGTGAAGGCTAAAGTGCGTGACGTGAAAATGTTTTGTAAGAATAAAAATCCTCTTGACCAAAATGATCCCAAATTCAACAAGCATGAGTTTTCCCAGCCTTCTTATTCCAATGTGAATATCAGGTAGGTTTATTAGCCTGGAAGAAGGATGCGTCAGTTCAAATAATGTATCTTAAGACACAGTTATTGGCTGCTCTGCCATGAGGTTATTTATCTCAGGAAATACAGCTGCACATTAGAAATGCAATTCTGTTCAGAACATCACATTTCTGGTAGCAGCAAGGTTCGGCACAGAAGTTGCCATGGAATCGAGCGAGGGCTGTGACCTGATGTCCCACAGTGCAATCAATTAATAGAGCACGTTCAGATTGTTACAGGCGCGAGGAATACGATGGTCCCTCCTACCTGGCCGCCCGCATCCAATGGGCTTGCTGGTCTTTTGTCCAGCTGCAGTTGCAACCGTGACAACACAAAGCTCTTGCTAACTTTTGGGCCAACTATTTCTTCCATCTCCGTTGTCAGGAGTCTCAGGGTATGGGCACACAAACGAGTTACTGCAAGATAAACAACAGGGAGGATTTGCTCTGCATCAGCTGGTATCTAGTATCTGCTCACGTGCATGTTTTTACCCCAAAGAAAATGAAAACTAACCTGCAGGAGCAAGGGTCTGCAGGTTTGTTCTCATGTTCCAAGGGATAACAGCATGCACACAGGTGGTTACCGCGGACTAAACGACCTGCTGCAAATCTCGGCCCTTACCCCACGGTAATTTGGTTCCGTGCCCACGACCTGTTGATTTCTATTGTGGCACCATGGAAACCAAAAATCCTTTAATTGAATTCCTCAAGCACTTTAAAAGAACACAAAAACAATTTAGTAATGGATTGATTTAGCATGTTGCAAATTCGAGAAACCCGATGCCCATAGGGCTTTTTCAGAGGCAGATGTGGACAGTTTTGGCAAACCTAAGACCTGGTCATCTCCAGGTAAAGAAGCATCCTCTCCAGCTGCATCCTCATCAACTTGCCTTATAGCACAGGACTGTTGTTTGTATTCGGTGCTTGCTAATATATTCCTTCTCCCTTTGCAACACAATTTGTTCAGGATGAAAAATTAGCAATAATAGAAGTCTGTGTTTTGTGCTACATAAATCTTATATTGTATATATATAATTAATATTTTATTAAATTTTAAACATTAAATTACTTTTCTTACAGAATAAAAGATTACATCTCCCAGCTCACGGATGCAGATCTACATATAAATTATATATATATATATAAAGTAACGTTAATATATCAACAAATATCAATTTACTATAAAATAAAATGACTTAGCCCAAAGAAGGATGTTTTCTCCCAATTATTTTTCATGAAAAATATATATAAAATCACCACAGCAGCAAACAAACTAAGCATTTTTCCCCCTTTCCAGGAAAACAAAAAAAAACTACTTCCAACAAGTATTTGGATAAGTAATATGGGACAAATCATGAGAACGACTCATAATGCCTAATTACAACTTACTCGAAGAGAAGCCCAACTGACTTAATTTGATACGAACAGGTGTGGCTTAGGACCGTGCAATTTGTCTATATGGAAACACAGACACAAATGAGAGGGGTGGGGTTAAATCCTGCCCCTCTTGAAGTCAACTGACCTCACTAGGGCTAGGATTATATTTTAGATTTCTGAATTGCTTGCTCGCTGCGGTGAGAAGCTATTTGTATAAGCAATCCCCATGGATTCCCTTGAGAACTGTGTAAACGACTGTTCCCTCGAACTGCCCAAATGACTGCTCATCCCTCGGAGCGTGGGAGTCGCAATCTGGCCCCTATCTACCCACTCACAGTACAAAAAAATCTCAAAAACAAACCAGAGAGTAGTTCACAGTGGTCTCCCTTGTCTTGACGGGGAAAGGGCACTCTTTCACAGCCGGAAATAACTAAACCAATGCAATGACTTGTTACCACAAGCCCATATTCATTTCAGCTTTTCCAACATTGAGTCGGATAAGCACACGACTCCAAAAGTGATCCCACAGGAACCAAAAGGTAGTGCCCATCGCAAGCTACACTGATAACACAAGAACGGCAGGATCTGTGCTCTCGTTTTAATTTGACTACTCCAAGCATTTTCAAATGGGACAGCTCTCTGGAGAAAGATGATGTAGACTCTCACTGCACAATATGTTGTTATAGAAAGAGATACTTCATTTCCCCTGGCAAACATCACTATTTTTGGAGGACCTTGCTTTGTTTCAAAGCAACCCTTTGTCACCCCTTGGGAAAAGACAAGAGGTATGGTATGGACCTGAAGAATGGCAGACTGAGCAATTTCCATCATTCCTCCAAGTATCAGTGACATATTTTTCCAACTGGCAAGCCTGGCCCTTGAGTAAAACATTATCTTTGTCTATAAGTGAGCTCTGTTCTCAGTGGACACTAGTCCCCACTATGTGACAAGGACATCATTTTCCCTTCCTCTGACCTCATCCTTTGTGGTAGGGGTGTAGGTTGTAGCTATGTTGGTCTAAGCCGTGTCGGTCAACCCCTCAGTTGGGAGAGGCATATATGATCTAACCAGTGACATTAAAAGCCCTTGACCTTCCCTTGCATCGAGGAAGGGAGATGCACATTTATACTCGTGATGGGTTTGGTGCTCATCACATAAACGTTGGACTTCCCTGCCTTCTCCTCTTCATCTAGCTAAAGGGAGGCTCAGCCCTGGGAAAACCTAGGGAAGCTGCATCACCAGGTTTTGCCCTGGGTAGACTGCTGTGAGATGAGAACTTCGTAGTCATACCATGGTCCTCTAGGAGCACCACATGCATTGGCTGCCCAGAAGATACTTGGAATCACTGTTGTGATCTCCTCTGTCTCCTTTTGTCCCCCCCCTCTGTGCCCAACCCCTCTGAGTCTGGGGGACCTAACATGGGTATGAACCCTCTCTAAAAAGATCTGAATCCCCACTGTTGCTAGTCAGATTTCTCTCTTCGGGGCACCCACAGAAAGAGTTTAACCTGCCGTGCTGTCCGATATGTATAAAGTCGCACAATGCTGTCTCTTCTTTTTCTTCAATGGGATAAAAAGGGAAAGCATTCCCTGTCACCAGAAAGAAAATTAGCAACATCTCAGAACTGGTGCCAGGTCTATAATGACTGTACACAGATGTTAGTGGAGTAAACTTTGGAAAAATATGATAAAGGCTGAACAATCAGCCATCCCCTATTGGGTGGAAATACTCAGAGTAGCTGGCTGAGTGGGAACATGTGCAAAACGAATGAATCGTGGATGGAGCCCAGATGCATGGGAACATCTGTGATGATGATGTTGGCATTGAGAACTACTTGCATATTCATGCTGCCACTATTATCCCTGCTTCTGTACAGCTCCTTATTGTGCAGAAGAGCTACAGAGCTCTTGTACATTTGCAGTAAGCAGCTCTGAATGCATTGGGGTATCCGGCTAACCACTGAGAAATCTTATTTTCTATCAGAGCAAGCCTAATGAATCACAAATAGGCTCTTTGTTTTGCGATGTCAGACCTGCCACCCCTCCAGACCAAAACAGGCTTCTACATGGCCATCATGGCTCTCTCTCACAACTGCAGAATACTTTTCTGCATGGGCGACTGGTGCCTCCTCAGTCTGGGGGGGCACCTGCAGAAGCCGCCAGCAGCGGGGACAGCCCTGTCGGGGGGGCACATCCCCTCCCATGTCTCCCCTACCAATTGCCTATGCTTTTCTGCAAGTACGTTCATCTCTACAACAAGTGCTAAGTCCTAGGAATGGCTGAGTAAAGGAGCTTTAATGTTGGTATCAGTGTAGTGGACTGTACAAAGTAATCTGCACCATGTTCAATTCTGCTTTTTACTTCCCAAATGGTATTAATGAGCCCTCCAGGTAAAACCCAGAATCAAGCCTTTAGCCTCTGCAAATAGATTGATACTGAAATGGGTTGACTATTGATGTTGGCAAGAATGAATGGTGTCCAGGTCCCCACGGCATGAGTTACCTAGCCTTGACACACGATATTGCAAGGTGAAAGAGGGTGGGGCTTATTACCACATATCGGGTGGTCCACAGTGACTGCTCCTGGACCTGCTCTTGCCCCATGGTCAACAAGAGTTAACCATCGGTAGATAAACCCTTATTGAAAGAGGGTAAAAGGTACAGCAGGTTAGTGTTGAATCATGGTAAATCCCTGCCCTCCTTTGTCCCACAGTAACACTTGTGTGCCCATGCCATTAGCCTGGAAGCTCCTGGAGTTGGTACTTCTGCCATAGGGTTTCACTGTAAAAGTCCATAGCACCTTTCCAATTGTAAATGCGCCCAATGGACTGGGAGGTTATTAAAACAATCACTGTTTGCCCAACTGATGAGAAGGACGTTGCTGCATTGACTGAACACATGAAAGAATTCTCAATCTCCCTGGGTCATCATGGTTTCATCATTCCTGTTTTTAACTATATCTTCCCCAAAATTTCTCACCATCTGGTGCTTCCTAATACTCTGGTATGCTTTCTTTCTCTTTTTTCTATCTTTCTTTCCTTTTTTTTTTTTTTGACTGACTACTTCCAAGGAAGAATAATTGCAGAATGCACCCAGTTCCCACTGTTTGCAGCTCTGCCATCATTTGGCCTGTCTAATGTGAGCAACTTGACATATGCTAATTAGGGTTAATGAGTAAAATGTTTCACATACAAGGCAGCAGCCATATATTCTTTTTTCCCGTTACTTTATGAGGTCAAAATCACATCACCTCGCCCGCCTTTTCAATGACGACTACGTCCGAGAGACATCCATCAACACGACTAACCCCGCCGTCTCTGACCAACCCTGTAAACTTAACTACTTTGCTTTTTTTTTTTTTTAAACACACTTTTCTCTTATGCCCTAAGCACCAGACTAAGATCTTCAGCACCGCTGGCTGAGGTCTTCAGGCCACAATATTCTGTTTCCTTCGTACACAGCCAGGTACGAGTGCCAAGTGGAACATCGTGACACATAATGCACTCAAAGGCAGTCAAGGAGGCTTGTTAATGGACTCGAGAGGACTCTCAATCACAAACATTTCTCTTAAAAAATAAATAGTTTTTGTGCACCAGAGCATTCTTTATGAGATATGGTGTAGTGACATGACCTGGGAGTGGAAGTGATTAAAAATAATCAGTAATAAAAAATGTGGGTTGCTCAGTCTCCTCTCACCCCGAAGAAAATGTGTGGGAATCCGTGAAGAGTCAGAACAAAGATGCACGTGCAAATTCTGATCTCAGTTATGCCAGGGTATATCTGTAGCAATTCTACTGACATGCAACATATGAAAGAGTAAACAGAATTATATCAGAAATTTTCTTTCTAATGTCAAAAGCAACTTTAATATTCTTGCCTGAAAACTTTCATTCTCAAGTTGTTTCTTCTGAAGAGATCACAGAAAGAAACTAGGCACAGCTGGTGTGTTGATACCACGGTCCATCATGCTGACCAATGTGTTCTCATCATTTTCTTGTGCTTTCCCGTCTGTCCCTATCCACCTGTTATTTCTTGTACTTGCACAATAAGCTTTTTAGGCCAAGGATCTTTCTGTTCTTAGTCTTCAGTGCCTGACTCAGAGAGAATCCCTGACAAGCGTTTCTAGGCTAAAGTCTATACCAGGGTCAGCAACCCCTGGCACACGTGCCAAGCTTGGCACAACACCGTGAGCCAAGGCACTAAGCAGCTGCTGCCTGCCACGAAGCCCAGGCTGCAAGCCTTGCTGCAAGCAGACGGGGCTCCGTGGGCCGGCTGCAGCTGGGAGGCCGCAAGCAGCTGCTCCAGGCTCCAGCATGCGGCACTCCAGCACCTTCCAAGGTAGACACTCTGGTTTTTTCAGCACTCTGGCCAAAAAACGTTGCCTACCCTTGGTCTATATTGTAAACTTAATGCCTCCTATGGGCAGCACTCTTAAGTGTCCCTAGTAGGCTGCCTCCTAAACTGGAAGCTACATAGCCACCTTCCCATGATGCTTAGGGCAGACTAATTATACTGACTTGCCCATGGAGGGGCAGCTACTTTTATTCTGGTTTAGAAGGCAACCTATTCAGAACAGCACAGATGCTTGGGGTGATGCATTTGCCATGTAGACATGGCCTCCCTTAAGTACTACCACAGTGCAAATAAATCATAGAAATGGTCTAAAAAGGACCAAATTTAAGGTTTCTTTACTTAAAAAAAAAAAAAAAAAAAAAAAAAGAATTCTGTGTAACGTTCCAGGCTAAAATTTCAGGGCAATATTTTAACAGCTGAGGAGCATTACTGAATGGTGATGCTTCTGTTGCTTAGGAAGGCTGAGCTGCAGGCTTTGGTAAGGTTGGTCTTTCTGAGGTCTCACCTCTTCCGACACCTGTGGTTTTCTCTTATTAATTTACCTCTGGGAAATTTTCTGTAGCGAATGGAAAAAAATATTATACACAAAGCGGACGGCATCCAATCCCAAGGCATCCAATGAAAGCGAAGTTCCCTGGAGATCTTGGACACAGCTGGGGAATGGCTGGGTCCTGTCCCCTTGGTCTGGGGGGGGGGGGGGGGGGGGGCAGGACAAGGGGCAAATTCAAGGGTGCTCCAACCTGTGCTAGTGAATGCCATGCCCCAAAAGACCTTTTTGTGGCACAGTGCTCCGAAGGGAATCGCGCTCCCACCCCACCCCCTATACCAGGCGGAGGGAGCTCAAGAAGGAGCAGCATGGTTCCTCTACACTAGGATAATTCACAGCAGCTCCTGTGAACCAGGGATGGTGGCTGCTTCTTTGTCAGGAAATGTGAGAGCTATAGGTGAAAACATGCTAAGAGCTAGGTGTTCCTATAATACCTCTCCATACACACACACATACTTGCACGTGCACACACACACACACACACATATATATGCACATGCGGTAACTTGAAATGTGTGTACATAAATTCCAGTGTATGAAACTCGAATGTCTGCAGACTGAAAAGTAGTAGGCTGACAAAGTCCAATACCTGATCAAATTAAATTACTGCTAATTTGTTTTAATACATCTCTAAAGCTACAGCTTGTCAGAGCCATCTGAATAATTCTGCTATAATTCTGATCCATATTTCTCTCTAAAAAAAATTGAAAATCTTTAGTGTGCAATTAATATAGCTAGCCATGGCGCAGCATATCCATCTGCCCTCGCGCACCAGATAAGGCTTAATAACAAATACGCCTGGTGGACTCATAATAATTTAGAGCCCTTATTTGTCCTCAAGACTGCCTCTTGTTGGCTAAAGGTTTCACCAGTTTTCCGTTAAAATTTAAAGCCTGAGCGTGTGTGCATGCATATGTGTGTCAGCCTGTAAGGATGGCTTCTCATAAAAGGAAGTTGCTTTGTGCAGTCATTTTGAACTATTAAATTTTGATAACTCTTTAATCACTTCAGTTTAATGAGATAGAGGCAGCAGGTGAAAGGGGAATACATCATGTCACTGCAAATACCTGACTCTTTTCCTGCTATGAACATTTAACGTGACACAGAATCCTGCAGCCCTCTTTTTGCCACGGAGGTTTGGAAAAAGGATGGTGTATTCTTGCAAGAATGTTTGATTTCCCTGCAGAAACCTCTCGCCTGAGCTGTTTGTGCGATCAAACATCACCTCACAGCCCCCAGGAAAAAAAAAAAAAAAAAAAAAGTGTACAAGCAAAATACACAGATTTTAAATGTAAGCTTCTAAAATTTTAAATTGACTGAGAAAAGATCATTTTGTTCTACAGCTGTGTGCTTATTACACTGTTAAATGAAAAGACTAAATTAAGCACCGCACCAAATAAGCTGTAGTTAACAATAAGACCTGGGTCCCTGCTGGTATTTATGACCTATCAGGTATTATCATCACCATCTTATATTTTCTACCAGAGGATCCCAAAGTATTTTGTAAACACACAAATTGCTTCATTCAGCTGTTGGTACACTGCTACACCTTAAGCAGAGTGAGCTTGCTTAGTAATATTGTGCACAATAGGCTAAGCACTATAGGCTAATCCCATTCCACCTGTTAGAGGATTAAGATTGATCCTATTCCACCCTGCTCGTGTCCCTGAAGCACCATCAATGCACCTACTTCTATTGTGTGCCTTCCTTTTAGCTTTAAGACTAAGTTACAAAAAGAGTTGAGTAGGAGAATGAGAATGACCTGCTTTTTGCATTAAGGGACTGCCGCAGGGTGAAATACAACTATATTTAGATACTTGGGGTGCTGTCTTGACCCCACTGCACTCTGTAGCAAAATTTACATCGTTTTCAATGGAAGCAAGAATTCTTCACTTAAGTATTACTCTGATGCTTTTGCTTGCACAATGGCCCTGCTGACCTCATGCACATGCAAGCCTAGGACCCACATTAAGGCAAGGGACAAAGCCTACCTCACTCATATTTATCCTGTCCAGTGGACACTTCAGCCACTAAGATCAGGTTAGCTAAAGCAGAAGTTTTAGCAGATACAGAAATGTGAATACGTTTCTTCCTCCAAATCATCTCAGACCCCCAATTTGAAAGCTGTTGCCTCCACAAGCTTGATACAGTTACAGACAAAACGCAGACAGGATGTTACTATACTTTCAGCCCAAATTCTGACCTTATTATACCAGCGTCAAACTTGTGCGAGTCAGGAACATGCTCAAAATCCAAAGAGTATAGGTAGATGTAGATGGGAATCACCTTCTTAACCCAACATTACTGGATGTTGGACAGACTAGAAAACACAATGTGGAATCAGACGGATGGGTCCTGGGCACAAAGTCTACAACCAGACTCCAAATTCCCTGGCCCTCTGCATGTCTTGGAAAGGGGGTGTGAGAACCCATCTTTACACATGAAGAAACGCCACCCTGTGCACCAGGCATAGCGTCTCCCATGCGAATACCACTAAACTTTTTTTATTGCTGCTCCACAGCAGAGTGTCTCAGGAGTCATTCGCTATGATCTAATATGCCGAATGAGCTAAACATTTTGGATATCTATACTAGGGTTACCATACGTCCGGGTTTTCCCAGACACGTCTTCTTTTTGGGTCCACACATCTGTCCGGGTGGTTTTTTAAGATATCAGGAAATATCCAGGATTTTGCTGTGCCTTTGCCCCGGGAAGGTTGAGGGGGCAGGGGCTGTGGGTCAGGAGTGAGGGTATCAGTTGGGATAGGGGGGGTTGTGGGTTGGGAGTGAGGGGCACCAGCATGGTCTGGGGGACAGAGTACTGTGGGTCAGGAGTGAGGGAAGCACCAGGGCGGGGGGGGGGGTGGGCTGTGGCTTGGGAGCGAAGGGCAGGGGTAGGCCATGGATTTAACCACAATGCTTTGATGCATTTTAATTAGACCATGTTGCAGCATGTGTGTAAGCACCTTTAAGAGCAGTAAAATTGCCTTTCCCTCAGTGCTGTCAAATAGGAGACATTTCTATGGTAGCAGTCTGGCAAACCCTCATGTGGTCAAATCCTCACCCCTTCACTAAATAATATTATGAAATTTGGGGGCTCAGATTTCTCCTCCAAATGATAGGATTTAGCCTCTCTTGTTGGCTTTAACCTTTGGAAAAAATGGGCGTATACTTACAAAAGCAGGAAAAAAAGTGTTGAACTATAATTTCAGTGCCACTGAAGTACCTACCTGCCGTGAGAAAGTTATGATCCTAGACTACTTTGTTTCCTGAGAACATCTCTTAGTAATGCCTCGGCATGCTTTAGAAATATTTCAGCAGGCACCAAAAGGCTAGCAACACTAAAAGACTTTCTTATAGCCGCCTCTATAAGCTGCCTACATAGTGACCCAGGGTAGTGATGGCTGGAACTGGGTATTTTTTTTGGCTATTGCAAGGTTCAGTAAATCCCGGGGAATGAGAAGGTAAGTTCTATTCGCTTTCTCTGCCATTGGCCCCACATCCTGGGGGGAGCTGGGAGTGCTGTACTTTTAGCTGGTTTGCCTAGACTCCCTTGCTGACAGAGGAACCAGTTACAGAGACCAAGAGCGCCCTAAAACTTTCCCCACCCAGGCAAACCCTCCCTTTATCTCACCCTGTATAAACTGAGCTGCAGGATCAGGGCCTGTATTATCAACTGCTGTTTCACCCATCACAAACATTCCCCAACACCCCAGCAGCCCCCTTGGACTCCACTGCTGCCATGCTCCCCACCCTAGCCTCCCTCCCCTGATCGTCCACTTTTAGCCACCGTCATTTCACCGCCCTCCTCCCTGGCTCTCATTACAAAACTAAGAAGCTGCAAACAGGTATCCAGAATGAGGACTGGGAAGGGGAACACAAGACAAGGAGCATGGTGTGTTTCTACTAACCCTGCCTTCCAGAAACCCCTCACCCCCTCATGCTGCCTGCCAACCCCCCTCTCCCGAGCTATGCAACATCCTGGGTAATATTTAAGTAATGACATATCTCCCATGGGAGATTTTGTAGCCTGCAGGGGGGAGGAAGCCATGAAGGTAGTTTTGGGAGTACGGGCCAAAATCCATCCTCTTTCTTTACTTGTAGGACTCTTAGAAGAGCAGAATTAGGACAAAACAAAGAATAAAAGCATTAGAAGAGAAGCAGATTATAGAAGATTATAGACTAGAAATAGAAATATAATGAAAGAATAAAAATAGAGAAGAATAGAGATAAAATAGTGTATAGATTTAGACAGAATAATATATGGGATAGAGCATATAGACTATAGATAGAAGAAGTATAGTGAGAATATAGAATATAGTATATGGAATAGAATATTAAGCATAGAAAATTACTTCTTGTTATCTGTAGTTATTTATTTAAAATAGATCTAAGGAAGAAATAGAGTATGTTATATTTTTATATCATTTTATATTTTATACTACATTTTTAAAATATGTTTTATACTGGGGGGTTTCTTTTTAAGGTAAAATGGTTTCATTTTTTTAAAGATGTTTACTTTCTAAGAGCTATTTATTTTGTAACTGTGTTTTATACTGGGTTTTATTTTCTTTTCAAAGGAAAGGCTTATGATCACATTATGGGGAAAAAAATTAAAAGTAAGGTTTCAGTTTATGCACTTTCTTCTGGAGATGGCTTCTTTCATAGGCAGACTGGCGTGGGAGGCCGTGGCATGGGAGTTTGGGGATGTGGGAGGGGATGAACGCAGCTTGGCATGCAGATCCCTGTGGCCAGCTGTGGCTTTGGAGAGAGGGGATTACTGGTTTGCCAGCCCGCTCTGCTATAATTGAGTACAAAGTAGATCAATGGGGTGGATTGTTATGTGGCACCCCCTGCTCTAATTTACTGTGACTTGCACACTTAGGTTAAGCTGATGTAAAGGCTGTCACCTGGAAACACGGATGCATCAATTTAAAACAAATCACTTGAAATAAAGTTATTTTTATACGTAACTCCATCGGGCGCCCAAGCACCCTGTATGTCTTGCAGTAATAGCTGTAAGTCAATTGATATTTTTCTCCACAAGCTCCATCCCACCCTCAACCATCCAAACGCCCCCAGCACGGCGCGTGCGGCTGGCTCCGCAGACGCAGCTCAGAACGCATCAGAGACGAGCCGATTACCGCCGCGACCTTTGGCCTTCCCTTGCTTGAGACACGCGCTTTAAGTCTGCAGAGTCGAATCCCCTTTGCTGTGGCTTTGTCTCATCCTTCCCTTAGCTAGCGGCCAAATTTGCGAAGGCTACGTTAGGTGCAGAGCAGATTTCCTTTTCTTATTTTATTTTGACTGCAACCAGGCAAATTCAGCTGCCTTCACTTTACATGCAAAGCTCCACAGACACACATGGAGCTTTAAAAGCAATGAGAAAATCAGCCTTGTCATTTGCAATCCATGGGCTGCAAAAAACCCACAGTAATGACTCCTATTTTAACACTGATGACTTTTTTGGGAGAGAGGGTGAAGTGCCATTTAGAATACATATGCTTGCTTGCCTTTATTTTGCACGGAATTGGTTTTAAAATGGATAAAACCCCCTGGGTTCTCAGAAAAAGAATGATTCTTTTTCTTTCCCCCTTCTTCCTAATAGCATGCAGTTCAGGATTGTTTTGCTGGGAAGTAAGTTCTGCTTAATAACAGCAATCCTTTTATCTTTCCTCTTCGTAAGGCCGCCCTTTTACACCTTTTATGTATTTCTCAAAATTACTGGTCCCCCACACGATCTCTCACCTTTACTCCTTCCCATAAATTGAATTCCAAGCTTTCCCTGCTCCTGCTTTTAAGATTTAGATGAAAAAAAAGTGGCAATGTAAGACAGGATACACCTCTGTTCAACTTTTTACCGTGCTGAGGTATAAAAGCAACATAGCTTCCAACCCCCATGCCCGAGCTCATATCCAATTAGTGCTGGAATTCAAAACACTGCATTTCCAGGACTTCATCCTTTGACCATATCTCTTCCTCTTGACCAAAAGAATTTTGCTTTTCAAAAAAGGTCCTAGAAGACAATTACCCCTTTTTCAATATGTACGATAGCCATTGCCATACAGCGTGTATGATTACAATCTGAGAGATGAGCCTCAATAGGAAATAGGAATTTTAAGGTAACTTGGAGTCTTGGTTCTCTAATGATTTTTAAAAAGTTCACACAATCCTAGATAACGTTAAATACTGGTTTTCTATAAAGGCTGTTTCTCCTTCACCTCAGGTCCTCAGTGTCAGCATTGTATTGACTTTGATGCAGCACCATACAGGAACAGTGCGAGTAGACTGTCAGTAGTAAAGGGTCTTACACGGCTTATAACATCTCTACTAAAATGATGGCACTTCCCCCCCCTCCCCCACACACACACTTCTTCATTTTGTTTGCTTGGAGATATCAGGATTTTAAGTCCTCTGCTTCTGGCTCTTATCGCAATTATACATTTGGTGTTGATAGCTTTTAGGGGAAAGTTATTATTAGGCAACTTTTCACTTTTATCTCTTATCACTTTCCACTCCAGAAAGCCTTATCACTCCTTTCACTAAATGTATGATAATTGGAACTTTGCAATTACAGGTACAACACATACAGATTTAATGGGCCAATTTGACAAGCTAAAAGAATTCTAGTTCCTTTATCTATTAACACTTTAATAGAGCTTCATCCTAATTAGTCTGTAATTCTAGTTACCAAGATAATTGCTGGTAACTATAATAATAAATATAGAAGATCTGTTGGTGCAGAATTGGCCAGATCATATTGTAGGATTTAAGGCCTTAGACCTCATGTAAACAGATGTGTTCAAAGACTTTATTTCAAAAACGGAACCAAAACTTTTGTGGTGGGTTGAAAAAAACCCCAAACCAACGGACCAGCCTGTGACCAGAAGACAACACTAGAAAAAGTTGGATGCTGAGATGAAGAACCTTTTAACTGAAGTTTAAATATTATGGTACTGGTATCTATTAATCCTACTGCTCAAGACATGGCACAGCGTATTGTGAGATTTGCTCATCACTGCTCTAATCATTTCGGTTACTTAATACTCCCCTCTTAATGCCTTGCTCCAGCTGATAGACCTCATCTTCTACATAAATTATAACCTCATCAAGGTAGGGTCTGCCTTTTAATTAAGCCTATGTACCAAACGTCAACGAACCAGGGCCCTGATCCCAACCTATTAAAAATGGGATTACCGGTCCTTTTTTCTGTAGCAACAGAAGCCCGTGACAGCGGACTACAGCTGTGGGGTGGCTGGATGCAAAAAAGCCACCCGAGAGGCCTAAGCCTTTTATGCAGTGCTTTGTATAATACATTTGCCAACCCTGGGAGCACTTTGAAAATGTCAGAGCTTAACATACATCCAGCAAGTGGCCGGACAATCCTACATCCATTCAGTTTAAAGGTCTTGTGGAAAGTGGAAAGTCACAGCTATTTGAACTTGTGTTATGTGTAGATCAGGCTGAACTCTGCTGTTCTGGGCACCGAGATACTGGAGAAGCACAGCAGAGCAAACTTCAGCCTTCATTTGTTTTATATCACCCGTACACTTCTATAGCTGCACGTGTCTGCATCGGAGATTGTGGCTGCGTTCCTTCGGTGCATCTGTGCACGTGCAGTGTACACACGTGTGCATACACACACACACAAAAAACTAAGATGTGGAGTTTTACTTTGTATAATAGGAGCAGTTTTTGAGCCCAGCCCCACAAAAGAGTTGTTTGAAACCTTCTCTGTCAGGTCAGAAACCAAACCAATGTAACAAGAGGAAAAAAAGAAAATGTCTGTACGAAAATGTTTGATTTCCCTCTACACAGTTTACTACAGCGGGAGAACAGAAAATGATTCCCTTTCTGATGCACTGGCCCTGTTTTCCTACAAGGTCTAAACTACAACCAATTTCAAAAGACAAGAACTTTGTCTTCCTCATGAAGATCTGTTTTGGCTTTCAGAGGGGCTGCAGTCAGTAGAGCTATTTGGGGAACCTCAAGTCAAGACACACCATACTGTCACACTCGTTCATTTTAATCTTTAGACATCTTAATTTTTTTTGTTGTTTGTGCAAAAGTATGAGTAACAACCACGCAATCCTGCGCACAATATAAGCATCACCTATTTCTATACTCTTCTAGTGAAGCATTGGGTATGAAATCAGTGACTAGTCAGCAATAAGATGGCATATGTGTGCTAGGGTCCAATTATTTCAAAATGTGCAGCCGCCAGTTTGTAGCTGTCGACAGTTGGAGGTCAGTGCCCAAGCACAGATAAATGCACTGGCCCATGACTGATTGCTGAAGCAACATTGATCTTGTGTAAACGAGGCCTGGATCAGGCCCATAGATGGGGGCAATTCTGCCACGGCAGAAGAACAGAAAGTCTTCACCATCCGCGTCCAAGAGCAGCACCAGATACACATCTGTGTCAGTGCCGCAGCACTCGAACTACCGTACCCTCGGTTGGGTCTGCATCCTTGTTCTGCTTGTTACGTATTCACGTCGTCCGAGCTCAGGTACAGTAATACAGAACCAACCAGCTCAATATCACAATGTGAACTACATATTTAAAAAACGTACCACATCGTTCAAAATTCACTTGTGCATATTTGATCATTCAGTCTAAAACCACGCTTTGCCCTTTTGTAGCTCTCCAATTAACAAAGCTTCAGCACGGGCATGGGGCTGGTCAGAAAGGGTTTTGCCTCCCTCAGGGAAAATTCTGAGTACATTTTACTTACGTTTGCAGCAGAAAATGCTTACTTTTCATGGGAAAAAATAAGCAAAGTATTGTTGCAAGGAAGATCATCACATCACATGGAGGGAGAAAATGTATATCTGCAAGGCATCGTTTAAGCTTTTACCCTTATTATGTACAAATTATTTGTATTATCCTAGGACCTAGTCATAGATCAGGAGCCTAGTGTGCTAGGTGCTGTACATACAGCCTCTGGACCCAAAGGCTTTGGTATAATGAAAGAGAGACAGAGAAATTGGGAAGTACAGGGCAACAGTGAGATGTACTGATCAGTATGAGGCAGCGATCTCAGCACCTCTAGGGAGGGATTTTGTGGCTGTTGTGGCCAAGGAGAGTTTTCAGAAGGCACTGAAAAGAGAAAAATGAAGTGGCTTTGGGGATGTTTGCCAGGTGCCCCTTCCGGAAGTGGGGAGCAGCATGAGACAAAAGCATCATGGTGTCCATTTGAAAGTTAAATAAATGAGCAATAGAGGTGGGCACCAGGGGATGACTGGAGATAGAAGCCAACCAGTCAGTGCTAAATGAGAGATGATAGGTGAGGCTGGGATAGTCCGAGAACAAAAGCAACCAGTTGGTTCGGTAGAGAATGGGGAACCAGTGGCAGGGTGGAAAGTGGGGAGGGGGGAGGGGAGGGGACACGACCAAAATGACTGGCTAGGAAAATGATCTGGGAAACTGCTTTCTGAATGGCTGTAAAAGGGGCAAGAGGCCATTTGTCAAACCAGAGGCAGAACATTGCAGTGATCGAGACCCGTGCTGATGGGCACCTGGCTCAAACTGTGAGCTACGTAGGTGCCAAGGAAAGGCTAGATGTTAGAAATGCTACACGGGAAGAATCTGCAAGATTTCAAAACAGCTCAAAAGAGAGGCCTTGCCAACATGAAAAAGAGCAAGAGATTGTTTTGGGGGAGCACTAACAAATGTACTCACTAGGAACGCAAGTAGCATTTTTCCTCTTTTCTTCTACTGCCACAATTAAATCCAAGGCATAACGGTTAGTTTGGGATGATGATACTGTGCTTATGGGAAGCAAGCTTCCCCAAATAAAGTTAACGTTTTTTTTTCCTGTTTGAGGAAGAATTATGTCCATGGTGCAAGTGAGGCACGCTAGCAAAAGGAGGCGGAGAAAGGGACTGGAAATCCAGGTGCTCTTTGATGAGGTCTGCTCTGTGCAGTGTTGGAGAGGAAACAAGGTGGGGGGCTGTGGTTTTCCTTCATTCAAAAGTAAATTTGTCCATCTCAAAAAAAAGTGAGAGATTATATGCCTTAGGTGGAATTAAAGAGGCAGTAAGTGGTGTTCCAGCACAGCTACAGTGATACAGAAATACGGGAAGAGCAGGCAGGAGAGCCTTTCATTAGACAACAAACGGCCAAGCCAAGTTACCTGCTGATTACCTCTCACCCGTAGCAAGCTGAGTTTGACTGTTTCCTCCCAGTCTTTCAGCTTCATCTTCTTTCCTTTCAGGGCTGCAGGAGAAATGACAGCAGTGGCAGCTGAGCATGACAAGGAGGGTTCTGACATTGAAATGAGGCATTAGCCTGTGGCAGACTAAAAGGAGGACAAGAAAGCAACAACTTAACAGAAATTAATGTATGTAACATATAGGATACTGCTATAAACCCCTGCAGTCACTAATTATGTCCCTGGTGAGAAGAGCGCTGCTTTGGCTGGAAGCCTTAGAGAAGGTAGCATGGTTTATCCATGTGCAGCGGTGTATAGCAAATGCATATGCTTAGGAGACAGGGAAAATTTTGCCAATGACCATCTCTTTGGGGATGGAGTTTCCACAGCCTTAACCCAAATCATCTTTGTCATGCATAAGGCAGGCTTTGTAAAACAAGTGCCAACAAAAGGCAGACAAAGCACTCTGGGGGTTCTGCTGCAGTTGGCATCTCAATGAAGTCACAGCTAAAGCCTGGACTGAAAGAGAGTAGTTAGGATCTGGGTCTGAACAGAAGAAGAGTGTACTTATATAATGTCCTGAGCTTTACAGGAAAAAAATAAGTCTCCATCACAACAGAATAATGTTAATCAAAACAATAATACTGACCTTAAAAATCTATTTTTTGTCTATTCTAGACAAAGCCTTGGCTGGGATGATCTAGCTGGGGCTGGTCCTGCTTTGAGCAGGGGGTTGGACTAGATAACTTCATGAGGTCCCTCCCAACCCTCACTTCTATGATTCTGTTTATCCTAAAGACGCATGTATAGCTAACTTTAAAGGTGCAATGGCATAATATGGATAGGGACAGAAATTAGACATGAATTGGTATAAATGATCAGAAACTGGTTGAAATCTGTAACACAACGGATGTTCAGTGCACATAAACTGCTTTCAAAGTGGCCGAAACCAGTTTAAGATCAACGTGGATGGATGTAGTATCAGACTTAACTGATTTAGGTTAAATTGGTTTATTGAACTTCTGTTCCAGATCTCCTCCAGATTCAACTTAATTCACAGTCCCCCAGCATCCCACAATGCTTTGTGCTTCCCCTACAAATTCCCCTTTGCAGGGTGGACAAGCTAGCCTTGGTCTAAGCTGTCTGCTCCAACTGAGCAGGAAGATATGCTCTAGTGCCCCCCAGCTTCTGGCCTGAGCCACTGCAGGGATGTGGCTGCATTTCCAGAATCAAAAGTGAATGTCTGTTCACTTGCTTGTCAGTTCAATCTATGCAGTTTCAACTAACCTGTGAGGATTGAATTGATTCAGCCTCAGGTTTTGACTGCCTGTACTTAGCCCAAGTGTTTAAAGGAATTATCCTAGTGCTGTTCAGGAAACTGAATTTCCCTCCCACAGAAAATTCCAGCTTTTAAAAAAGAAAGAAAGGAAAAAATTCTGCAGGGATAGGAGGCAGGGTGGGAGAAAGGCAGACATCAAAATGTTCACATTTCCCCTAGCATTTGGGTTAAACAAAACATTATGTTTTTAAAAATCCTTATATGCACAAACAATGTTATGCTAGAGTGAAAGTCACCAAGGCAATGCAAGTAGTTAATACAGTACTTTCAGGGAAAAGCAAAATAGTCTTTTGTATTAGGTCCGCAGTGCCATGA
Organism: Crocodylus siamensis; assembly: GCF_052110815.1. Lineage (NCBI taxonomy): Eukaryota > Metazoa > Chordata > Crocodylia > Crocodylidae > Crocodylus > Crocodylus siamensis. The sequence continues at coordinate 6,069,543 of NC_143403.1, read as the reverse complement.
AACTGTTTGGCAGGAAAGTAGATTTGTAAACAGCTGGAGAGCTAGAAAACAGGTGCAGAGCCCAGATACTTCTTTGTACTTTTTCAGCAGCTGAAATAGGGCTTAAATCCTGCTCAAGTGGCACTCTGAGGATGACCTCAATGGGTGTGTCTACATGTCGCCCTATGGCTACATTGCCTTATGGCACACTATGATGATGTAGCAATCATGTAGGTCTACCAGTGATTGCTAGCTATGTCCAAGGGTCAAACAAAAACCCACAACAAAAAACCAAACAGAGCAGCGCGTGCTTGAGCAGCGTGCCCTTGCAGCACGGAGAACTCCAGACTGTGTGGTATGCCCATGCTCATCTGGACGTGCCCACCAAGTGTAACTGGAGTCATTCAACTGCACTTTGGCTAAGCAAGGCAACAGGTGAGAGAGCGTTCTCTCTTCTCTTTGCTCGTACAAGAAGAGTGGCTCCAGTAGCATCATCCAAATATCCTGGCATAAACAGAACATGACTAACTGCAACAAGGATTAATCTAGATATCAGGCCAGAAAGTTAACTGTGGAACCACAGATAGACAATTAAGCTGTAGTGTGTGCAGCTAATAACCATGGGAAGCCACTCTCGCCATTCTTCTGTTCTCTCCTCCACCAGTTCTGCCAGTAGCTCTTTGTTCTGTATTTCTGTTGACGAGAAACACAGCGGCTGGAGCCTCTCATAAGCAATAAAGAAATCATTTTGCCAAATGGTTTAGCTGCCTTTGTCTCCCTCTGCCCTTTCTCTATGATTTTAGACACGGTTCACACTTCAATGGCTGGAAAGGCTTGTGAACGTATGATGCTTTCCAGCTCTACTTGTTCGAGAGAAGAATCCATAGCATAAGTTTATTTTCACTTGTAAGATGCATAACAAGGCATGACTAAACCTTGAAAGGCTTGCAGAGCAGTGTGGTGGTTGCAGAAAGTGAATTTCTTCTGTAAGTTATAGTTTTATTATTTTCAGAAAGCAAATAGACTTAGCGGAGACCTATATGCATTTCTGATTGCTTGATATTACCCACATTCCCAGAGTGACCGCTGCTTACTACCTGGATGCAGCAGGAAATAGGATTTAAAGGCCTTAATTACAAGAGGCTTTAAAAAAATATATCAAAATGCTATGTGAGGCCATCTTGCTGGCAGCACAAGACTCCTAAGAGAGTGACTCCAAATAAGATTCAGATCACTTTTGTAATCACCCTCTAAATAGCACTTAATGTTCAGATGTTACACATGAAGGGTTGTACATGCAATGAGATTTTGTTCACACCTGCACTTGGTCCCATGCCATTTTGCACATGCAGATTTCACATGATGGCTTGGAAACACCATGTCTAAAAACAAGGCACATACAAGACAGGACCCACATGCAGACATCCACATGGGATAGGGCACAAAAACTGGAGACATATGCAAATAGAGAATGTTTTTCAAATTAAGCTCTAAATTGTTGTAAAGCAACATTTTATCATGACTAAAGCAGGCTGTAAACTGGTTCACAGAATCTTCCTTTGGGGTATCATGCTGAGAGTGAACAAATGAGTCTCTTTACAGCAAGCTCTAGACATAATGGATAAAAAGATTTGGAAAACGGTTGGGCAGGATAGCACGACTTTTTAAATGATCTAAAGATACATATGCGTGGGCCGTGCACTTCTTAGCCATTAGCAGTATTGGGCCCATATATTTAAGGTACTTTTATGGCTCCTATTAACTAAGGCATCCTTGCCATCATTCCTTTTCCATTGAATTTACTTATTATGTTATTCATTTCTAGCTCCATCATGGATTTCAGGTGTAGGCGATATAGATGCGATCGTTTAGCCTGACTTCCTGAATAACACAGGTCAAAGAAACTCATCCAGCAACTTCTGCACCAAGCCCAAATCTTGTGTTTGAATTTTGCACCCCTTTTAGAAAGACAGCCAGTCTGGACTTAAAGAAGACGAACAATAAAGACTCCACTGTGTCCCTAGAGAAGTTGTTCAAACAATTAATTACTCTCACTATTTCAACAAAAAGGTATGTCTAAAGTTACCTCACCTTAGCTTCCAAACACTGCATTTTTTTTCAGACAGATTAAAAAGCCATCTGGTAGCAAAAATGTCTTCACCTATGCAGGTATTTGTTGATACCTGGAGTCTCTTTTCTATATGTTAACTAGACTGAACGTCTTAACACTGATATTCTAGGCTCAGCATCATTCCTGGAGCTCTTTTCCCAACCCTTTCCAGGTCTTCTCTATCTGACACTGTCATGGGACAACATCACTCTTCAATATCGCTGTATGCACTCTGATTTTAAAATGAATTGTTATAAATGTCACTTGCATTGTATAGACAAAGCAACTCTTACCTTGTGAGCCTTTAGATTACGACTAAAATAGTTGCAGTTTTCCTTTACTAGGAACGTGATGTTGCTTATGAATATGCCCTTAGTCTGCACAACACAGTGATGCAAACAAATTGTGGCTTGATCAGCAATGGGATAAGATGCAATCTGCAGCGTAGCATAGATTTTGCTAAAGAGACCTTTCTAGTGGGTCCTAGAGCCACTGGTGTGAACCTGTAACAAAATGTGTGCGGACGGTACCGGTTCAGAGGACGGAAATGATGTCATGACTCTAAAATCAAAAAGCCACCAAAACAAGCAGGCATTTCTGAATGGTGAGATTGTATTTGTGAGGGTTTAGACTGTTAGCAGTTTATTATGGAAAACTGCCCATAAAAATAGTTGTGCTTGGAAAAATACGGTCAGCTGAGTTCCTTTAGTTTTAACCTAGTAATAGGTCCAGTGTTTTTTTTTGTTGAAAAAGGGAATGTTACGTCTTTTCTGCCTATAGTTCCCATAAATACGCTGTTGCAGCTTCTAACAAATGGATCTGATGAGAGATGCAAAGCAATTTGAGTCTATTCTCTCTCCCCGACTCCCAAAAAAACATGATGAGCAAACAACGTGATGCGAAAGGCTGTTGGCAGCTAGTATAATGCTGCCATAGTGGGACCTGATAGCATCCCCTACCAGGAACGGCTAAGTTACAATGTACATAAAATGTTAGGAACCCGAGGCCTGACTCTCTCAGCAGATAAATCTCCTTTATGCTGAGGTGCTCAAAGCCATCAACTTCTTCGAAGTCAATGGAGATGAAAGCCTCATAATGCTAAGTAGGTACATAGGAAAAGTCCTCACTGGTCTAACCCGCTTGATTTGTTCGGATACGTTTTCATTCATCCTCTCCCCTTCCCCACCCCAACTTCTTTGAGGCAACTCCGTCCTTCTGCCGATACGCTCTTTGGTCCCTTTTAGGCTTATCGTGTCTGGATTCACGAAGTGCAGACAAGGGTCTGTGGGTAAATGTGATATCTGTTTATTAGAGCAATGAAACAGTTGGGAAAATTGTTCTTTGCAAGCTTGCAGGTGCAAACACCCTTCTTCAGGCACTAAGTGCTTGCCTATTTGTAGAAGTAGGAAGCAAAAGCCAGAACGGACCATTTATTTTAAACTCCTGCGATACGAAACTTTGAAGATGATGGGATGTGATTCTCCTCCCTTTGGAGCCAAGGAGGTTAACACCTACACTCCATTAGGCAACACAGCAATTGTTCTGATTATCCGTTCCCCATTCTTCACTTGCAGTAGCGTGCCAGGTGTTTTTCTGACAATCGTGAAAGGATGTTTCTTGCCCTTAAGTAGTACACAGACTAAAGACAGGGAGATAGATATTAGGGAATGGAAAATGAGGAGATTTGCTTTAAGAAACACAGCAGATGCAGGTCTTTAAAAGGAAATGAACAGCAGAGGAGGGGAGCCTTGTACATCTATCCAGACAGGCTGATGCAGGCAAAGTGTTCATGATGAGAGCTGAACAAAAATGTGAATTTCAATTTTGTGGCAAGTTCTGACATTTCTATGTTTTTGGATGCCCCTCTCTCCTGAATGTGTTTCATGGAAAAAATTAGCTTTTTGTTCTGGTTTGGAATGAAATAGTTTTGCGGGGAGGGAGGGGTTGTTGGGTTTTTTTTGGGGGGGAAGGGGGGGAGCAATTAGCCACATTCAATTACATGAATTTCAGCACTGACAGATTCCATTTTGAAAACGTGTTTCAGGCAGAAAACACTGAAGCGTTAAACACACACTTTATATGGAATATAAACATCTAAATTAAATCAAATGGAATGACAAAGTGAAAAACAAGCATGGCAACCACATGGGAAAACTACTTTTTGACATTTCCTTTCGATTAAGTCAATCAAAACGATTCATTTTTTAAATTTCCCCATCAACATTTTTGCCCAAACATCTCCATTTTCTTAAAAATGCATTAGCTGGATGAACACATGCCCATCAAATTGTTTTGATCAGTTTGATTTATTAGCTTTGGCTTCAAATAGTTTGGCCTACATTTTATTCTTTGCCCCTAGATTCCCTCATTTTTATCTTACAGGTTTTGACCAGTGAAAAATCTCTTCCCATCAATTTTTAATTTTCCCTTTAATAAATTGCATCTGAAGGTGAGAGAGAGGCAAAGGGGAAATCAAAACCGATTTATTTCACAGTGAATGCAGTTCAGTGGCATAGATGTAGCTGCTTAGAATAGGCGCCGCTAATTCTCATATGTAAATGTTTTTAAGTGACATATTGATTTATGTAGTTACTAGGGAAGGCTGTACATAGAACCATAGAAAATTAGGGTTGGAAGAAGGGACCCTCAGGAGGTCACATCTAGTCCAGCCCCCTGCTCAAAGCAGGACTAGCCCCAACTCGATCATCTCAGCCAGGGCTTTGTTGAGCTGGGCTCTAAAAACCTTCAAAGATGGAAATTCTTCCATGTCTTTAGGTAACCCGTTCCAGTGCTTCACCACCCTACTACTGAGAAAGTTTTCCCTAATATCCAGCCTAAACTTCCCTTGCTCTGATTGAGACCATTGGTTCTCTGTTCTGTCACCGGCCACCACTGAGAACAATCTAGCTCCAAGGTCATAGACTCAAGGCCAACTCAGTTATATTCCTAGAACTGGTCTAAAATGAAGGACTGCCACAACCAGAAAACCTTAATTTTGTAGTTACCTGGCTGCTTAATAAGCAACAACAGAGCTTGTATCATCCTAGGTTTTCTAAAAGATGCTACACTCCAACAGGAACGAATGCTGAGAAGTCTTTTGGCTGATGGTTGGAAGTAGGTTGCAATACGTGACTGCAATGGCACCAGTTGGCTTAATCATGACAGCTGTAATTCCATGAATCTTAACTACATGGCAACCTTGATGTTTTCTGGTCATGGCACTTTGCAAAGGTAGACCCAGAATAGTCAACAAAAGAAACAGAGCTGTGGAAAGCTAGAGTCTTCATTTTTAGGGGTATTTCCATTTAGGCTTGCATGCAAAGCTTAGCCCACCATTTCAGCAGTCTGGTGTTAGAGCTAAGTGTATAAAAACCTATTCCATGCCAAAATCTATACAGGAAAGATTGAAAGTCCTGCAGCTGTAAATTAAACGTGAAGTAGCCTATGCATTCTTGCCAGTTTTTCCCTTCCAGGTCCTTTTGTTTCAGAATCAAATGCACATGCTAATATTAGAGGTAGCGTAAAGGATGGCTACGTATTGACAGCTGATGGACTACCACTGATTTCTCAGTTACTTTGGCAATACCAATATTTCAGCACACACATAATCTGTGGCTTGATCAAGGCTAACACAGTTTGCCTATGCCTCAGTGCATCAACCACGTGCCAAAACTTGAGCTGAATCAAGCAGTTCCAGATCATTGGGACTCTAATTATTATAAGCACACATGGCTCTTGGAACAGCAGAAAGCTCTACATGAGTGCTGGCAAGCACTTCACAGAAAGAACAACTAAACCACATTTGCCAGTTCTGATGACCACCTCATTCACTATTTTCTGGTGGTTTGGGAAAGGGTATCTGCATTATCACTTCGAGCCAAATCTGAAAACAATCTTCCACATCCCTGACCCACGTAAGGCAGCTCTGTAGAGCCAGGTCCAAAAAGGAACATCAGTACCTATAGTAGGACCAAGGCAGAATTTAGGCACTTAAAACTGTGATGCTGAAAATGCCAACTCAGCTGCTGCTTAACCCTGGAGGCACCAAAATTTTGCAAAACCCTCAGTTTTCACCAGTCGAGTTCCCCAGGCACCCAGAGTTCTGCTCTTTGGCATGCCCAGACACACCTTCACCTTACCAGCATTAGTAGCTTGGCACCATTCTCATGTCTAAACCTGGTCAAGACCCAAAACCCACCTCAGAGGGTGGGGACTGAATCCATTCTCCCTGCCCCAAGAACACCCAGTGATGCAAGGATGGCCACCACTTCCTTCAGAAGAAAATCTCTCACTAAACCACTTGCCCAGGAAGTCAGAGACTCAAGATTCAAAGCCCTCCTCTGGCTGAAGGGCCCAAACCCCATCTATCCCACCTCCCGGCAGAGCACCTTAATCATCACCAAGACTAGAGGATATTTGGAGGGTGGAGGATGCCATTGACCCTCATGTTGATCCACTCTTCAGGAAATAATACAAGAATTACAGGGCCAGAAACACACCTGCCTACTTGTTGGGGCGGTCACCTGGGAGAGAGCCTAAGTTTTGCCCCTTCTCCCAGAAGTGGTTTTGCCTTTTACATTAAGACCATCACTGAATAAAATACCCAACTTGGAGTCACTGGAGTAAGCCCTGCTCAGCTTTGGAAAGAAAAAGCCTACGTGTCCACCTTCAAGAAAGAGGTCTGTGTTGTAAATCTCAAGCAGAGAGAAACACCTACTGCCAGTGCAGAGTAAGTGTGCCTAAATCCAGCTGTTTGCTAGGGCTCAAAGTAGACTCCTATTAGCTAGTTAAGAAAAAAAAAAAAGCTAGTTTTTGTGGAGCCCTCTCTCAAGAAGCTAACTCTCCCCATGCATTGCGCAGGAGTCCACGGGCCTCAAAAGTTTCTGGAATCCTCTACGGGGACCAGATGCCTAAAAACAAGGCACCACAAGGCTCAACACTGCAATGCCTAAATTCTCTCTGGGGGTGGTTTTTTGGTGCCAAGTCACAGTTCTGGGCCAAATATGCAGAATAGAGGGGGGTGTCAAGCAAAAAAACATGGAACTGGTGTTGCCAGCGGCTGCTGTGGTGCAACAAATCAAATTCTCCCTGATGGAAAACTGCACATTACGAGATGGTGCCGAGGTTGCAACAATCCTGCTCTTTCCAGATTTTTGAATGGGATAGGATTCTCAGTGAGATGACAACGAGTCCCAGCATGGAAAACATTGTTGTAAAATCAGGTGCTTTCAAACTCCCAGACAGAATGAGTCACATAAATCTTCCCTGGAGAAGACACTAATGATATCATATATTTTGCCTTTAATGTCTAAAATACTAAATATATTTTTCAGTAGTGCTGTAAAATCTCAAGATATGGGCTAGGACAAGAGGTTTTGACCTTTTTCTTCCCGAGGGCTGGCCTGGTTCCCCAGCCCTGCCCACACAGCCATGGGTGCAGTGGGTAGGGCTCGGTGTTGGGGAGTCCCAGAGCCCCATTCACCTGCACAGTAGCAATGGAGAGCTTCGCCTACATGGCCATCCGCAAGGGGGAGGCTGTGGGGCCAGGTGGGGTATGCTTCATGTGATTGAATTGTTTTCTTCTAAATACCCCTTTTCAATTGTTCTTTTGACTTCCTGAAAGGTTTTAGTTTCATAACATTTCTTTCTTCAGGCAACCTGAAAACTACATGCATTTGATGAAAGCAAATTCTGCCCAGCCCTGTCCACCTGCTCCATGTTTGAAGAACTGAGCAGTCAGTGGCAACAGGCTCACAGTAACAGATTTTGCTCTTGCCTGTAGCACGTACAGAACTATTGGATTGTGGAGATGTCACCAATAGATTATAGGTTCACTTTAATTCTATCTAGCACTGTGAGCTGAGTGCATGAGTATACTCTTCTGGTCCTTATAAGAGCTAACAGAGAAAAAAAAGCCTCTGCCTCACTGTTGACATAGAAATGCCTTAAAAAGTAGCGGTTGTCTGATCTGGAAATATTGCCTTATAACATTAGAAGCTGAATTCCATGTTTAGCTGGAAAATTCCAAATAAATCTCATTAATGAAATGCATTGAGAGAGCCTGAAAAGCACTAAATAAGTAGTAAAAATGTCTTCTAGGCCACATGAAAAAAAAGAAAAAACACACAGTGTATTAAACTCCATGAATGTGTGTATTTGCACAAGAGAAGCACCATTGTTACATATCAGTGGGTGCCTTTACCAATCCAGTTACAGTTATTTAGGTATAGGAATAGGTAATACTGCAGTAATTCGTAATTAACATTAACTGTCAACTCTTTCATGGCAACTATTATGCTCTCAGCTGAAACTGAGATTTTAAAAGGTAGTGGTAAATCAGTAATACGGTGGGCAACAAATGTGTACATTGGCTGCAAATATTGCCATAGAGAAGATTTGTATTTCCCGTGTTATTCAGACGCAGGGAAAGCACAGAGAGCTGGGACGCCTATTCCAGGGCTATCCTTGGGAACTCCAGATTTCACCTTGGCCTTAACATGTCAGGTGTCTAATAAAGTGCATTTTTTCGGCAGCGAGACTATCCATGGACAAACAGGAAAGCCTCAGATGCTGACTTAAAAGTGTTGCAAGATTGGCAGCCCCTGTTGCAGACAACCCAGCTGCCATCACTGCTGGCCAGGGTACCAATGCAGCTTGTTATTCCTCTGCATACTATATAGAAAGGAAATAGGACATCTCGGACTGTATTGTTACCAGCTCTGCAACTGTGCAACCTTCAGGAAACCGCTCTTTCATCTAATGTCATGCTCAGTCCTGGTCACAAACAAATCAGTTTTCCTAATTTCTCACCCATGCCTATTTACCATAATATACATAATATGTAATATACATATATTAGATGGCAATTACCATTTGTAGGTCTCGCTTTACACTTCACAGAGGAGATCAGTATCAATATTGTCACTTTACCGATGGGGAAACTGAGGCACAGAGCAGTGACATGACTTGCCCATGGTCATCCAAGACACAGTTCAGTGGCAGAATTGGGTCGAGGAGGACCCAGGGTTTGACTCCCAGGCCGGTGCTGTATCTGCTAGACCAGAGATGTTTCAGTATAATTAGCCACAGTGAGCAATAGTTTTGATGTCCTAAGTTCTTCTCATCTGCAGCTGTGCTAGACTTTTAGGCAGGTTCACACCAGATTCCTTAAAGCGCAGGAGGCAAACTGCTCTCAGACTCAGTAGATTATATCAATATGGCACAAAGTGCATGTGCACACGTGCACTACAAAATGGTCTTCTTCCACCCAAAAAGAAAGGCAAGAAAGCCCATCTAGAAAGGTTGGTTCAAATTCTCCCCTCATTCCTTCAACAGTGTGAAAAGTCAAGGGAGAAGACTGCCCCATTTAAGTACGTGAGCCCCCTGCGCTTATAAGAAAGCATTAACTAAGCAGAGGCATCATGAAGGAGCTAACCATCTTCCTCCCCACTCCTAAAGTGCTGGGCTCCATGTGGAGTATTGTGTAGCGCTGACTTTATTCTGCAGTAAACCAAACACTAGGAAAGGCAATTTTAACTTTTTCCCGAAAAGTTCCCTTGCTACCATGAACCTTTTAATACTTGAAGTTCTAAAAATACCCCCAAACCCATCAAAACACTTATATTATCAAGACCATCCTACAGCAGGGAACATGATTTTAATAAAGGTTCACACTGTGTGATTTAAATGCCAACATGACACTTTTAACACTAGCATTATATAAAACTGCCAGGCAAGGTTTTAAATAGTTTCTAATTTCTGCCACGTGTAGCCTCTCTCAATTTAAGGCAGGCAATGGGTAGATAAGAGCAAAATCATCAGAGGATATTTCCCATTATATCACTAGCCTACACAACACAGCTAAATGCTCCTGACGATGCAGAGCAGAGCATTGTCTCGAGGACAATTATGATGATATATCATATGGCAACAGGTGCACAATTTGATGCTGCGGTTGGCCCCACAGATAACATAATGCACCGCTTTGTGTTTCTGTTGCAGAACAGACTTAACTAAAAGTCAACTTGCAACCGTGTTAGGTAACTGTCAACTTGCACTTCCAGTCACAGTTGGATGTATTGAATTGGTGATCCATAAAGAATCTGACTAGCAGAGCATAGTTGGGGCATGCAGAGCCTATTCCCGCCTCTGCATTTCCATTTGTTAACTGTCCACCTTCCTCTTTTCTCTCTCATATATATATTTTGTGCTTTTCTATAGATTAGTCTAATACAATACCAGCTCCCTATGGTGAACCCAGCTACAGGGAAACTGTGCTTGCTGTGAACTACATGGAAAGTCCTCATTTGCTGCAATGCACTTCAGTGGATTTTCGCTTCTCTGGTAGGGAAGCTTCGGTCTTCTTTAAGTGGCAGATTCTCCATTTTAATTCTTTATTGTGGGTGGAAGGGCCGCAAAGCAGCAGGCACCGTGACCAAAGTACAGTGCACTCAGAGGAAGGACTCCCAAGGTATATCTACACAGATATGTGGGACCAATCCCGAGGTTTCCTTCCAGTTTAAACTTCCCTTTTCTATCTATAATATACTGTGCAACCTGCACCGGGGCCACTTATGCTGTGCATCTTTTTCACCAAGTGGATCTCTGCCAAGAAACAATCACCAGACTTATTTGTCTCTCCTGATCGGTGAGGGTGGAGAAGGGGGATGCAGAACAGCTGGACGCCAGCAGCAAGGAATTGTGGGATTGCTGCTGGTTGACTTTGTACTCAAGGCTTATATGTTAGGGCAAGATCCAGACACAGCAGGTCTAAGGGGGGCAGTGGGGGGGGAGCAGTAGCAGGCTTGACCTCAGATCTTGAAGTTTGGCAGAGCTCCTGGGGACAGTCTGGACCGCTGCTGGGTGTGGAAAGGTTCAAGCTGACAGTATAGATGGTGGCAGATACTGGCTTCAGGGCAAGCTTAAGGCCGACCTTAATTATCAGTGCAGCCATACCCGAGAGGCTTTACTGAACATTGGCTTAAGCTTCAGGAAGCTTAAAATGCATCTGCAGCGCAGGCATGAGGAGCGGCTGCAGCCTGTGTAGGCACACCCACACTACCTTAAATCTAGCAGCTCAGGTAGGAAGAGCAAGGAGGGCTCGGGGGCATGGATTACAGTAAAAGACCAAATACCTGAGTACATGCCCAGTGCAGGCCCTGGCAGACTAAAGCCTCTGCGGCTCTACCACTGCTATTCTTAGTACTGAAGGTAATTGGATTAAAGCTCACTCTTGCTTCTGAATGCGGCATCGACACAACCGTAGTTATGGGTTTGAGTGTTCCTAAAACAGTTCGTAAGTCGGAGAGCAGGTAAGCAAGAAAAATCTACACACATCTCTGAAGCAGAGGGTAGCGGAGACCACATTTCATCTGCGAGGCACAGCTCATTCTCATGTCTTCCCTTTCTGTGCTGGGTGTCTACTGCAACAAAACAGTCTGACATCCATCTGGCGAGTGATAGCTGGGTGCAGCTTCACTCCACTATAATATAGTTCTGCTGTGCTAATCCCCTTGGAAGGCAGCAATTATCTCCTACCAGACAGGTGTTAAATGCTGCCTTCCAAGGAGATTATCCCATCCCTCCTGCTCCCTTCTGCCCTCACTGAACAGAGAAGGATGGCAAAGAGAATTTGCTGCTATCTTGATGGGTAAAAAGGAAACATCAGGTCCTGATCTTATGACATTTACTCCGCTCAGAGCATAAGGAGGGTCTGGGCTTGCTAATCGCTCTGTTCATCATTCGAAAAGGTGAAGAATGCAGCCACAGGATGCATGGGAACTTTTGGAAGGGTTTTCAGTTGCTCTTCCAAACATTTTCATGGGATTTTTTTTTATTTTTTGAAGAAAGAAAAGCCCTTTTTGTTTGTTTACCCTTTGCTCCCCTTTTCCAAGGGAAAAAAGGAAAAGAAAATGGGGGGAGAGGGAGAAAAAAAAACTGGGAAAAAGAGAGTTACAGGGAGCTAGAATGGCTAAAGGATTTTTAATTTTGGGGAAATCACTGTAGGAAAAGTACATTACATGGAAGGTATTTTTAATGGAATAGAAGTGAAATGCCTGACACCTAATTAAATACCACTGGGCAACACTGGACCCTTGCTGAACCAAATGGGGCAGCTGAAAACCAACACCCAGGAGGCAGCGAATGTCCTTAATGACTACTTTGCATTGGTCTTCCACCAGCCCAAGTGGATCACCCTACCCAACAAGATGCAGGATTGCCAGGACAAGGGCTAACACACACCCAACATTAGCAAAGACCTTGTGAAAGGACACCTTGAAAGGCTGGGCACCCACAAATCAGCTGGTCCAGATGGAATGCACCCAAGAGTGCTAAAAGAACTGGCGGACATCACAGCACGGCCATTGGCGCGGACGTTTGAAAACTCATGGCACTCAGGTGAAGGTCTGGAGGACTGGAAGAGGGCCAGTGTGGTGCCCATCTTCAAGAAAGGGAGGAAGGAAGATCCAGGGAACTACAGGCCAATCAGTTTGCTCTCAATCCCTGGAAAGATATGGGAAAAAAATCAAAGTGAAGGCTCAGGGGACGACACTTGGTGCAGCCCATAAATATATTAGGGGTGTGCACCAGGAACTGGAAGAACATCTGTTCACCAGGGTACCCCAAGGGAATACAGGGTCACAAATTCGGGGAAGACCATTTTAGACTGGACATGCAGAAAAACTTCTTTATTGCCTGAGTTCCCAAAGTCTGGAACAGACTCCTGCCAGAAGTGGTGCAAGCACCTACTCTGGATGCCTTCAAGGCACGTTTGCATGCTGACTTCCTGCCCCTTTGGGCAGGGGGACTGGACCCGATGATCTTGTGAGGTCCCTTCCAGCTCTAATGTGTAGGAAATTTATGGGACTGGGGTTCCTAATTCCATTAAAGTCCCTTTGAAAATGGTACCCAGAATAGGTACTGTAATTCAGCCTAAGAGTGGACATATCAAAGCTTTATGGAAGAACTCTGCCAAGCTCCTATGAGGATGCCAAGTCCCTGTCCAGATACCAATTAAACCCTTAGCACTGCCCATCCCATTGCCTTTGGGAAGCATGGCATGGTCATGGCGTGAAGGGAGGGGGCAGTCCCAGAGGCTTTGAGGATTCAAAGCCTTGAAGACTAGTAGGGAGGATACATCACCAGGACAATACTTCTGTCTTCTGATATATATTGAATTCTTTATTCCCAGAGATAACTATACAAGAGATCGCTCTAAGGAAGTCTCCTATACTAAGAAAACACACCCAAACCAATCCACACGCAGCTCTCCTCTGCAGTAGTGTAATGTGGAGTGGGCAAGTGGGCACATGCCCTGGATGCTAAGGGCAGGGGCACCTTACCCTCCTCTCCCTCACTCTGCCTGCACTTTCTGGCTGCAGGAAGCAACTGGCACAGGCAGTGTGTCGTGGAGTGCAAGGCATTCTGGGAATCCTGCTTTTGTAGAAAGCAGTAGAATTGCTTGCTGCTGGGGGAGAATTGACCCCATTTTTTTGCCCTCTTGACATAGGCTCCAGCAGCAATAAAATTGGAGTGAATGTTCTCCTCAGCAGTAGTGAACTCCACGGTTCCTCTAGAGCAGTGGTCTCCAAACTTTTTTGATCGCACACCCCTATCAGTAAAAAATGTTTGAGCATGCACCCCCACTATATGTATATTTATATAAATATACATATAAATAGAAGTTCTAACGTTTTCTTCCCGCACCCCAATGGATTGTCTTGCACACCCCATTTTAGAGACCACTGCTCTAGAGAACTACAATTCCCAGCATGCCTTGTACTCAATGAGTGTTGGGTGCAACCATGTTGGTCTAAGGACATAAGCATACAAGGGTCTTTGGGTAAACGTGATATCTTTTCTTAGACCAACTAAATAATAAATAAATTGTACTCCATGACACACTGCCCACATCTGCTGTTTGCTGCCTCATGCTTAAGCCAGAAGTAAGCTGGGGTGGGGGGAGAAGTAGAAGGGCGAAAGAGGACTGCCCTGGGCACACACTTCCCACATCATACCTCTGCTTCTCCACAACAGCTTTCCTCTAATAAAAGTCCTCTCTGCAATGTGAATCTCTCCTGCACTGAGCAAGCCCCTCCTTTAGTCCCTGCCCTTCATACCCATCTTATCTCAAAGTAATGATGCCTCTGCCTTGCTACCTGTCAGCCCAGTGAGTTAAGACAACCTGCAAATCAACCCAAGTCAGCTCTCAGCCGACTGTGTTTGAAGGACAGCCACTGCTGTTTTCATAGCTGGGGATAATGACAACTGCACAGGATCAGTCTCAGTCCCCAACTTGCTGGGATGAAAAACTCACGCGGGTAAGCTTTGGTGCTGCAGTGGTCAGAGGAGATGCAGAGAACTCGTAACCCGGTGGAGCCCCAGGAGGCAGAGGGTGTCTAGGTGGTTTTATGCCACGTTTGTTTCTGCCTAACTTCTAATTTTGGCAGTTATGAAGGATGCCCACGTGCCCAGAGGTCCAACTGTGTTGTATTAGCATCCCAGCAGAGTATATTAGCTAGGATTAATGTGGATATATCGCTTCAGGTACCCAAGGCAGCTCATTCACAGCTAGCTCAGCTCTCTCTACAGCACTACATTATGTTGGATAGTTACACCTTCAAGTTATAGCAACTTCTTCAAGCTGCACGGCCTGAGATCTCAGTACAACATGCAGTGATCCAACCCCTGACATACCCTGCTGCGTAGGGCCAAGGAAGACTGTATCTACATCACAGATTTTTCTGCACAGAATCCATAGAGAGTTCAACAGCTGCTTGGTAGAGGCACAATACCAGTGGTAGGAAGGAACACCTGCATTGGAAGATGGGGAAACAGTAGAAGTCAAATAGGAAAAGCACCCCAAGGACTAAAGTTTTGTCCCTGTCAACTACAGTGACGGCATTTGCACGTAGCATACATTATTAGTTATTGACTTGTCTTTGCAGAAGTAGTGCAATAATCCACACACAGACCCTTGTTACAAAATAGTTGTATGTTGCTTTGTTTTCTAAAGATCCGCGCCAGGGGGAGATATTCCAATTTTTACTGTTTGTTCTATAGGACAAAATAAATGCTTGCATTGCCCAGTGTTGAACTGAAGATTGTAGCAAAATATTACCATCATTAAGAACAGAGAGCACTGGGAAGTCATTGAACGTTTTTGTATACTTCCCTGTTAAACTGATGTTTTCATCCCTGTAGTGTTTGGTTTCTTAAGGTGGGGTTGCTAGAATTGCTTTTCTGGTTCCTGTTATAGAGTCTCCAGACACAAGTCCCCATTTCAGTGAAAGCTTCTCAAGTCTCCTTTTCTTTGCACATCACCAGCAATTTTAGTTGCATTCAAATGTTTTTACTTATCTCACCGGCTCCTCTTCCCCACAGCCCAAACAGCTTCCAGCAAAACAAAGCTCAAAAACAAAACAAGAAAAGCTTCCCAAAGAATTTATCTTGAAATGCAGTTGCTCCATTCCAGTTTTTGATGAACAAAAAGGGAACAAGTCAAGGTGAAAAGCAAAATTAGTCTCAACTTGTAAGATTAATAGACAATCTATATTTCATCTTCTGTATATTGCAGTGCCAGAATGCTGTTGAGAGAGACATCCGGACTCCAGAGAGCAGTATAACTTTCTAGCAGCATCGCTCTATTAATCTGAGACTCCGCCTGTCTGATCCCCTAGCAGAGTGACTATTAGTTAATCTCAGTTAGTCAGTGTGATCCAGGAGAGGATAAAGGCAGGATTTGCGAACTTGAGCCAGTGGCACATTTCTGTCTCCCGACTACTATGTGAAGATATTGGAGATTCTCCAATGTCAGTGCTCCCGAGGGAGCGGTGCATAGGGTCCTAAACCCCAAGTAAGAACATTGCAAACTTCTGGGCAGTAAGTAAGAACATTGCAAGCCCCAAGTAAGAACATGGCTAACTTATGGGCAAAGTTTGCAGTGCAAACTTATGGGCTTCTATCTTACTGCTGCCACAGACCTTCCCCTGCTACTAAATGCCCCAGCAAGCCTCAAGCGACCTGGGAAAGAAAAATGAACTAGGGAGGGAAGGCGGGAAAGAACATTCCCTGCATGACGCCTGCTGCAGTGATACTGAAAGGCAACTCCTGTCCGCATCCCCGAATTACACAGGGAGCTGCTGACCACAGGACTCTGCGCGGCCACAGAAAACAATGAGCGAATTCTTCTCTCAATTAGCACTTCAGAAAAGCACTACCTGTTGCATATATAGAGCTCTTCCCCCTCCATTTCTAATGGCCAGAAAACTATATGCCCGCCCAGTCGGTGTTTTAGACCCTCTCTTAAGCAAGCAAAACTGCTCTGCACCCTTGACTGAAAAAAGAAGAGGTAAACCCAGTTCAAGAAGATAAGAAAAGGACTGAGAAAGGCAGCTTTCCCGGGCACGACTAGCATGCCATTTTTGGGTTCCACTCAAGGCTCAACCCTCAGTTGTGCTTGGGACAGATCTCAATGCAGCAAAAACGTGGAAGATAAAAACTCAGCTCCAAGACATCCTTCAGCTTCCTTCCAGCCCTAAGCGGGCCTTCTTCCACTGCCCATTATAGGGGGGAACCCCATGTGACAGTGCAAAAAGACCTCAACACAAGCCATGATCCACCACACACACCTGCAAAGAAGATGCTGATGTACCAAACATCCTAAGCCTTACATTTTTAGGGTAGTGTTACAAAATAAATAAGTGAAGGGAATGAAGGGGAACAAACATTTGGAAGGGGACAAATGAAGCAATGTTGTGTTGCTGCATGCTCCAGTTCTGGGTGCTGAGGACTGCATGGAAAAGAGAAAAAATGTACCAACATCCCAATATACCTTTAAGCAAAACGACGTATGAGTCTCAGTAAACATTTGGATTTGATTTCCATCCAGAAGGAAGGTACAGGGGAAGTTTTCCCTTGTATATGAAGCTAGTCCACAAACCATCATTATCCCACCCTGCTGAAGCAATTACACCTGGGCTGCTGTAATGAGTGTAATTACCAACCAGCCTGTCACGTAGCACTGGGTCACTTTGCACAGAACTTGCCTGTTGCCTACAATGAGACTACCCAGGTAACTGTTATACAAAAGAAGATTGACAGCACTCCCAAACCATCCACAAAAGCCAGCAGCTATCATCCCGTTACAATTTCATTTACCTACCTATAAACTATGCAAAGCAAAAGCGTCAACACGATATTTGTGCCAGCTTAGATTCAGCAGCATCTTCTTTTCTACTAGTTCAGCATCACAATTCTCTAACATGCCTCAAAGCCTCTTCTAGTATCTGTCTGTAATTCATATGCTTTCCCAACCATGTCTTCCCAGGGGATGTGTATTCAATCATAAGTATGTGTTTACTCCTTTTTGACCAGAACCTACAACAGATTTGTTGTGGCTATTTTTCCTGGCAATACAAGTTGCTATTGCAAGGATTCCCTGTGGAAATGTCCTGCTCATCTCTGCGTTGCCTCCCAGTGATAGATAGCATAATTTTAAGTCCCTTACCTACTTGAACTTTCCTCTCCTTTTCCTAAGGCCAGCAAGTTCTTGTAAAATTAATGTCTTTCCTGTGAGGGAAAGCAAAGGTAGAAATGTCACTAATTCTTTCCCACTAGCCCACCTTTCTATCCCCAAGCTGTAGCAAATTAATCCCAATGAGTTAAAGTCCTTAAAAAAACCGGATGCTAGAATTTCTCTTTTCCTTTGCATTTCACCCCATGCCCATATTGAACAAAAAAAATCAATCAGTGCAAGGAGGGGGATAAAGAGAGAACAGGTTTGCTGCAAGGGTAGAGGGGGAGTATGGGGAAGAAAGGGAAGCATGGGCCCTCACTCCAGGTCCATCCCTAAAATTACCTTCCCCACCCCCCCAGTCATCAAAACACAGATCTACTAAATTGGATTTAGCCAATTTCTGAAGAGGAGCACCCACTCTTTGGGCTCCAAATCTGGTCCCCACTCAGCGGGTCTGGGTTACGTTCAGGGGCTACATGAGGTCCCTTGCATGGGGTGGGGAGGATAGAAAACGTTCGGGCACGCTAAATAAACGTACTAATCTACAAGAGCCCTTCCTTGCCGTGTGTAAGAAATGAAGCCGCAAACAACACTAACACTTTAATTCTCATCCCTGGACATCTACATTCGAACCTCCCAAAGATGACGGGCAGGGTTCGCAGCTCAGAGAGCTGCGTTACAGACCTACAAGACAGCTCCAGCTCATCTACCCCAGTTTCACACTTCTGTGGTTTTCCTTTTAACGGTTCAGGTATACTGTTAAACAAACAAAAGCTGAGACACTGGTGAAAAAAGTCCTGAGAGGCGCTCGCATGCTGCAGTCTGAATCACATGTCAGTCCCTGCTTGGAACCAAACCAGACTTCTTTTTGGTTTTGCTTTTATTAACTGTAGCTAAGCAAATAATTTCTCCTTGCTGCCCTTCATAGCTAGGGACAGAAAGTACACATAAACCGGTATAAGTGATTTGAAACCGGTTCAAATCTCTAACACAACCGAAGTTCAGTGCACATAAACTGCTTTCAAAATGGCTGAAACTGGTTTAAGATAAATCTGGATGGATGTCGTATTTAACCTATTTAGTTTAAATCAGTTTAATGAACGTCTGTCCCAGATCCCCTCCAGATTCAAGTTAACTCACAGTCCCCCAGCATCCCAGGATGCTTTGCACCACCTGCAAACTCTCCCTTTGCACAGTGGGCAGGCTAGCCTTGACCCAGGCTGTCTGCTCCAGCCACACAGGGAGGTGTGCTCTAGCACTCCTCAGCTTCTAGCCTGGGCCACTGCAATCATGTGGCTGCTTTTCTGGAATCAAAAATGAATGTCTGTTCACTTGGGGCACTTACACACATGCGGCAAGTCTGCTCTGACACGCCGGAAGTTGACACGCCTGGTGCCGTGCCGGGTGGGGGTGTATAAGTGGTGCAGTGCACGCCAGGGCTGAGACGATGGGAGGCAGTGCGCTTTCAACTAAAACACATCTAATGTGCTTTAGTTCAAAGTGTACCGCTGCCATGCTCTGTGCCACTTATACACCTGCATCCAATCAGTGCTGCGGCAATGCAAAGCCCGGAGCGGTAGCTCGCCCTCGCCCCACGCACAGGTTCAGGGGGCACACACTTGGCTGGGAGCGTATGCAACGGCAGGAGCCACCCTCCTCTCGTTTCTGTGCCCCCCCCCCTCCAAACAAGCCGCTTATGGCTCCATCTGTTGGTGCCCCTTCACTTCAGGGCCTGGGGCAGTCGTCGCACTTGTCTCCAACTTGCTACGGCACTGCCCCCAATGCAGCTCTGGGCATTTTTAATTAGCATGGAAAGCTAATTAGAAGTGCCCATTGCTGCATCAGGAAAACGTGTAAAAATGCCCTTGCTTATCAGTTCAATCTACACAGCTTAGACTAACCTGTGAAGATTGTATTGATTCAGCCTCAGGCTTTTTGACTATCTGTACTTAGCTTATTAGGCCTACGTGTTTGATACTGTGACTCTACCTACAGCATGTTTCATGGTCCCTAGATACCTCCGAGCTGGCACGCCAACCTAAAGTATATCTTGGATGACAGAGAGCTCCAACATGCCAACACACTACCTGACTTCAGAAACACATGACACGTGCAAGATGTGCTACAATCCCATCAAAAAATGAAGGGACCTTTGAGGTTCTGTGAATGATTAAGGTTTCCTAGGGAAGACTGTGGGACACAAAGTGTCGGCAGACAATCAGGGAGAGACTGCCCCGTGGGTCTTTTGACCCAGCGAACATTTCAGCATGGTCACCTAGGGCCCTGCAGTTATGGCTGTGATGCATACACCTCCCCCAGCCCCACCAATGCCCTTTTCATCATCTCAAGATAACCTGTTTCCTTCCCCAATTAGAATTATTTATTACTTTCCAGTTGCTCACAAATAAGCAAAAATTACTCTCTCTAATGAAAAAGGTTGGGGTGGGTTGGTTTTTTTTGAGAATGAGTTCAGGCCTAATTTGTATGGAAGTAATAATGACTTTTTTATGCTTATTACAGTATGGATTTTCTCTCTCTACCATCGACTATCCTTACGCTATACAATATATTTTTGTCCTTGGCAAAAAGACTTCCAATGTTCCGAGCTAGCACTTTGCACATGTTTATTAACACCCATATCGAGATTTAATACCCAATTCAGCCAGCTACAGTCCTAATTTGGCTACCCTTCCTCTTGCTGATTGAGGCTAACCCAGCAGTTGAGTACAAATGATTCAATAGCTCGAGGGCTAAGGGACAGTGCAAGATGAGTAAGTGTGGCAGCAAGAAATCACAGCATGGAGAGTGACTAATTAGGAGAAGGATGTAGACAAGGTGGGTCAGCCCTTACAGACAGATGACAGCATCTGAAAGAGGTGGCTGTGTTTGCTGCCCTGCAACTCTCTCACTTTACAGAATAGTCTAATTCAGGAGACTATTTAATCACACTATTCTCTAGAGCGCTGCCCCGTTAATGAAAGATGGCACAGCCTTTCCCTGAACACCAGTCAGGGAGGTGAAAGCAGGAGCACAATGTCTTTGTTACTCTGGGGTGAGGGTTGTTTTCCATTTTGGAGGAATGAGTCCTATCAGTGAGTCCCATGCTGCCAAGCAGATGTGCTGGCACTGCCCCAGGTTTGCTTCCTTACTATGGGTTGGATGTATTGGACTAGCAATCTTCAGCTGTCTGAAGAGGGGGTTTGAAAGAGGATGGAGCTGGACTGTTCTCAGTGGTGACAGATGACAGAACAAGGAGCAATGAGCTCAAGTTGCAGCAAAGGAAGTTTAGGTTGGGTATTAGGAAGAACTCTGTTAATAGGAAGGTAGTAAAACACTGGAAGAGGTTACCTACAGAGGTTGTGGAGTCTCCATCCTTGGAGGGTTTTAAGACCCAGCTAGACAAAAACTTGGCTGGGATGATCTAGCTGGGGCTGGTCCTGCTTTGAGCAGGGGGTTGGACTAGATGTGACCTCCTAAGGTCCCTTTCAATCCTCATTTTCTAAGATGCTATGATTGTGCTTTTAAAGCTTGCCATTCACGGCTTAAAAACATACTGCTCAAAGTTAATTTTGATCACATGCTGTGAGGTACCCCTCTGGCAGACATTCTGGCATGCAGGAAACACTCTTCACGGCCAGCCTTTCAAAAGCAAAACTTGATCTTCAAATGTGCCATTCCAGAGAAACAATAGCAGTTCCTCCTATTGACTGCAGTACACACAATTTTATTATCAAATGTAGCCTAGAGTTTGCTCTGGGAAAACCCCACATGTCTTTCATCACAGCTGTGCTCATTTTTCCCATGCTTGAAGCATGGTTTTAATGGCAGCAGACGGTATTGTTAAATTATTTTGAAGAAAACCAGCTCGTGATAAAAAGAGGAACAATTAAACCTCAAGCAGTAGGATGCTGTCAGTGATAAACTATTGTCTCGTGGCACATACCTGCTTCAGCATTACTGCAACTTCTGTCTGCTTTACTAACTTAGCAGGGCTAAATGTTATAAGTCAGTATGACAAGACAAGACATTTTTGTTGTCTGTTCTGGGGCAGGTGTATAGAAGTCTAGTCTCTGATTTGCCTTCAGTGTCTTCATTCAGTAAGTAATGTAATGTAGTGTAGTGTCACGTGATGCACCTTAACGCAGAAATGATCAGTTTCCACTGCAAACATTTTGGGCAAGAGATGGAGTAATAATACTTTGTAAGATACTTGGACAATGCTGATTTTAGAGACCCTTTTTACTCCAGCAGTGACAAATTTTAAAGCATTTCCAAAGTTAGTCATACTTCTAAGAGTTTTTCAAAACCACTTATGAAAATCCCAGGAAAGCAAACAAAAAAGGCCTGCTCTACACTTACAGCCTAGTATGGCCCTGAATTGGCCATTTCACCTCCCCTAATTCTGGAGATCTCAGAATGAAGGAAGATGGATGACCAGGCACAATGGCCGAGGGTAAATATGGTTCCTCGCTCCCTCCATCCATTTCAGATACAATAAGACCCGTCACCCATTTTGACTTTCACACAATCTCTCATGCATTTGCCTCCTTGTAATTTCTAGCTACGAGGTGAGGATGTCTACTTGCGTTTCCAGTGAGGACCAGCATGCATCTTGTAAGGAAATCTGGACCACTTTTTCTGATATAACATGCTGTTTGGAGAAGCATCTTTTAGGTGCATTTAAATAAAATATAACTGAAGTCAGAACACTGAGAATAGATTAGGGTTAGTTAATATATACATTTGCAACAATATTATCACTATCCCCCACACCCTGAATAAGGTTTTACTAAGCGAGTCAGTTTTCAGGAACCCCTGGTAACACGTTCGAGGGCAAGATTGGGGTCTAGTAGTAGCCATGATGCAAAAAGTGCAAACAATCACCAGTAGGGATAAAGATAAAGGGAACATAACAACAAGCCTGTGAGACAAGATACATACTTCTTGAGAGCACAGCTTTACCGGTGGGGTTTTTCAAAAGCATTCATCTTTGGCCTAACTCTGATCTCATACAAACACCCAGCTGAGCACATCTGAAAAATCCCATGCTGTGGTTGAAATCCTGGCTCCATCAGAAT
Organism: Crocodylus siamensis; assembly: GCF_052110815.1. Lineage (NCBI taxonomy): Eukaryota > Metazoa > Chordata > Crocodylia > Crocodylidae > Crocodylus > Crocodylus siamensis. The sequence goes on along the minus strand of NC_143403.1, from coordinate 6,046,859 downwards.
CGGTGGGAGTTTTACCATTGGTTTAAATAAACCAAGGATTTCACTCAGTGTATTTATAGGGATGGGTGCATCTTTATAAGTGACTCTGAATTTTTTGTCAGATTGTCTGAACTCATGAAGTGCATTTTATTCTAAAACAGTTTTGAACAAATCCTATTGATGGACTGTCATTTTAATGCTTGTTAGCACCAAAGTGCATGGAATTGGAAGATCTTCATCATATTTTTATAATCTTGGAATCAGTTAACCACAGTTTGGGAACACCTGACCATTCAAAACAACTGTAAGCTGATTCAGAGGTTAAATATTTAATAGGTGAGTGAAATCCTATGGTGAGCTCAAATATATGGTCCACTGCCAACATGATTTTATTCAACATGTATTAATGCATGTTAAATGTGTGTACTAAAATATGAAGAGAACAAATTATTTTATATTAAACGTGGTGCAGTCTCTTTAGCGATTCTTTAATACTAGTCTATTTAACAGGAAACACTGGTAGTAAAAAAGTCTGAAAAAGGATAAGAACCCCCCCCCCAAACTTCGGTATAGTCCCAGATGTCATTTTAACAACAACTGATATATGACAATTGGATGCACTCTTTAACCGCAAGTAAAATAGCCATTACATTTGTAACATTTTATGTGCAATGTTATTGGAGAGAAAATGGCTTTGACAATATATGTTTGAAAAATTGTTGCTCTTATTCAGAATTCATGAATGCAGTCTTCCTGCAATATATCAAATCTACAGCCAGGCTTCCATCACATTACCTTTTAGGTAACAGTTAAACCAATGCTCCATGGTTTATAGAACATGGAAACTCAAGGAATAGTTTTCTACCAAAAAAACCCCATTATATAGTTTAGTTAAAAGGGCTTTTAGAAAGAGGAGCTAAAAAATCAAACCGAAAAAGCACCCCACAACACCGATCCAGAGTTTTTAATCCCCATTTGAACATGAGCCTCCAATGCGATGCTGCAGCTACTAAAGCGACCAAAATGCTGGCGTGCATCCATAGACGCTTCTCGAGCAAATCCCGGGACGTCATTCTCCCCTTGTACTTGGCCTCGGTGAGGCCGCAGCTGGAGTACCGCGTCCAGTTTTGGGCTCCACAATTCAAAAAGGATGCGGAGAAGCTTGAGAGAGTCCAGAGGAGAGCCACGCGCATGATCAGAGGTCAGGAAAACGGATCTTACGATGACATGGGACTCTTTAGCCTGGAAAAGCGCAGGCTCAGGGGTGATCTGATGGCCACCTACAAGTTTATCAGGGGTGACCACCAGCATCTGGGGGAACATCTGTTCACCAGAGCGCCCCATGGGATGACGAGGTCGAACGGTCACAAACTCCTGCAAGACCGTTTCAGGCTGGACATAAGGAAGAATTTCTTTCCTGTCCGAGCCCCCAAGGTCTGGAACAGTCTGCCAGCGGAGGTGGTTCAAGCGCCTACATTGAACACCTTCAAGAGTAAATTGGATGCTTATCTTGCTGGGATCCTATGACCCCAGCTGACTTCCTGCCCTTTGGGCAGGGGGCTGGACTCGATGATCTCCCGAGGTCCCTTCCAGCCCTGATGTCTATGAAATCTATGAAATCATTTCAGCGAATCGTTTGGAGAACAAGGGGGCATTCATTGTGAAGAATGCAAAATCGGTCTGACCATATCTGATCTGAATTTGTTTCAATGGTTATTTCCCATGCAAAAAAGATATCTACAGATATTTAATGGAAGGCAATAATCATGAAATATACTGGTCTGGCCCATTATGTATATTGTGGTCATATAACAACTTTAAAGCAAGAGATCCTTCTGCAAAATAACAACAAACACTATTCATGTAAATTGAGGTGGAGGAGTGAAATAATAAAGGTGCTTGTAGCAGAGCACTAGCATGCTGCTACTAGCAATAGTAATAAAGAGAGCTGCCAATCACCAGGGCAGCTCAGGTGAGGGTTGCCAGGGCAACTAATGTTGGTCAGCTGGCCAGGAAGGGGCAGGGCCGGGCCTTTATAAATAGTCCAGGCCAGAGCCTAGCTAGCAGTTCCCTCCAGATGGCCGCAGGAGCAGGAGCAGGCGCAGGCGCAGGCTGGGTGGATGGTTGCTGCCTAACCATGCAGACCGGCTGCAATGATGCATGGGGTAGGGAGAGAGCCCTAGAAGGGGTATGATAAGGAGCCAAGTGAGTGCAGGCTTTGTGTTACAAGCCAGGAAGCTCCTTAAGTTTGTGCTGCAGCCGTTTGGCTCATGGTTGAGTTGTGATTATTACACTGGAGGACCGGGTGAGGCTGTAGGGGTGTGAGGAGGCCTCACGGGGGCTACCCAGTAGCTTGGGGGCTCCCGGTGCCCAGCGGGGCACAGCAAGTGGTGCCAGCGGGGCACAGCTGTTTGCGCCAGTGAGACACGGTGTGAGGGGGCAGAGACCCCAACCCTGAGGGCAGAGTTGGCCCCCCTTGGGCAGACGAACCCGAAGAAGGGCAGGGGGCCAGGCACGGCTACGCGCCACCTGAGCCCCAAGGCGCGAAAGGCACAGCATAGGCCCCAGAAGGGGCAACGGGCAAGAGAGGCGCGGCATAGGCCCCAGACAGGGGGCGCTGATGGTGAAACCAGCTGGGGGGTGCCAGGTAGGGTGCTGAAGTGTAAAGGCTTGATAATGCCTGGGGAATAGCTGCGAGGCTTATGGGCGATGCGTACCTCCAACCTCCCCTTCAGCATGCCTCAAGGCAGGGGTGCACTGGGGCACCCCAATCAGAACGGGGCTTAGAGCGGAGTAGCATCCAAGGCGAGACAAGGCAGCCTCCCTTACTGAACTTAGAACATCAAAGACGTGGCAGGCGAGTTGAAGGTGCTGAATCACCTAATTGGACACAGCAGGGGGCGCAGTGGGATCACAGCCACCCCTGCACCCACTCCGTGACAATGCTGTTGAGTTCAAGTAGTAAGGACCTGAAGAACTAAGAGCTATTTTGCAAAGAATTGGATCACTCCGGGGAATAACAGTCCTGGCACAGACCAGCCCCTTGTACATCACTCCTTCGAATCCAGCCCATATTGTTCATCCTCTGATGGTTCTACTAAGGCAACATGAAGCATACTCGGTAATCAAAGTCTATTTCCCTGAGGGAGTTGGTCATCAAATACTGTAGAAGGACTACAGCTAGGCTTCATACACCCTTGAAAAGGATGAATGATATGTATGTCATTTATATACAAATTAGCCAATGCTAAATTTGAATGTACAGCAGCTAGCCCAGCAGGGCTATGCAGTTGCCCTACTTTGCTGAGATAACAAATAGAGCTTTAAGGTTAAGACTTGCTGAGCAGTCCATGGATGGAGAAAGTCCAACTAAGTTTCACCTGCCTGAGGAAATGAAGGAATGGGATTTGAGTTCGTCAGAGATCAGATCGACACCTTGGGGATGAGTCTACTGTGATCTCTGTACCAAATGCTAGTGTCACTGGTCTCACACCTTACAGCAACAGGCCTAGGTAAAACTAGTGGTATTTTGGTTTAAGAAATGTTATTTTAAAAATATGTCTCCCTCCGACACAATTAAATTTATCTATTCTTTCCCTCTGTCTGAATGTGTACATTATTCTATTCCTGTATTAAAAATTTCCTGGCTAACTATGTATGGGGGAACAACAGTTTAAAACATTTTATGTTAAAATAAATTGCGTTTTATCTTGTTTCCTCACCCGTTAAAATAACTGCATTATCCTTTTACTGCGATAATGTATCACTAACCCAAAACGCATGGTGAACTCAGACCTCCGCTGTATAACGAGTGGGTTTTTTTCCCCCCGGAATTCACCAGAGAAATAAATATATAATGGGATGTACATTTGGAAGTTGCAGTGTTGGCTTAATTGAACAACTATATTTTAATATCCCTGAAATACAATAGCAAGGGTAACTTGGAAATGACAGAGTGCTAAAGATGCAGCTGAACTATAATGTCTGGGTTGGAATTTTAAACTAAATTCCCCCCAAGTTTAGGTTCCTGGTCCAGCTATGAACCAATTTCTACATAAGGGAGTGCATTTGCATACACAGAAACATATATGAACACATGCATGTATGCCTGTGCATATACGTGCATAGCCTCTCTTATTTGTACTGGTGCCATTTTATCCCTTTCTGGTAGCATACAGGTGCCTCTAAGTGGATATAAATTGCAATTAAGTGATTACAAAGTGGATCTAGAAAGGCCTTAATTTAACTGAGAATTAGGTACATAGATTTACATATGCACATGGATGTAAATGCAGACACCAGCTGCTCTACCCACCTCACTGCCACCTGTTGTCCCAAGTTCAGATTAGAACCAAATCAAATCTGGCTGGTTTAAATCAAGTGTGGTACCTGCAATAATTCATACCAATAAACAGGAAAACAGTTTCAAAATACCTGCTTCATAAATAAAACATACAAGGGGAAGCAGCGAGCACAATATTGATCCCAGCTGTAAGTCGAGATGAGGAGAACTGCAGCGTTGGCACTCACGGACTTGCGAGTTGACAATAAATCCCTAGTTTGCCAGTACCCAAATTACTATTCTGCACATCTCCAGTTGGAGGGAAGTCATTAATTAGGTTGGCTTCCTTACTCAGGATGTAAAGGTAGAATTATCCCACAATGCCCTACGGTGTGCTTTTTATTTACAGCTTTTCCGGGACCTTTAGCAAACTGATGGGTAAAAAGGGTCTCTCGGTGAATACAACGTGGTCACTTAAAATACGGCCAAAGAGAGAGGGAAAAAGTGGAATGGGCACACTGAAATTTGCAGCAGGATTATTGCTGCTGATGAAGAATTAGCACTGAAAAGCTGGGGGTTGAGGACCTCTGAAAGTCTGTCATAGGACAGGATGGGGGGAGAGTTTTCTCCGCTGCAATCAGCATGTTGTTTGCACCCGGTGTCAGGAGAAGGGTGGTCTAGGTTCTGTATCCTTCGTCCCTAATGCAGTTTATCTGCATTAGCAATGCAACTGGGTTAAGGTTCTTAGCCTTGATTATTATTATGGAGCATAAAGTAGCCTCATTGATGAATAGATCTTGTGATCAGCAAAATTTCCATGAAGAATACCTTACCTAATTTCTATAGCAAATTCACGTTCATTTCTGCTTTATCACCAAAAGGCAAGACGCCGTCTCAGGTAATCTTCTCATGCAGGCCAAGTTTAACCTGGAGCCGCTCACAGTAAAACAGGTTAAACTTGGTATGTAAATTTACATGATAATAACTTAAAACCCTGGCAAAAAAAAAAAAAAGGGAATGTCCCTTACATAGGAGGCAGGGAGGGGGGAACCTTTTGTTTTTCAAGAAGGCTTTCCATCCCATCCCATCATACAAGGGCTGTACAAAAGCAAAAAACAAAAAAAAATCTAATTTTCCTGCAAGAAACAATTCCATGTCAAGAGCATGGAAATAAGATATTTTTGGCTTGATCCTAACTACCTCCCTTTTGGAGCAGGGGTCTCAAGAGGATCCTTAGGGAGGCAGCTGCCTGGTGGGTCAGGGAGATAGGAAGCTTGGAGGGGCCAAAATCTGCCTGCTGAGTTACCTCTGAAAGCTGACAAAATTGAGATGTCTTGCACAAAGATTTGCTTCTGCTTCAGGGGTGGGCCAAATGCGGCCCGTGGGCTGGATGCAGCCCACCAGGCCATTCCATCTGGCCCGCGGGGCTCCTAAAAGTTTAGAAAATTAATATTTGTCTGCCCAGGGCTGCCTGTCATGTGGCCCTCGATGGCTTGCCAAAACTCCGTAAACGGCCCTCCGCCCAAAATAATTGCCGCCCCTGGTCTACTTCATCAGGGAACTTTCAAATCGAATATCCTGACTATCACTCCTGACTGGGCACAGGACTTTTGAAAGTAATCACCATCTACCCCTTATCCTGCTCTCATTACAATCCATGGCAAAATACAGCTTCAAACAAAGTTGAAAGCTAAACTTAAGCCTAGCGGTTTTGAATATCCCGTTTGCCTTGGATGCGAGTTAGGTTTGCACTTGCTATCATGTTATCAGGACCCTAATGTTTCCAGGTCTGATTCAGAAAAGAGTGTGTGGGATTGCATGGACAGCCATCAGAAAAGCAGAGAGAAGGACAGAATGATTTGATTTGTGACCCAGCAGGCCATCTAATCTAGCCAATGTGGGGTCATATGACAGCTTTTATAGTGATGGAAATTTCATTAGCCCCAAAGCTGGAAAACCAACCAACCAGGCACTGGCTACCTCCATTCGGCGCACAGCACCACCATGAACGTCAATAGGAATTTTGCATGGAAATCAATTGGCATGCTATTGGTCATAGCCATCTGCTACAGCAGTTGGCCACTGCTTATTACAATCGAGTCTCAGCTGGTCAAAGGCTACTCAGGCCCGAGATCAAATAATCTTTTGCATCCTCTCTAAATGAACTCGGAAATATTGTAAACCAAAGAAATCTCCAAAGGAAGGGAATTGCACATGTGTACACACACACGCACACAGATTAAGAATCTCTTGCCCTGCTCTCCTGAGAGAGCCTCAGCTGCATAATAGAGTTGCACAAGTCAGTGTCTAAACAAGGAAGGTGCCTCGCTCCAGCTCCCACACCGTACCCAACAGGATATGAAGCTTCTGGTTTTAATTATGCATGTCAGCACATACGCTTCTCCCTATTCTGTTTTGCTCTTCATCCCCCACCCATGCTCTTTTCCAGGCTTGGAAAGCCTTCTCCGTCTCGGTTATATTTTTTTTCACTAAACAAAGCTCTAGAGAGGAAGGTTTGAAGCCTGGAAGGGAACCAAATAAACCAAAAAAAATCAGAAGGAAAAAAAGATTTTTCAAATGGTCGAGAGAGATGGGAAGAAGAGAGATGCAAGACTGGCAGCTCCTATAAACTACAGACGTTTCTGTACAGCAGTTCAAATAAAGGCCAACCATATTGTAGGTTGAATCCACAAATTTAATAAGAAACCAACATTAGCAAGTTTTGAATGGAAGAGCCTTTCTGGCTTGAAATCTGTGTAACCCATTCAGTTCAGGTGTATCATGAGACTGATGCAAAGTCTATTGAAGCTGTTTCAAGCCTTCTCATTGATTTCAGTGACTTTCAATAAGAGAAGATATAAAGGGTAAGTTTTTTTAAGCACCTAAGTGATTTAGGAACCCAAGTTGCAGCCATGCAATGAGAGGTTGATGACCTTCATGCCTTTTTTGGCCCTTGGCAAATTTTAACTGAGTTAAGCTTTTGAATAAACTTTGAAAGCTTAGACAATTAGGCCTGCACACTCTAGACTAGGGACAGTCAACCTGTGGATCCGGAGCCACATGCGGCTCTCTGGAAGTTAATATGCGTCTCCCTTGAATCTTTGCACAGGCACATGGTGACCATATGGAAGCTGGTTACTGTGTGTTTGTGCAAAGATTCAAGGAGATGCATATTCACTTCTGAAGAGCCGCATGTGGCGCCGGAGCCACAGGTTGGCCAGCCCGGCTCCAGAGAGATCAACCCCCGATGAGAAGCAAGAGCTATCATTTCATTCTCTTCATCCTACTTTTTTTTTTCTACTTTCCTGTTGTCTTCTGCAAAGAAATGTTCAAGGGTAGGATTTTCAGAGTCTCTCAGCATTGTCTAGCTCTATGCCCATTAAAGTTCACATGAGGTCTACCACCGATTTCACTTGGAACAGAGTTGGATCATTGCTGAGAGCTTCTGAAACCCTGATGTCTCAAGTTTTATCCTGTGCTACTCCCAAGCTCTCATATCTCTCTAATGGTCTAACGTTTAGATAATTTGAACTGAATAATAAAAAAAAAAGAAAGAAAGGAAACAGAAAAATGACCAGAACCCTTGTGCCAAAGGAAAGAAAATAAAATAAGCCATTGGGCCAACTGTTGTTCTGATTTCCATAAAAATGGACAGGAATGATACTAAAGGAGGGAAAGGGTAGAAAAATAAGGGGCAGGAGAGGGACTGATATTAAGGATGAAACAGGAAACTATACAAGCACTTTTCCCTGTACCAAAAAAAAATTCTGTCCAGTTCCCCCATGTCCCAATCTCATCCTCCCCAAGAAACCCAGAAGGATGAACAAATTCATGTTTCAAGTGCATAGAGATTGGTTGGTGTCACAATAATATAAACACAAGATTGTAAAATGGCCTTTTTATTTTTGACTGTGAAAACCATCTTCTGTTATCTGGGTACCATGAGACCCACCCATTGTTGGTGGATTATTCTGGAGGTGACTGAAGTAATGTGAAGTGCATGGGCAGCTTAAGCTGGTGGTAATTCTTACCAACCTCTTTTACTTCCTTAGCTTCACTGCCCAACTCTCACCTTATCATTTCTAAAAGACACAGTGAGAGAACAGCAATGATGGGGCACTTATCAGTACTGTCGGCTGGAAGATCCAGTGGGCCACAGGAGGTCAAACCCCACTAGAATTTCTTTACCGACGGCTAGTCAGAAGCCACAGAAACATAAAGCTTTAAGGATAACTACTGCAAACTGATAAAGAGAAAAAATCTGGTGTAAACTTATTGGCCAGAGTTATCAGCCATGTCCAGAGTCTTTGTTCCACTCCAGAGATGTGAAGCAGCTACAAGCCAACATTAGATGAACAGCTGAACCAGGTTGAGAGCTGACTTGCTTCACTGGAGTGGCACAAGGCATACCTAGCCTCAGACATCTGCACGTGTTACTAATGAAACTTCGACCTCATAGAAGGGAGAGTCATTTACTTTTCGCCCTTTCTACCATGCATTTTTCCTCACCACTTTCAGTTTTCATAATTCAGCCTGACCGGTCAGTTGTACTTTCTGGTTCTACGGCATTAGCACAATGCCGCTGGGCTTTGGCTTCCAACACTTCAGGCAAATGATCAAGAGACTTTTCATCCAAGTTTTAAAAGGGAAAGAAAACTTTCGTTTGGTTTTCCAAAATCCTTTTTTAAACTTTCAGATTGGGGGTTTAAAGGGATACCATCAGAAGACTTGCCTCTTTCTTTTAACTTTACCCAGGGAGATGATTTTGCTGGTTAAATAGGCATGCCCCTGTGTTGTGAATAACTACAGAAGTGAGCACTCGGATGTCTGAGTCAGCTGTTTGAGACAGCTTCACAGAAATTTAGGGCTGGAAGGGACTTTGTGAGATCATCAGGTTCAGCCTCCCTGCTCTGGGCAGGAAAGTCTGCAAGGGTCAAATAACCTCTGCAAGGTGTGCATCCACCTTCACAATAGGGTAACTGCCAGAGTGTTTTCTTTGCACTACTCTTATTTTATATGGACTTCCACATCATTTAACTAGTCTCCCAAATAAATAAGTCCCAAATAACTCTTGGTCTACAAAGTATCTGAACTTTGTAATTGCAATTCAAAATTGATTCCCCAACAAGATACTAGACACATGGGCTTATTCAGTGATAGAGGTGTTTATATGACCAGGTCTCATCGGCTAGCTTCAAAGGTCTATGAATGCAAAAGAGCACAGACATGTCTGAACAAAACCAAACTGTTAGCCTTTGTGTACTACTGGCAAATATTTTATTTCTACTATTTAACTCGATGTGGCAAAAGTCCAGTTTCATCATAATCTGTGGCAGGTACAAATGGTGGAACGAAAACGTAGAAGCTGGCTGATCATGATGCTCTCAAAGTTAAGATCTCCTTTCACTTATAAGGACAACAAGGAGAGAAGATGTGACTGAGATTTTTTTTGAATTATGTCAAAAAAAAAAAAAAGATTATGCTATGCTACAGCATTACCTAGTCAAGGGTCAGGGCTCCCATTGGGAGAAACTTTAGAAAAGGAGAAGTTATTCCTATTTATAACATGCATTCTGAGGGACACCTACCAAAGGACCTAGGTTTCCTAGCATACTTTATTAAAATAATTTAGTTCCTCTACAGAACAGCATGCTGTAATACTCTTTCCCCCACACTTCAGCTCCCTCTGGGTTCCTTCCCTTCCAGAAACCCACATAAATAGATGCATCTTTCAACTCAAGTAGAAGGTCAGTAGATGGGCTATTTGGGGGGGGGGGGGCTCCTTCAAGCTCTATCATCAGCTCCATCATAGCTTTGTTTGTATTTTTAAAACCAAGAAGAAACAAAGTCAAGTGCCTTGATTGATTGCAATCAGGGCAGAAGGGCCAAGACGTTTGCTAAGTAGAACAGTCCCCAACCCTTGTAAGTCTTTACTGATCAAAACCAATAACTTAAATTTAACATGGCCATATGGGACCATGGGAAATCTGCTAAACTGCACAACCCTTGCTGCTGCAGCCACTGATTAGCCTGGCCTGCCTGGAGCCACAGTCCTAGGGCAGAACCCCCAAATACAGCCGGGTGGGCAGGAGGAGGGGAGGGAACCCCACTCCCCTCAGGGCAGGGATCTGAGCCCCCCCCCCCAAACACACAGCAGTGCCCTTCCCCACCCCAGACAATCCCCACCAATCTGGGACTTTTGCTACAATTTTCACCAACTGGCTGAGGCACCGGGACAGCCTACAAAATCCGTGACTGCTCCAACCTAACCGAGACGTGTTGTCACTCTACTTTATTTCAGCCCACAAGCTAACAGGGAGCCAGTGCTGTCACCTGTTTTGCCAGGGATCAGCACTGCTTAGTAGCTGACTTGTGTCTTCTGTGCCAGCACAAGTTTGCATGCTGATCTATGATATTGCCCCTTGTGAAACATATGGCAATAACCCAGTTTGAAGAAGCAAGTACTAACAAGGCAGCTAGACTTAAAACTTTCTGAGTGCAAAACTATGTCTCAGCTCCCCACTTGCAGGAGGAGCTTAAACACCGGCTGAAATGTGGGTTAAACACAAGCCACGTACAGGTGTTACATTTCTACCAGGAGAATCACTGCTGTCCTGGCAGAAATTGCCAATGTCCAGGAGTGTATTAAGTTTTTCCTGGACAAAACGTGTCCCATCTAGAAGAAAGATCTTTCAGGTTAATACCTATATAAATCTCCCCTACAAGACAGTTTCTCTCTCTAAAATGCAATCAGTATCATAGTAGAGATGATATTTTTTATTAGACCAACAAGATCAAAAAAAAAAAAATCTATTGCAAGCTTTCAGGCACAAACACCCTTCATCAGGCATCTCTCTCAAAGGAGCACCTACTCCTTCATGATAGGGAGGAATCAACAGCACCTTCCCCTGTGCCTTCCCCAGACAGGGGGACTCCAATCACAAATGCATTTCCCTGGCCATGCGCTTCCTCCCCTGAAATATTTCTAGTGCAGGAAATCTCCCAGAAATTTCCAGCACTAGAGCAAACACCTGTTCATACCCACAGTATGAGAAATAGATTTAAAATAAGGTGGGGGGGGGGAAGGGGAGCAGTAGCAAAATAGATGTGAAGGAAGCAGCAATCGCATGCAGCATAAAACCCATTTATCAAATGTCATATTTCATTATTACTTTTAAGTCTCTGAAAAGCCACAGCCCCTTATTTTCTGAAATGACAAGTTATTTTTGTTTGGTGACAATGAAGCAGATAAGGTCACTGTCTGGTTTAAATCTCACAGCATGACAATCTCCAGACATCAAATTAGCATTGCCAAGTTGAAATGGTCGCATCTAATACATCCACTTCTCCACCTCAGCTGAGTTAAATGCATGAGGGACTCTGGGAACACTTTTAAATGTAACACGCTGGAGCAGGAGCATAAAGCCACCCAAATGCTGCTGGAAGCGGTGTGTGGCCCGGTCAAGTGTTGAACTAAACTAGGGTTGGGGTTGTTTGGGAGACCACGAAGGGAATCTCCGAGTGCTGCAATAGGTAGGATGAAGGAGGCTTAAGTCAAAGCCCTCTTTTGGGAGTTGGTACTGACATTGATCCATGTTTAAGTGCTTCCCCAAATCAAACTTGGAGAACTAACTGACCCATCATTAATGGCAATTACTGCATTCCCCATGGATCACATACCCGCATGTACAGGGCAATTCCCAACCCTTGTGAGACGCATCATTCCTATGGCTAGAGAGACAAACCCTAAGCTAAAGGACTTCACTCCACTGATGACAGCGTATGTGCATCTATTCACACCAGCAGAGAAAAAAATACCCCTCGGCCTTAAAGGATGATAGTACTTATGAATAGCCAAGATTTTATCCTCCTCCTGCCATAGGAATAAAAGAAAATGCAGTGCCATAATCACTACATTGAGGCATCAAGGTAAAAGCACCAAGTCTGGAGGACTAGCAGGCAGGTATACATTAGTGGTTCACATTTAAATATGCACACTATGAAGATTTTGGTAGAATGATCCCATTCTTCTGTGTTTCCAGGCAAAGGTGAAGCTTAACTTTTTAATACTCATTAAGGCAAGCCACGGTGTCTAAATGCTGATGGAAAATAAACACAGATAATCTTCTTGCAGACCATTAATGGAATAAAAAGTTGTCATTAACATGTAAGGGGAAAAAAAAAAAGAATGTGCCTCGCAATTTGAGCATGATTGACACAAGGGAAGGGAATAAAATGCCTATATATTATCTGTTCAGTTCATTAAATTGTTTGGTAAAATCTGAAACCTTTTAATCCAAATATGTACTACTAAGCTTTAGCTTATACATTATCCATGAGTAACTTATCTCCATATCCAAGAAGAAACCTGTAGGGTTGGCTAGTTGTGTTTTCTTTCTACTCCAGCACTCAGTTCTGCCACTACAGCCATGTCTTTTCTAACCCTAGCGAACTTGGACTCAAGCTTGCTATGCTGGAGCTTCACACCCAGGAGACCCACTCCATTTTTCTGAAATTTCCCCTGATGTTGGGAAGCAGGGAAGCAGCTGAGCTACAATACAGATGTACCAGGAGTTTCCTTCCAGCTCAGTACTCTTTGGTTGGATGTTGGGAGCGGCTTTATCATAGCTAAGGAGTGTTTAGATACCACCTGCCACCCCTCAAGGGCCATTATCCACAAAGAACCTCAATATATTAATGGTACTTTAGCCAGTTCAGCCAAATCTTTCCCAAAGCCCATCATTACAAAGGATACATTTTCCATTTGCCTCAATTACTGTTTGAAAAGTACTAATGCATCCTAATTGTGCTGAAATCAGTCACTACATTCTGAGACCATGAGTCAGCTGAGCTGCTGATAACTATTGGCTGGTAATTTGTGCAGAAAAATAAATTTTGGATAAAAGAAAAAACAATGCCTTGAGTTACTCTTTTGTGGGGAGGTCTAAACTTGCCTGATATATACGTGCCATTGCTAAATGCATAATAATTACTGAAGAAACTGTCAGGATGGACTTCTAATAATAAATATAAACTGAAGAAAACAGCCTAGGAGTGTTGCTAATATTAATAGGTATAACCATACAGGGAACTATAGCGATCTGAGCTCATTAAATTAGTATTGCTCATTTTCATAAATGCAAAACTTAGCAGTTTTGCATCATTAAATTATGCTTTCCTGAACAGTATTGAGCGCATTCCCTTGGGCCTCAATGGGCTGACTCAACACACTGGAGGTCTAGCTTGGAGATCATGCTGTGCTTCAGAGACTGCCACCGGGCTGCTGTTCCCTGGGCTGACAGCAAGAAGCAACCCTACAGTACACGGCTAGGCTGACTCCCCAGAGAGGAGCACTTCCTCTCCGTTCCCAGCGCATTTTGGAGGATGCTAAATGCTCTTCTGCCCATCACCAGGCTCACAGATGGTGTAAATCAGCCTAGCTCCATTTCACTTCCATCAAATGGCTATTGCCGCCAGCTGAGGATCTGTCTCCCAGGCTGCAGCTCATCCACAATTCACAGCAGTAGGCAGGGACTGGACCTAGTTAATCCTGGCTCGGGGCTGATGTTTACTGAAAGAGGAGCCCCAAAATCATTTTAAAGAGTCCTTGCATCTATGGAGATTCTGCCATACATCCCTACCTCCTTCATCATTAATCCTGATGAGACCTGAACTGAGAACCTCCACGGAGGTGCGTGTAAAACTTGAATTTAAATACACCTAGCTGTGAATATTAAAAAACAAACAAACAAAAAAACCCCAACAAAGTAAAACCCCTGATGTTACTTTGCTTATACATTAGCTTTCATCTGAGGAGATCAAAACACTGCAGGCGAAGTTCTGTCGAGGCTGCTAAAAGCCACAGCACAGGACTGGCATCCCAGAGTCAGCTATAACCCATAAACAGCAGAGATATGGAGCGAGGGAAAGGATGCCCTTCCTGTTGATGCTGTGGCACTGTCCGAGACTCACTGGCCTTAATCTGGAGGGAGTGTGCAGGTAACAGAGCCTACAAGGTCTAGACACCAGGGAGGGAGGAGTTGTAATCCAGGCTCCCATGGCCGGTAGTGCATTTTGCAAATTATAGGACAAGTTCTAGGACCAGGCACCAGATCTCAGCACCACAAACAGGTGCCCTGGAGCCCTCCTTTCCCTCCAGAGAAGCTCAACTTCTTGCATGCATTTGCACCAGGACTGTAACAAGCACCCACCCAAGAGCCCACACATTATGTTCACCAAGCACGACACCGGTTGCTTGAGTACTGGGTCAGTGAAGCATTCCTCCCAGGCTCCTGAGCCCTGCTGACCTGCAGGGTGGGCATAAGGCTGCATTGCTTCTAGGACTGAATTTGGATCTAACCCAGCAGTTCTCAACCTTTTTTTGTACCAGGACCCATTTGCAAACATCAATGGCTAGTCCCAACACAGTGCCCCTCATTCCCCACCCACTGCCCCCAGGCCCCAGATCCCCCATGTGTGGGGCAGGGGGAGCCCCGAGCAGCCCTGCAGGCTGGAGCTCTGCCAGCCTGCAAGGGAGAAGCCATGGTTTCTCATGTTTTAGTCCTTTAAAGGAGAAGCTATTTTGTTGATCTAGTCTTAAAGTTTGTTCATGACCCTTTCATATAGTCTTGTGACCCACAGGTTAAAAAATACTGTCCTAACCACTCAGCTACCGTACAAGGGTAGGGAGGGCAACACAGCTCCATTTTAAAAGATGAAAGCCAGCTTACCTTGAGGAGAGAGCTCTGAGCTGTGGCTCCAGGGTGGAGAAGCACTGCCTTGCAGCCCCGAGTAAGCTCATTAGCCTGAGGGTGAGGTTCAATCCCAAACACCTGTGCTACTATCACCTACTGGCTAGCCCTAGGCAGCTGGCTGTGCAGATCCCACTCTGGGGTACCTTGATCTCCAAATCCAGGAACCCTAGATGCTTCACACAGGCTTCTTTATGCAAGAGCTAGGTCTTACAGTGTCTTGACTGAATCAAGCCCTATGTTTCATCATGATGATTAGTGTGAAATAGGGGGGTTTCTCTATGCCAGAGAGGGCATCTGAAACCTGTGGTGATAATGGCTGTAACTGGGACACACACACAGTGTTTGCGTATGTACATATGTGCAATTGCACAGGCATTTGCAGTGACTGCCCAAATAGACAGGAAAATAACCCATTCGTTTAGGCGTTGTGCCAGATTCATTCTGCATGTCAAATAGGACACGTTTGTACCCATGGTTTTGCAAAGCAGCAGGTGGAAGGGCCTTTTCCAGCACAGCAAGTAAGGTGTGAGAGCAGCCTACAAACTTACAGCTCCCCAGAAACATCTTCAAAAGCGTAGCCGGAGCAGCCCATTAAATCTATTTCTCACGCTGTGGGTATGAACACGTGTTTGTTCATCTCGTGTAGCCTGTAGCCAGAGCAGCCTGCCTTTCCTAGCTGCTGAACTGGCTGTGCTAAAGCCTTGTCCACACGAGGTTTTTCAGACATTTGACTTGGCACGTTAGCCAACGTCTTGTAACATCACATGGATAAATCCTCAGCTATCCTCAGTGGTTTGCTCAAGGTCACAGCAAATCACTGCTCAAGCCCCCAGCCCACAAGCCCTGTGCTAACCGTTAGGCAAGACAGAGCAGTAAGGACTGTAGATACCGTAACTGCAGACAGTCGCATGTACTTTCAGTGCTATAGGAATGCAAAATCACGCAGCTTTTTCATAGCACCCCATACCCCTTTGCTCTAGAGTAAATGGCCAAACAAGGTCCGGGGAAACAGGCCTGAGACCTCTTGCAATCTCCCCATCCTTAAAGGACTGGAGTATTTTTCCTCTTTAAAGGAATCACCCCTGTTCTGGGCTGAACCGGCCTCTCAACAGGAGCTTGTTTTCAAGATGGATTTCCTTCGGTTCTTTATTTTACTTCTCTCTCTTTGGGAGGATGGTGTGGGAAGCATTTAAGTAAATAACTAAACCATGATGGGGGGGGCAGAATGAGTGATATTTTTGGCTTCTCTTTGCAGTCATCTGTCAAGACTTGGGATGCAGAGAATTAGAAAGCTTGAAGTAATAGTGGTTCAATGTTCCTGGAAGACAGAACTTCTCACAGTGACTGGCTCACTGTCAGTTTATAACCTGGAGCATGAAGTCTTTTAAATCCTCTGTAATTTTTCAACTGCAAGGGATTTGGGGATCTTATCAGTGGAGAAATAATATTGTTAAGGTTTCTATCCGCCAAGTGTTCCAGTCTTCATTTCAAATCCACGAACTCCTTGCTTCAGTTAGATTTCTCTAATGTTTTACAATTTTAAAAAGTTCAGGGAATAGAAATTATAAAGTTCTCGAGCAGTGCCTGGATTAAGAAGCAGGCGAGAGATAATTACTCGAGTTATAGTTGGGATGTACAGAGAGTTACATATAAACATCCCCATCTCTGTGGCATTAATCAAAATACTTATTAAAGGAAATAAGGGCATTGCATAGTCAGAATGTTTAATGCAGAGAACAGCCTCACTTTGCAGCAATACATCCCCACTGACGTGCAATAGTGAATCTGCATACGGGCGTGCACCTACTTAATCCAGTATCCCAACTCTAGGGCTTGGTATAGACATTACACGTTTCCCAGTAGAAGTGATGGGAAACTGGTCCATACCCGTAACAGAACAGAAATTCTGCGCACAGACTGATGTAACAATAGCAGGCTCTCTGCTAACCATCTGCATAAAATATTATTACCTTTACTACAGGGTTGTTACTAGACATAGACATTATTCAGGCCTTTGTTTAAATCCAGCTATAGGGACTTCTGGTCTCAATGAGCTCTCCAAACTGAAAGCCTGGGAGATTTTCTATTAGTGGCATAAGTACACAATACTCCTGGGTATTTCATATGGAAAGAAAGCCACCGATGAGTCACACAAGTTAGATGAGTTGTTGTGAAAAGATGCATATTATTTTGTGCCTTATTTAGAGGCTCCAAGCTAACTGCATTGAGAAAAAGGATTGCTACACTGTAACTTCTAGTCATGTTTACCACATCACCGTCTGACCATGTGAATAATAACTTGTGTTGCTGCTATAACGGTGCTGTAGTAAACCTGCAAATACATTTGTCTACAGCTCATCAACTAAAATAACACCCGCGTCCGTGCGGCTTGAGAAATGCAGCACTTACAGCATAACCTTCAGACATCTGAACTGTACCCTCCAAGCGCAGAAGAATCAAATGCTAAGCACATCAGCTCATCCAGGAAAAAGGTTATTATTAAATGTTTTCAATATATTTAATCTAGAAATGGATTCAAAGAATTAATCAAAGCAATACTCAGCCTGGTCTCCTTGCATTGCTCACTGCAGCAATTTTATTCTGTATACACGCGTAGAGAGAACACAAAAGGTCTTGGCATTTGAGAAGCTGATAACATTTAATTTGTCTGTTTGTCTGATAAACACTCCAGACATATCAAAATGTAGGAAAAATATGAAAACCTACAAACAATGTGCTTAAAATGGGGTGACTCAGGCCTCGTGGGCAGGTCCAAGCCCTCTTGAAGCGAGTGACGTCAGTTGAAAGATGTCATTGGCCAACACCAGGCTTTTGATCATCCCCTCGGCCACCAACGGCTATGTTGCAGTAGGAGGGTGAAAAACGAGACCTAGCTATCTTTTAAAGAGCACTTCGGAGTAAACACTAGTGGGTGTCGTGGTGTCTTGGTGTTAAATGCTCTAATAAATTTGGGCAGAGATTTGATTTGATTTGACTTTGACGGTATCCGAGGGAAATGAAAATAAACTCAGCAGGAAATGTGTCGATGACTCATGCGAATCAAAAGAGAGTGGCTGTTTCCATCACTTCGATACGGTTTGCTATAAACCCATCTTTTGGGAAAGCACAGCATTAGGGGAAAATGCGGTCAACATTAATGTTGTTGGCTCTCTTCTTAAAGATGTAGAAAGGATACCCGAGGAAAAAGATTTGCCTGCCCACAAATAGGTAAAACGGAGCTGTGCACAGAGAAGTATTCCAAGGAAAGTCAAAGCAGACATTCCTCTCTGGAATCAGGGTGGGAGCAGAATAATTTTGTGAAGGAAATAAATGAGACATTAACAGAATGTTATCTGCAAGGTATTCAGTTCTTCATCTGTTCGTACAAAATAAACAGCTCTGATGTTTCTTTTCACTGAGGCTTCAGGCTCCCACCCATTTTCTTTTGTTTGCTCTGTGTGCCAGTATAATATGAAGCCTAATGAAATATATTAGCAAGAAAGAAAACAAACAAAACCATTCGGGACATATAATAATGGCACTGAGCAGCCAGGCTATAGACACTCAAGTAGCAAAGGATGCCAAATGTTTTCCTAGTATATATTACAAACCAACACACATACACGCTGTGTATTAGCAAGAAATTTGGGTCAAGCAAGTATTTTTGTTCACATTATAAAGAGGCATAAGGGAAATGGACAGATATTGCATTTGGAGAGGATTCATAATCACGCACAGAAGGGACCCTCTATGGATAGCTCCCATTCTGCTTGAAACCCAAGAGCTGGGGGAGTTTTCTCCATTGGCTGGGATTCACATGAACGAGACTGCGGTGATGGGGTTGATATCGGACTGCGGCTCCTAAGAGATTCCACAGAAAAAGATAATACAAATAATTGTTTCTTCCTCTGCCTGTGGCATTGCTCCCACAATGCACTGCACAAAGTAGCTGACTGCAGGCTTCCACCATACTGATCGCATAAGAGTGAATTTACCTCACATATAATGAATTTTTTGTATAAAAAGGGTAAGAGCGTAAGAGCGAATTCGCGCATACAGAACCCGCACAAAGCAAGGGAAACCTGTATAGCTGTGATTTCTGAGGAACCTCACCACAGCAGGAGAACACCCTTTGAAAGGCAGTCCAGGGTAGACATTAGCAGCATGGTTCATGAGACTGCACTAACAAAGAGCAGATGGAAGGAAACTCGAGACCCAGAACAGCAGGAACGGATTGCGGATGGATCTGGCATCGTGATGGTCTTCTGCAGTTTGGGGAGAAGTCACGGCCAGTTTAGATGAGGGAATGAGGGATGCAGTGACCATTTGGAGATGCAAGTAGAAACGAATAAATCAGGAAGGTCAAGGCTGTGGAATACATCAGTTCACTCCTCCATAGGGAGCCTAGCTGGCAGATCCAAATACATTGCCATCCTGTTGTTTTCAGTGGGGCCCTGCATGGAAGTGGATCAAAATATAGGTAAGGGTTTGCAGTGTCAGATACAGACTATATCTGAAGATGGCTAAAGCAGGAAAGACCTGAAACTTCATGTGGATCTTAACTCTGCACTGTATTTGCAGGTCAGGTATTGCATTAGCACTTCAGCAGGTAGGTGGGGGTTACTGCCAGACATGGACTCTCTGAAATTAAACAAGACAGAGTGTTTTCTTGAATTACCCAGTACCAGTTTCACAGTAGTGACCATAAGCAGATAAACTTTTATACTCTTAGATGCTTAAGCTTACTGAATTTGAGACTTTTGTCACTTGCCCATTGCTGCCAGCCATCAATATACAACCCAGGCAACCTCATATCCATAATGTGTTAACCTTGTTCTAAGCAAATGGACACTGGAAAAATGAGGTACATTCCAACCTATGCTAAAATAACTTCTTTATCTAGCAGGTTTTAGCTGGATCTCTGCAACAAAATCTCTTCCAAATTTAATCAGTTCAGATGGGAATTTAAATTCTGCAAATTCATGTTAGGACCAGAATCTGGATCCTATCAGTAGGATAGGATCAGTAAGTGGTATATATGGCCATGTGTAGATGAAATGAGAGGCATGTGTGCATGACACTTATTTAAAGCAGGCTAAATGCTTTTGCGCTGCTGTAATGGTGTTTGCACGCCTCGGTGGCATACTAAGCATTCATTCCAGCCGCTGTAGGAAATTTGGCGGTGTATTGCACCTTAAATGACTTGGGGCACAGCAAAATAAAATTCCTTTGAGGCATTTTAGTTTTCTGTCCCTACCGCCACGGAGTGAAGCTTTGGGCTCCATGCAGCTCCACGGCCCTGCAGGAAGCTGTGCAGGCAGCCTGGCAGGAGCCCAGGAAAGCAGCAAACCTACCCCTTCCCCCCCCGCCCCCCCCCCCCCGGAGCCTGCCTGCCTGCCTGAGCTGTGCAGGGGCCCGGTGCTTCCCTCCGCAGCTGTGGCACCCTCTGGGACTGCCTGAGCTGGGTGCCTGTGGGCGGCAGCCATCACAGGGGGCCACAGCTACCGCAAAGGGAAGCACCAGCCCCCCCTCCACAGCCCAGGGACCACTCCGCCCACCAGCAGCTTGCCCTCCCCTCCCCACTGGAGAGGTAGGCGAGTCAGCGGGGTATGTGTGCACGACACGGGGTTTAATCAGCCCTAAATTGAGGCAGTGTTTTTTAAAACCCACCGCTTCAATTTAAGGCCCCTGTTTCGTCTACACATGCCCTATATCTACATACCACAATGCAGTGCTGTGCAGAGGTATCTAAGCTAGTTCACTGAGAGGCATAACCTGAGTAGTACTTCTCAGCAGGATTACCATAATTAGTCCAATGGGGGGTACACTAACATAGTTATATTGCTTCCACTGCCTGGGCTAACTTGTTAAAATTTTGCTTGAGTATCTCTGCACAGCATGCACCTAGCTATGAGACATACCACAGGATGCTTGTTCTACCATCCTGTTTGCTAATTCTCCCATTGGTCCATTCAGGAGTCTATAAAATTAGCAAAAACAAGAACCACATTAAAGTGCTGACTCGTATGTGCAGAATGCAAAAAATAGCTGTCATCCAGGTTTCTCAAAACAGTCAGAGAACTAACCCATGGCAAAATCTTCAAACAGTAAAGAATTCAGATAACCCATTAACAAACAGTGCCCTGCATGGATATTTCTGAACATACATGTCTTTAGTATATCTTATTCTATATTTGTCTTTTTTTTTTTGGCCCACGTGTTTCTTTTTTGCGCTACTTAGATTATTTCCTTTTTCTTGTGTCAATCACTTCAATTTGCAGGTTCCAAAATTAACTGCGCTACATGCATTGTCTAATCTGGACTACTGCTAGTGACAACGGAGAATTGAAGGATTTGACTTTAACACGCTCCAGTGCTGTTGTTCCCTGGGATTTCAATTTAGACTGAAAGGCTCACTGCATCTCGAAGTGTGGGTTTTTCAATCCAAAAAACCCTTATATGAAATTCTAGCCTCATTGAAATCAAATACAAAACTCCTGCTGACTTCAATGGAACCAGACTTCACAATAATCACAGCAAGAAAAATGGCAGAGTAATGTTAAATATAGTCAAATCACCGATGCTAACTACAAAGAATGCATAGTAATTAAAAAAAAACAGTGAGTTGCACAATATATAATGTACAAAAGGGAATAATTAGGAATCAGACAGACAGCTACCCTCCTCTTGATGCTCCAGTGTTACATTATAGTGCACAGAAAAGGCAATTCACCTTGGATTGTGCAGAGGCGGCAGAGTTCTCTGAAGTCTTGCCACTGACTCAGTAAACCTGAGGTCAGGCCCAAAATTGTCAATAGAGTGAAAAAACCAAGACAATAAAGATTTCAGTACAATAACTATAAGCATTTCTGCTTTTTGCATGTATTCAGGTAGAGATGTGTCTGTTTCTTGCTGGCTTCTACTTTGGTTTCTCTGTGCAGCAAGTTAATCAATATCACCGATTCCAAATATGTCAACTTCTTAATTGAAATAAACAATTTTACAAATGTAAATGCAGATAATAAACTAAATGTATAATACTTTATCATGGTAGCCTTTCTTATGTGTGCTGCTATTCTTAAATGAATGAGTTGAATAATGAATCACCACATCATGAATTGTATGTTTTTCATGGTAATAGATTCACATGTAGGAGACTCGGCTTCTGTTCTGAATTACAGTAATGTAAATCATGAGAAACTTCACTGATGAAGTCTGAATCCACTTGCCAACATGTCATCCAGGCCCATGGTCATGAATACTAATGTCAACATGATGGGAAGGACATAAATATACAGTCTGTGACATGATGATTTAACATGGAACTCAACGGTTTGGTAAAAACCTGTACAAAAATACAAAAGTGATCCTTTAAATCAGGAGTGGCCAGCCTGTGGCACGCACAAGAAGCCTCTGTGTGTGACATATGGCAGACTGGGGAGGGGACAGGCAGCACAGCAGCAGGTAGGCAGGAAACAAGGGGCAAAGTCGAAAACAGGGCAGGGGGCATAGGGAAGGAAGAAGAAAACAGAATAGGATCACACTGGAAGCACAGAGCTGGAAGCAGAAAGCAGAGCAGGGGAAGGAGATTAGTAGGCACATCTACACGCGCGCTTTAATGCACATTTGCCTATTTTAGTGTGCATTAAAGCATCACAAAAAACCTCCGTGCTGTCACTAATGCACATTAAAATAGGCTTATGTGCCTTTTTCTAGTACCTCACAATGGAAGTACTAAACATAATCCGTATTAGCAAAAGCACATTAATGAACGTGTAGATGCTCCAGTAGTTCTTAGGTAGTGTGCAGGGTTCATTTGTGTCAGGCCTGCCAAAAAGGTTGCCCTCCCCCCCTCCCCCCCACACTTTAAATGATTACCATGGACAAACAGCAAGTGGAGTAGCTATGATGGTAGATTACAGTTAAGGCCAATTGAAATCAATTAAAAATAGATTTTTTTTTGTTAAATAGTTGTTTTTATCCATTCTCAACTTCAGGTTCTATAAAACATGGGTTCAATGTGCATTAGCAAATGTTTATTTATCCAAGCCACCAGGTAAGTTTCTTGGTACAGAATCACGTGGCAAATTGTCCTCGTCATTATTATTGTTCTGCATATCGGGAATTAAATGAGTAATACTTATCAAAGGAGATCCTTTGTCTTTTAACCTATGTGTCATTGACAGGGTCCTTCCAATTTATTTAACAGGAAACTTTGGACACTTTAGAAGTGATGCATTATTCATTTTATCTTCATTGTACCAGCAACAACTATAGTCACAGAACAAACGTGTCGCTAAATGTAGTAACTTCTTAGAAATTCAGCTGCTGCCAGGACTTTGTGCGGGGCTGGCCAAGTTAGAAGAGCTTGATCAGTCTTGTTTTGTTGGGAACCTCAGCAAAGTCAAGGCTTGAAGAGCCCTCAGGGCTGAAAATATTCCAACATAGCCAGTAAAACCCCTTCATGTCAGTGCGGGAAAGCTGCCCCTGTCCAAGATGTGCTCGCTTTGCCCCTGCTTATTCACACATCCTCAATAGTCACTGGAGCTATGACAGTCTACATCAGCTGAGGACTCATAGTGCTGTTTTTAAAGCTGCCCAGCTCATATCATTCACAAGCCATGGAATGCATCAACGCATTTTAAACCTGACAATGAAGAGGGAAAAGGACACAGTTCTGGAATATGTCAAAAGGATCTTGTGGCAATATACTTGGTAGGACTACAGGTATGGATAGGGCTTGAAATGACCTCCCTCTGCACACAGTCAGCTATTGTCTTTGCACCACTGATGATCATACAACTAGTAGACGTGTATATCTTCCCTTGTGGAATGTATACACCACCTGGTATTAAAAAATGGGGCTGTCATAATGGAAGCTTAACTAGAAACCAACTTTCCTTTTCTTTCTATAGCAAGGGCGATGGAATCGAAGATTCCTTGAGATACTAAAATAGGACTGTCTGAAATGCACTCGTGAGGCTCCACGGGTTTCAGACACTTACCTGCTAAATTGCTGGCTGAGTAGCTATGTTTATGTATCTCTTCCCTTTCTAAACTTTCCTCTTTGAATAACATTATGCTAAATAATTCCATGCACACCTCCATGCTCACATCCTCACATATGAAGATCTCATCTATTTACTCTTTAAAATCCCTCTAAAAGAGCAATCTGCCTTACCACTGCCGGCTGGAAAAATTCACTTTATCTTCCCCAAGAAAAACAAAACCATTATTGGCGTAGATTAGGACAGAAAATGCATCTGAAACAAAAAATAAAAAAAGAAATGACTCATTGCCCTGTTCCAACTGGAAAACAATCCATTCAGTTTGAATTAACATGTCTTTGCAAATAAAAAGCTTTTCCAAGTGGTGACCTCTGTGCCGTTCTTTTAGCTATTTCTGTGGCTGGGTCATAGCCCTGGGGGGAAAAAAAATTATGATGGAAAAAATTGGCGCATGTGTACCTCTAGCAGTACAATCAGATACCCCAACTACGTCATAATTAATAGCTTCACTATTATGAATAGGTAAAACCAGGAAACAGATGAAACACGAACAGAACTGTCCACATAAGTAGCTATTACTATCTATCTATGACACACTCCAAAAGAAGTTATCTAATGGGTTGCAGGGTCTTGTTCTCAAAAGGCACCGTTAGTTCCATTTTAGCTGAGATGGACAATTAATGATTAATGCATCGGCAGCTCATCTGATTTCAATGCCTTCATGTAACTCAGGGAATGAGCATTAGTAGCATGTGGGTTCATATGCCATTTTCTTTCTGGTATGCCATTACTTCCAAGGCATAGTAAAAAAAAAAAAAAGCTGCAAGGAAGGAAGTATCCACAGTGACAAATGTTATCTTTGGAGCTGTTGTAAGTATATTCTTTGCAATATCATTCTCTGGCATGAGGAAAATCTCCCAAGGGCCTTCTTTGCATACATTAGGGATTGGCGGACATTGACCTATCGTGAAAATATTCTTCAGACTCTTTCCATATTTTCTAGACAGAAATATAAAGACAGCATAGGTCAAAGGGCTGAGGTGCCAAAGGAAAAAAAAAATCACACTTTTTAGCATCTTGTAATACCTAGAAAATGTACTGACGCTTAATAAAGTGTTTAAAAGGCACGTGGATACTTCACTGTAATGTTTAAAGTGCTAGATGTGGATGTGCAGAAAATGCTTACTGGGTTTGAACCATTTGTATATTCATAACTATTTGTATATTCATTATTACATATACATCCACATAGTTCATAACTGTATATATTTTTCTACATCAGTCACTCTTCAGCGTAGAGCAGGAACTTGCTTTTCAAAAATGCTCTCCCTTGGGTAGAACGGAACATTGTATATGGAGACACAATCTTTTCCAGTTACAAGACCTCAGTGGACAGATGATAAACTATTTCAGGATTTCACCTTGCTGCTAGGACAAAGAAGTGCAAAAAGTGGTTTGGGTGGATATGAAAGGACATTGGATTGTGTTCTTGTGTGGAACAAGCCTTAAAAGGTAGCCTAACTTGCTGAGTTAGAAAGCATGCACAACTTGTACTGATATTGAACAGGATTCTTGATTTTCCGATCTTCTGAAAGTTTCGTTCTGTGTGTGCAATACGAAACTTGAAAACCGGGCAAAGTGGAGGAGTATAAAAATCGAGTCAACAAAGCACGTCTGTGTATATGGCTCGGCTGGGTTCTGTGTCAAACGCTGAAAACTCCCTTCTCAGCGGGCGTTTGAGATCTACCCTCAAAGTAAGGATTACAGTACAAGTGGAGACATTTAGTATTTCACAGAATTTCTGTTGCTATGGAAACCAGTTTGCCTGCATGAATTCACAATGGCTGTCTTTTTCGGGATTCTCTCTCTTTTCCCCCCCCATCTCTCGACTTTAAACTTTAATATGGCTAAAATATTCATATGTCTTTGATACTATGGCACAGAAAGATTTAATGCAGTCTGATATAACTTGTGCTTAATATTGCACCATGACACAGGGATCTTGATTGCACAGCTACATGAAATTTTTCAACCAAAAGCATTTTGGCAAAAAAAAAAAAAATGCAGATTTGACATCACAAAAAATTCATTTAGATTTGGCTAAATTATTCATTTGGAAGGGAACAAATATTTTGATAATCACAAAATGTTTCATTTCAACATTTTCAGAATGAAACAATTTGATTTTTCAAGCCAAGACAACTCTTCCATTAGAAATTTCCTTTTATCTTTATGGGTTTTTTAAAAAATTAATAATGACATTATTAAAAACCAAAATAAATTGTTAGAAAGGTAGAATGCCTTTAAAAAATAATTTGGGGGTGAATCCAAAATGAATTTTTTTTTCAGGTGTTTAGAATGGACAGCAAACATAAAAGCCATTATTCACCCAGACCTACTTGATTTTGACCTGTTACCATTCTCCCTCCAGAAGAAACAGCAAGGGGCTTGGAAAGAATTACAACTTTTGTCAGGCATGAAGGGTTAAAGGAAATAATAGATGTGTTTCAAAAAGCTGTAAGGTAGGCTTGATCTAAAACCTGTTGACTTCAATAAAATATAAAGTTTAAAATGAAGCTACAGTGTAGTGTGCGTGTGTGTGTCTATATGTGTGTCATTCCCCTGGCAAGTCTAGAATTGTTCCTTTCAACTTTGGCTGAGATCTCTCAGTAAAAATATTGTGGAAGCTCTTCTACTACAGACTTTCATGACAGATACAGCAAACAGGCTATCTATCCAGCTATCTTTGCCTGTGTCACAAGCTTTTGTACTGGACTCCACTCCTCAGGCATTGCTCATCTCCTCTTCTACTGGCAGGCCAGGTTCTTTGAGTAGATGTGGTATCTTCTGTTAGACCAACTGAATAGTTGGAAAAAAGTTTGTTTCAAGCTTTCAGTCGCAATCACCCTTCTTCAGGCATAGGAAGTCTCTGCTGTTCTGAGACTCCAAGGAATGAGAGAAGCTGAAAGTGTGACAGGGTGTCAGTGAGAATGCAAGGTGAAAATTAGGAAAACAAAAGGTAGAGCAGGGAAGGGAGGAGGAAGAAAGGGAGGGGGAAAAAAGCCAAAGGTGAGTAAGGGAGACTACGGTAAAGAGGTTGTTTGTGAGAAAGGGAATAGCTAGAAATTAGGAAGACAAAGGGAGGGGAGGCAGAAAAGGTGAAAGAGAAAAAAAGTATAAGAGGTCAGGTCTGGCAGGTACTGGGTGAATCAGATGACAGGCAGGTTGTAATGTGTCATAAGTCCAATGTTTATACTGAGTCCATGATTTTTAGTACTCAGTAGGTTGATAACGTGAAGTGTGTAGGCTTGTCTATGAAAAGTGTTTTGTAAATTCCCTTCGAAGATTAGAACTGAGAGATCAGACAGGGTATGATTGTCTTATGAGGAGTGTGCCCCCACAGGTAGTTGGGAGTTCTTGTCTTTGATACATTTTCGGTGTGCGTTCGTTCTGGTGCGCAGTTGTTGTTCAGTTTCTCCTACATATTTTCCGTCTGGGCATTTGGTGCACTGGATGAGATGTATCACATTTCTGGAGGTGAAGATGTAAGTTCCAGGAATGGTGATGGTTTTGTTGTGGGGTATCGTTATTCTGGGGGTGGTACAGATGTGTTGGCAGGTTTTGCATTTCACGTCCTGGCATGGTCTAGATCCATTAGGTGCAGTTTGGGTCATAGGGAGTTTGCTTCTGATGATGAGGTTAGCAAGGTTTAGTGCTTGTATAAAGGCTAGGATGGGTGGTTCTGGAAAGATCTCATTAAGAATTGGGCCTTTTTCTAGTGTGGGTTGCAATTGTTTGAGGATTTTCTGTGTAGGTTCCAGGGAAAGGTGATATGTCATAACTAATTGTGTGTGATTTGTGGGGATTTTCCTCTTCTACTGGGCATTCTTCCAACTGCAATGGAGTTTGTGCACTCCAAACCTCAGGCTAACAGAACAGGAGGATGTGACTATGAGGATGCACAGGAGGTCTCATTTTTATAAACCATCGCTGTTGTCTGTATAAGTTGGGAATCACATCCCTAAACCATATTCGCAAGTTTTGCTGATTTCTTTTCATCTTCTCTGAGTGTGTGTGATCCAACGTACCCTCCTATAGAGTCTGCCCATGTTGCTATGCTGTCCCTCCCTATGAAGGGAATAGAATTTCTCTTTCTGTCACTGACCAGCACTTAACACATTCAGATGCAGGAACACGAGTTCATGCAGAGATTCTTGCCTTCCTCCTACATTTCATAGATGTTTAGGGTCAGAAGATCATCCAGTAGATCACCTTAGTAGATCATCCAGTCTGACCCCCTGCCCTGGGCAGGAAATTGTGCTGGGTCAAGTGACACCAGCCAGATACTTGTCCAGTCTCCTCTTAAAAACCTCCAGGGTAGAGGAGAGCACCACCTCCCTTGGAAGCCCATTCCAGCTTCTGGAAGTTCTTCCTGATGTCTAATCTAATCTGCTCTCTGTCAGTCGGCAGTCGTTGTTTCTAGTAGCTCCCAGGGGTGCCCTGGTAAACAGTGCATCTCCAATTCCTTGCTGTTCCCGCCCCTCCTCCCCACCCCAGTTAATTTGTAGGCAGCCACTAGATCCCCTCTCAGGCTTCTCTTGCGGAGGCTGAAGAGATCCAGGTCCCTCAGTCTTTCCTCGTAAGCCCCTAACCATACGAGTCGCCCTTCGCCAGACTCTCTCATGGTTTTCCACATCCCTTTTGAAGTGCGGTGCCCAAAACTGAACGCAGTACAAATGCCGCATAGAGGCAAAATGACAAAACGCCCCCTCCATTTTTAATACCCATTAGAGCAGCTCCATTGTTCATAGCAGTGGTGAGACTGAAAGTTGTTCCGCACGATGGCTGGGATTTGGAACACCAGGTCCTTCAGCCTCCTCTATGGGACACACTGGCTAAAAGTCTGTCATCTTGATTTGCACTTGCTGTCCCACCAGAGCCACAACAGAAGAAGACACAACAGAAGAAATCTTTTAGTTTTTCCTTGAGACAATGTCTACAGTGGATGTTTTTTCCAACATAGTCCCTAGTTCCGTTGCAAATAGAGAGTAAACCTAGTCTCATTTCCCCTGAAACCCCACACACATCACTTCCTTTCCAAAATAATTGCTGGTGTCAGTCACTCTATAGTCAGAATGAAAAATGGGCTTCAGAGTTCAGGCCCAGTAATAACACCCTCCATGGAAACTTGCAAATTAAATGCCTCTTACCTCAAAAAAAAAAAATCAAGGTCTTCCTTGCTTTTCTTTTCAGCTATCAGCCAAAGGGAGGATCAGGTATATAATAGTAAGGTAGTGGAAAGAAAACTTGCTGGTATGATTCAAACAGGTTAAAGATATCCTAATGATGAGTTATAAATAATAAGAAAGAATATAGCTTCCAGACTAATCATGCTTTTTAGAGCAAAGTGTGGAGAACTGGGTGAAAGAAGAATTACATATGAAGGAGGGCAGTGATTCTGCCCTTATGACTGGGAAGAAGGAAGAACTGAGAGAAGGGCTGACACTGGAGAGCAAATCCTGGTGCCTCAGAGCTACAATCTTTTTAAAAAGCAGTGCATTTCCAAACATTAGCTGGCAGAGGCTCCATGACCCCCATTTAGCCTTTAGTGCTAGCAGGAGTAAACACAAATAATTCAAAACTCGCTTTTTGTCTACTTTGATGCTTCGTTCAAAGCCAAGTGGCTTACACAACATGAGTCAAAGCATTGTACATGCATAAGTATTCATCTCCAGGTGTCTGAACCATCTCTTAATAATGAACAGTGAAAAGAGGCAGAGGCCTCATACCACTACTGTGTGCGTGAACCGTTTGAGATAGTATCCAGCTGAAATCTCTTTTAGAAGAATTCATTTAGACACAAACACATTCACGCACACATGCTTTCTGAATGAGAAGATGAATAAAAAAGGGATGGGAAACATCTGTGTCTAAGTTGTTCAAGTGATATTTTCGATTGTTCATAGAACTCAAAAACATATAAAGAAGCTTTAGCATATTTCATGAGTTTCAAACATGGAAACTCCATCTCTCCCAGGAATGAAAACCTAAACTGGGCATCTCCCAAAGCTCCTATTCCCCTAGGAGATTTTTGTATTTCATAATGAAAATCTGGGCAGAGTTCTGAATGGAATTTTTAAATAGCAATCATTGATGAATGGCTCATCAAACCAGCCATGAACAAACCTGTATGCCACAACACATTTTCTTACATTAGCTCAGGGGTTTTCAATCTTTTTGGATCATTTTACCCCATGGCGGCTGAACATGGAGCAGTGTACCCCCAGCCGCTGAGTGGAGGGGGAACGGGGAAAGGTGGCACATGGCCGGATGCCAAGCGGAAGCGGGGGGGTATGCAACTGGATGGTGAGTGGGGATCATGCAAGCTTCTCCTGTCCCTGTATCCATCCAGGTGGGCAGCACCTGTGTGGCAGTGCAGGATGGTGCTCCATCCCCATTAGGGCCTCCTCGAGTACCCCCAGGGGTATGTGTACCCCAAGCTAACAACCCTTGCATTAATTGTATCCTGACTGTGGTATGACTGCCCAGTGATGTTTCATCACTGCTGATGTAACCTGAGGTTTATATACACCCATGATCATCACCTACTCTCAGTACACATTGAAAATGCCTATTTCCCAAAACAACAGACGTTTGCATGTAGATGACTTTGAAGAAGTAGTCTAGTTTTTCTTGAGAACATCACTTACTCTGACAGTCCACCGTGTAAATATTTGGAGATCTGTCTTCTTGTTTATACACGTTACACATTACATTCCCATTGGTATTAACAGGGAATATGAAAGTAATGTGTCAGCACAACACGTAATAATTAAGTCCCTTTGTACATAACTGGAATTCAGATTATTCAAGGGAAGTGAGTAGTCAGTCTTGGGGGGGTGGGAAAGGGGGGGTTGCTGATCCAAAGGCTACTGACAGTGATTTCAGTGAGTTTTGGATCAGGGCCTGCGTGAAAACCAGCTCTGTTCCAAAGGGGAGAAAGAAGTCTGATTTCTGCCTCCATATATTTTGTTCCACTCATATTTATACTGCCATGGACAAATGTTCTGACACCTCAAGCTGGCAGTGAAAAAGAACCACTTTCCTCACTAAATAAGAATTGCTTCCTCTTTCTTGCTGCAGGAAATTAAGTTGATTTGTATGTTGTCTGCATGACTTGAACACTGTTGAAAAAAACAAAACAAAACACAACACAACACGCTGCTTCCCAAAGCCACACACCACCTGTTGTATAAGATACACAATCTCATTGGAAATAATGCATCGAACATTTAGATGTTGGTATGTTTTAAGCCTCTTTTTAGCTGTTTTCTCCAGAAATCTCTGTTTTTAATTCTCAGTTTATGGCTGGTAGTAACAACAAAGGGGCTGCTGCACTGATTTAATGCCATGACTTATAGCTGTGATCTGGGATCAGAAAACATCTTTCTTTCTAGGTAGTCTATCTTAGGGCTTTGCGTGCCACCCATCAACAGAGGTAAGTGAGACTTCCCTGGTCCGATTTTTTGTTTCTGAGTATTTACAAGGCTTGAAGATTCATGGTGCTTCTTAAAATCAAGACTTTTTGTTCATCTGTGAACTTTCAGTCTCTTTCAGACTGGCAAAGAGCCCCAGCCCTGGCAAAAAGTTCAGTATCAGCATGCTCTTAGCCCTCCTAGCAAACTGGTAGGGTCACAACCTGAATCTCTTTTTGCATTGCCTGTGAACTCGTTCACCAATTGCGGTCAGACAGGCACCTGATCATTTTGCCCACAGAACTGCGGAAATAACACATGCTATTGAATTAGGGATAAACTCCAAAGTCTTCACCCAAGTTATCACTCAAACTCCCATTGACTTCCCTCTTAAGTTTGCCTGGAAAAGCCTGAAAAGAAAATTGGATAAAGGCTTTCAGATTGATCCCTAGGTATACAGAGAGAATTGCATGCACAATTTTCTTAACATTTATGCCTTCACTTTTTCCCTATTCAGAAACCCTTTATAAAAAGGAAGTGGGCTTTGCTCATATGCTTCAAAGTGTCATTATATTTCCATTATCACTAAACTATGATGCTTTGTCATAAAAGAAAAATGATTTAGGAACTAAATAGCTTTACTATGTGCCATATTTTATCCTAATATGTCCTATACATGTATATATACTTCACAGACTCCTTCTCCAGGAAAATGGGCAAAAAGTGACAGAATTTTTTTTTAAAGAGAAATGAGCCTATTGGGAAAGAATTAAAATACAGTAAAGGTAAATGTAATTGTTTTTAAACCTAATGTTTTTGAAAGATAAATTCAACATTGGACAGGCTCTTTAAAAATCAATTTGCACTTGCTTCTCCTATAAAGATTTATTTCTGAGAAAAAAAATCCATTAGTATTAAAGTGCTTAAAAACTTGGCAGACTATCTCCAAAGGCATCAATTTCTAGTGCTAATTACCACTAATTATTCACTCAGCAGTTGTAAGTTGCATTCAGTCCCTGAGGGTGAGGGAGAGATTTGTCTCTCCAGTGTAGCATGCTTCATACATTTGTTTTAAGAGATTTTTCAATCCTAACATCAAAACAGAAAGGACCAAATTAGAGACTCACAGGAGTCCTCCGCATGTCACCAGAGTTCGGAGTCTCCTTGTGCAGCCCAAAGAGGCAAGACAACTGCTGGACTTCCTCAGGCTGGACCCTGACAATCTTCTCTTCCTAGGCTGCTGATGGGAGAGTTTGTTTCGATGCCTGCTTGGATCTACTTGGAGGTGGGCTTCAGATTGTCCAGGTGCAGAGTACTACCGACACCATTAAAGCGGTGCAAAAGCAGTCAGCCTGCTTTAAAGTGTCATGCACACACGCCTCTCACTTCATCTACACGTGGCCCTAGAGTTCAACAGGCTGCTGAACTGACCAAAAAAAGCTGCTTAGTCCCAGATTCTGCTTCATCTACTATATACCTGAGTGCATTTGGGCGCTTCTTCAACCCTGGTTGAGTCCCAAAAAAACCCATGAATACGAACTTTAAGTTAGGCCTCCTTCTCTGTGCTGTGCCTCTGTGGCACAATTTTAAGGCTCAAATGGCAGCACACTGCAAAAACAGATGCATCGATGGTATGTCAGGGACTCGAATGTGCCTCTAAATGCCTA
This sequence comes from Crocodylus siamensis, assembly GCF_052110815.1. NCBI lineage: Eukaryota > Metazoa > Chordata > Crocodylia > Crocodylidae > Crocodylus > Crocodylus siamensis. The sequence continues at coordinate 6,013,694 of NC_143403.1, read as the reverse complement.
ACTCCACTGAAGTGCCGAATAGGTGGAGAGGGATCTGGCACTTAAAGCATATTGCTTTTGTGTTTATTCAAAAGCAAGTGCGTATTCAGGCTATCCGGGAAGTTACCTGTCTTCCACCATACATTCCCAGGCTCAATTTTCATTTGCTATGCTGAGGTTTGCTGAGGTTGAGAGAATGGCTACCAACTGCTTTGGAGATGCCTAAAAGAAGGGAATTTTTGTTTTGTGGTAAAACAACAGTTGCAACGTTTCTTTTCCACCCCAAATCATGGAACAAGATGTTCTTAAATGGTTGATTTTCAATCAGAACAAAACATTTTGACGTGCCTGTGTTGAAACGTTTGCTTTGATTTTTTTTGGTGGAAAAATGACATTTTCTAGCAGAGGGGTATCAAAAGTATGACTTGTGGCAGAGATCTGGACTGTAGAGTCTTTTTATTCGACCACATGGCAGCACTCAGCCCAGCTGGTCCAGGATGCACACTGCACATGTACGCTCTAACCAGTCTGGGATGTGCGCCATACATGGCATCCACCTCCACCAGTCCGGGACTCTGCCATTCTGCCCAGTTCAGCATCCATGCTGCACAATGCACCAGGCTGGGACCCAAACCATGTGTAGTGAGGGTCCTGGACTGGCCAGAGCTAACATACATTCAACACAATCCTGGACCAATCCAGTGGAAGCTGGATCTGGTGTGCAGGGGGTGAGGTCTATGGGCCTGATATGATGTATGGGCCATCCTCGTACTAGGCCTCTGGCCTATGGATTGGTCATACACCGCTCACCTAGCCTGCAGAACCAGGTGAGTTTAATGCCCCTCTTCAACAAAGTTGGTTTTGAACTACACTCCATTTCCTAGGAAAATATTTAAAAAACATTTCAACATTTTTCAGCCCAGCCTAGGAGATATCACTGAATTACAGTCATTGAATTATGGTATTAATTATCTAGGCAAGCCCACACTGGCCAAAAAAAAGATATCGCTATAGACTGAAGTTTCTAGATGTAAAGGGAGAAAAAGATGGGGACTGTAAAATCAGCTGTTGAGATGACTGTTAATGCTGCAGGACACCCCCTCTGCCCCCAAAAAAGATAAATATGAGAAAGAGAGAAGCAATGAAGGGTCAGTAATGAAAGAAATATATCACTTGTAGAATTGACTAGGCTTTACTTGAGATTTATAATCCATTTTATATGAAGTAATTTGTGACTCCTGCAGATAAATTGCCTACTGGACACAATTTGTTTTTGAGGTTGCCACCCAGGAATAGTGTATGAAATGTCTGAGTTGGCTTATGCTGCATGTGTATTAAATAGGACAGTGTTCTTACAGTCCACTTTCTTCCTGTTTTACCAAGATGCTGTTTAAATCCCATTTAAAAATGGAGAAACTGAGACCCAGAGAGATTAAGTGACCAGTTCCACAATCCCTTTGTGAATCAAGTGGTAAAGCTAGGAACAGAGTTTGGCTGGGTCCTCCATTCTCTTAAATCCCAAGTTCCAACTACTACAACACAACGTTCAGCTGCCGCTGCCTTTGATTGCATCTCTACAGAGGTCTGTTTTGTAGGTTGCGAGATCTACACTTTCCTAAATAATCTTCCTAAGATATTTTTAAGGTGCTCTTCCCCATGGTATGCAAGGTTCAGATCCTTAGTTCAGTGACTACAATGAAGGTCTTGGCGGAGTAAAGAACTCCAGCACTCTAGAAGCTAGTCTGAAATCTCAAGTCCAATACCATTCATTGCTCTAAATCAGAAGTTTTCAAACTATGGGGCGCATGCCCCATGGTGGCCTGAAGGAATGCTGAGGGGGCGTCATGCACAAGGCATATTTTACGTTTTTTAATTATTAGTAGTATTATATAACAACGTGATATTTGACAACATCACACACTGAAAGAGTACAAGTGAAACTTTTGCAACTGATTTCACAGGTGTTACAATGTATTTAATTAAGCCACCGATTATTTCCATAGCAACAACTACATTTCCCACCTTCCGGCTTAGTACACCTATCATATCTACTCTAACAACACAAACAAATTACAACATGCACAGCTTATTCTGCTGGTGAGAGTTCAGTATTTTTCATGCTGTTACAAGGTGAAAATGGATCGGTACTTATTGCCGGGAGAGACCATTCTAAAACAAAACGCAGAAGCTGAAACACCTAAAGTAGATGCAGAGAGTTAAGTTTATGAAAGCATATTTTGCATGTCTGTTTTTGTCTGGGCTGGGGCGAGGGGGTGGGGGGGGCACAAACAAAACTGTGACTCAAAGGGAGCTCAGCTCAAAAAGTTTGAAAACTGCTGCTTTAAATGAACTATATAGACATAAATAATAAGAAAAGAGGTGGGCAAAGTGCTAGCAAATGTCTGAGCCTTTTTCAATAAACTCTGTCTTTCTAATACTTAATCTATCTAATGTCCTTTGCCAAAACACAAAATGTCACAGTAAAGACACAATGGCCATGTCCCCACAAGTGAGAACATGTGGTTTGCAGCACTTCAAAGCCTTTTGAGGCAGTGCAGAACACAAGCAGCACATGTTAATCTGTTCATCATGCTGCATATATGCAGTGCAGCAACAAAACTAGATACTGGGAAATCCCAGGATCTAAAACAAATGTGCCAAAAAAATAATGTTTAAAAATAGCAGCATGGTGCACAGAGCCTGGCTGGCCAGGGCCACACTCCGGCTGCCGATCAGGATCTGTGCACTGGATTGCCACCACTGCAGCCCCAGAAGGTCCCCAGGACCCAGGGGCTGGCCCCAGCCTCTCCCACCCCACCTAGGGCAATTTGTTGGGCACCAGAGTGCATGTGCAGGGGCATGCCCGGGGACAGGTAGCATCAGCACGAACGTGCCAATGCTATCTGTACCAACGGAAATGCATGTTCCCACTACTGGGAATGCACCCAGTGTCACTACCTACCCGTCTCCGTAGGAGATTTGCCTTTGGAGTATTTCAAGGATCTGACTCTCAGTGCTAATGAGAAGTTTTGGGGCTTTCTATCTCCCCCACCCCCAGCTGTTTGTTCTTCTTACTCCTTTTGTTCATGATGAAATACATCTTTCTTTGTTTTCTTTGAAAACTCAAATGCAAGTCCAGAGGACTTCGAAAATCTTTCTCCTCAATGGGTGTGCCTACACAAGATGCTTGCTGCACATTAGCCTAATAGCACTGTGCAGTAGAGTGGCGGTCAAAACCTGTGCTAACAGGCTACTGTCCAGTGTTATTAGACTAATGCATAGTAAGCGTCACAAAATAATTATGCACCAGTGCATAACTGTAGTTACTGCACATTTAGTTAGTACTTTACTAGGCAAATACTTAACTAAATACACAGTAACTAAAGCGCATTAATGAACGTGTGGACGTGCCCAGTGAAGGAAAGGTGGTGGTGGTAGTAGTAGTACTAGTAATTTCATTACATGTGAGATTTCTTTTTGTATTCTATGGGATTATTATTTAATTAAAGAACTCTGTGCTTTTTCTTCCGATTAATGTGAATACATTTGCATGACTGAACTGGCTTCATTTAAATCATAACTCCAGTTTGGCTGATGATTCCAGGCTTGAAAACTGGAAGTAAAAATGTGTTAAAAACAGAACTCCCAGCCAAGAAACGTGCTTTTTCACTTCGCTTGCAGGTTCTTTTGTTCAGATTTATTTTTTAAATGGGTTTCTATTAGTTGTTGGTTTAGCAAAAAAAATAATGGTTTTAAACTACCCAATGAATATGGTACATAGGGAGTTAATTGTTTTTAAAGACTGATTTTTTTTAATAGCCGATTCTTACACAACATTGTCTCACTGGCTCTCTCAAACTTTAGCAAGTGCTCTAAAGGATTTCATAAAGGACCAGACTTATAAAAGTGGTGAAATTGCATAGCGCCCCTAAGGAGCTGAATGACAAAGATACAATTTAACTTCGAGTCTAGGGCTATGGGGACTCCCTGTAAAGAAAATAGAACTGTAGAACATAATTTGAGAGCACAAGAACAAATGCAATTTAGCCACAACTGACGTGATGTGAAATTATATTTAGCTTCTCATGCACCCAATTAAAATTTGTCAGAATTGGTTAAATGAATTTTGGGTGCCACTGAATATATTAGGGATCTAGAGACTCACCAAGGCTTCGAGGGATGCTCTGACAGTTCATACCAGCTGAGAATCTGACCCCATTTATGTTACCTATGTACCTCTGCCAGTGATTGATGTCCCCTTCTTAAATGCCACAATTCCTGGAAGTGCTGGCTGCCAAAAATAGGATTTCTGCTTTTGCAGAAATTAAGTCATGTCTCTACAAGTCAACACACTCATGTTCTTGATCTGAGTTGTTATTGGGGCAAATCAAGAGTGACTGGCTTAAACAGCTATAGTGTATCAGGCCATTTGAGGGCGTTCAGAATCAGATCCTGATTAAACAGTCCCGATTCAAAGGCTATACAGGTCTAAGAGAAGACATCCATTGGCTTCAAGAGGTTTCAGAATAGGCCCTACATTAAGTACATTACCCACACTGACAACAAAGAATGAGTGGCAGGTTCAGGAGCAGGGCCCAGAAGAGCCGTTGCTTCTGAGCGACAGTCAAACACAGTTCTTGGAAAAAATTATGATGGAAATGACATAAAGACACAGGACAAGACTTCCAAGACTGACACTTCTTTGAGTTCCCAAACTGGCACATCTGAATGCACCTTGATTTTCAGAACCAGTATGCCCTGCTATTAAGAAATTAGGCCACTTTAAGGTTTCTGGTATTGGCCCCTTAGGTTACTAAAAGCACCCAACCCCTTAGGTACCCACAATACCTGTCTAACTATTTTGGGTACTCTGATTAAGAAGAGCAGTAAAGATGCAAAGCAGAATCTTGGGTATGTTTTAAACCAGCAAGCGCCGCAGGTGGTGCATGTCCCAGGCGCTGCGTGGGCGGCTGGTCTGGTAAAACGGGCAGCGCTGTAAGGCCAGGCAGATATGGCCTGCAGACTGTTTTTGACACTCCTGATCTAGGTCAGCCTTTAATATATTGGAAGCTATTAATGCCCATAGCTACTTATTCACCAGTTTCTAATTTTCACTGCATTTCACCGAATCAGGATGGAGCTCTACGTGGCTTCCTGCCGAAGGACTGTTTACCCTGTGTCTTCAAAAGAATGTCAAAATAACGACAATCCTGACATTATATTAAATTAAACTCCTTCTGTGAGCCTCATAAAATTTTAGCCCTGGCCTCCATTTGAAAAATGTTCAAAAATAGAACGGGATCCGTCAGTTCGGAGACAGCGGGAAAACGCTAAAGGATGAAAGAGGTGTTCATTTGGAGAGACAGCCCAAATGCCACCAGAGCCAAGCTTCCTCTGGAACTGATGATGAACTCTGCTGTGTGAGATGAGGTGTCAGGGAGGGCTAGCAGAAGGTAAAAAATAATGTTTAAAACACCTTTCAGCCAACCTAACTCAAAGCCATTCCCCTCCCCCATACTTGTTATGAACAAATAGCGGTGAATTATTTATTTCCAACTATTCAAGCAAGTTAATAATTCTTTACTTGGCCACTAAATATTTCAGGACCATGCGCAAGAAATGGAAAATGGAAGGGAAAATATGCTAGGGGGAAGGGTGGAAAGGGTGGGAGGAGAGCAGGGAATGCGGAGATGCCTTTATAAAGATCGTAATAAATAAAGCATCATGGTAATGCAAAGTAAATGTCACTTTGTCCACTATAGGGCCGTCTTCATGAGACCAGTCTAAAAGACGGTGCTATTTGCAATTGCCAATCTCATGTGCTCATTACTGACCAAGCAGCTGTTGGCATTCTCAGTACTGGCAGGGAAAATTTAGGAATGAGAATTAGCTACTTGGCTCAACCTAGCTCATCCATATTAATACCTTGTTTCGACAGAGCAAAATCTAGGTGCTTCTTGTGTATGCCCTTGGTGTCATCACCCCCTAAACCTTGCCAGGTAGTTCATTCCAAACATTTATTACCTTCAGACAGGGAAGACAATCCTGTGTGTCTTTATTGTAATTTAAATGCCATTTGTGCTCTTTTGTCAAATTTTCTGCATTGAGTTATGAATTATGCTGACATTAGCTCTACCATTACAGAGTTTGAGCTCTTTAATTAGATCCCCTTATTCAACTATTTTTTCGAAGGTTAAGATTTGTAACTAGTTCTCATAACTCATTCTTTTAAAGCTAGAGGCAAGAATACTGGTGACTTCCTCTGTTGTTACATGCTTTTTTTTTCTTCGAGTGCCATAATGTGTTTTGCAAGGCAGTGGCTGGAACTTATTACTTTGATTGAGGGTTGCCAGAACGCTGTGCTACCTCAGCCAGACAGACTGCAATAATTCCCCGGCTATTCAGCCAAACATTTGATTTCCTCTTTTAATTACTTCCCCACTCTGAATGTACCTATTAAGAGATCCCGCCATTCTACAAGTCTAATATTCAGCCCTCATTTTAGGATATCCTTTTACAATTTACAATTGGGCATGATGAGAGTGTTGAACTCTTGGGAATTATTTTTCCCCCTAAAACATCTTTGTTTCTGCTTACCAATCAATATGCATCTTAATTCATCACTGTTTCTGATTTTTCCCGGGTCTTTTACATTAATTGCAAAACCTGTGATAGGAATGGTATAAAAATTCATCTCGTCTGTATAGGTCGCTGGACAATCTTCAAGGCCACACTAATGTATTCGATTACATTTAACAGCATGTCTCAGAGGCAAGCAAATACCATTGCTGTTATTTGACAGATGGGGAAACTGAGGCAGAGAGGTTAATTGTTATGGTCTGAAAGTAAGTTAGCATCGAAGAATGCAACTTAACATTCCTAAGTCCTCTTTTCTAGCCACTCTCAGCAGTGTCATTATCTGTGAAAGCTCATATATCTCATCTACTGTATCTGCCATCTCAGTCTAAAGTAGATATTCATCAATGTTAAAATAATGTTTTTGTCCTTTTGTTAGATGTGCTGAGATCAAAACATGCTGTCAAAGGAAATTTTAGCTCAAGGAAAATGTAGAATAAGAGATGCATTTGTGCCTCTGTGTGCTGGGAGTACTGCATGAAAATCCTTTTTATGGAGAACAGACTATGACTGAGTAATTTAGCTCCTGTCCATAAGGTCAAAAAAAGTTATATCAAGGCAAAACCATCTTCTCTGTTATTAACATTCCGCAGTTTATACCCTTTTAAGTGCTGCTAAGATTGTTTTTCCATTATTTTACAGGATTTGCAAAAGGTGCAGCATTAATGATCTACTCGGTGAATAAGAAGAACCAACTCCCTTGGCCGTTTCTAACTTTTGAAAGAATTAGGAAAAATTGATAAATTATACTATCCATTGTCTTCTATTATTTAACTCACTAAAGTGCCTTGGGATGCATCTTGTAAGAAAGATGCTATACCAGAAATCAAATTGTAGCACATTGTCTATTTCAAATCAATTTCTGAAGTGGAAATTAATTTTCCTTTTCTATAATGAAATAGGATCCTTGGCAGCTGGAGGGGGAAAAAAACAAAAACAAAAACAAAATCCCCTCAATCTAAAATTATATATGAAAGCCCCAAAACAGACATTAAAACCATTATAAGAAACAAATCGCAGTTCAATCCCAGAAGCAACGGCTTTTGGAAAAAGGCATGGAGGAAATGCAGTGCTGACACAAAGCAGCAGGGGCTGTAGAGTCATTTTGTCAGTTCACAACGCCAGGTGGAAATGCAAGGTCTATCTGTGTCCAGCAGCCTCAATACGTAAACTCTTTTATATTCATTCTAACCTAGTCCTATGCCTTACCTGCCAGGACACATGGCAGGAAAAGGAAATAAATCTATCAAGGAAGAACAAAAAAACAGGATGCGATCCATGCCCAAGTGAAAGAGACATCGGGCTAAATTCAATCCTAATGTTATCATATTTAACTCCAATGAGGTCGTAGGATTGCACCCACTTGTACCGTGGCTGAATTTGGCCCACAGCATATATTAAGAGCCAGACTGGCAAGTGCCAAAGCCAATGCTATCTGCTTCCGAGAGCGTCCGGGCCACAGGCCACTAGAGATGAGCGTTCAGAGGCACATTCAGAGAAATGATATGAAAAGACTGAATGGAGACAGACTGAGCCGGGTGACGGCATGACAACATTGTTATGCAAGGAGCTCTCAGTACCCGTGGAAAATTGGTGAGAGCTATGTGCCCAATTTCATGAAGGCACCTTTGAAAGCCTCATCCTAAATGCACTGAATAGTTTGAACAAAGAAGTATAGGACTGCTTCTTGTGATGCAACCCCAAATTCAGGCAAACAGAGATGGAAAAGACCTGCAGTAGGGTACTGTGATATCCAAAAGCTTGCCTATGTCTATACCAACAATACAGTTGGTTTAATAAAAAATATCACCCACGGAAATTCTTGCTTCTTGCATATCTCATGGACCAGCAGGGCAACAACATTACCTCAATACCTACAATATTAGTTTCACCACCACACCGCAGCCAGGCCAAGGAGGATTGCTCCCTAGCATACTTTGGCAGTGGTTTGTGTAGTGTTCTTGTCCCTGAGGCATACAGTAAGCCTTGCTTGAAATATGTGTACAAGGGAAGAGGCTGATCCAGGTTTGTGCAGTAATTGGCAAATGGGGAAAAGCAAAACAAACACTGGTTCAGGGCAACAACCAGGTTGGAAAAGAAAGAGGAACTGCGTGTAGTGTACACACGGATTTGTAGCAAATCTCTATAAAGGAAACAAACCCCTATCAGCAAAGCTGTCCATGAGCTCCTAAGCCAGTTGACTTTCTCAACAGGAGCTCGTTGTTTCTCTCTTATTCAGCTTAACTGCTGATCCATCCGACTTCACATCGCTTCCTGTTCTGGGGAGATAGCTCTCATCACTCCAGTGACCTCACAAACGGCTTATATCAGACTTTCAATCAATGTGACAATTTTCTCTTGCTTGGCTGTCACATATTCAGTAGATTTGAAGGCGAACACAGTTCACCAAATAAAAAAACAACAACCCCAAAACATAATAATCAACATTAATAATAATGATTATTCAAAAGGAATAACCTGTTACAGCAAGTGAGGATTCCCTGTCAGGTGCCTTTCCATGAACAAAAAAGTGCGGTCATCTCCCTTATCAGGACCCTTGCTGTCTGAGATTGCCGCCATCAGAAGGTGATGTTCCCCTACATCCCTTCTCAGAGCTGGGGTGGGAGTTAATGTTCCAGTATTCTTGGGTTAAATCAATCACAGGGTCGTTCTGGAGTCTACTCCCTGGCTCCAAACTACTCACAGAGCCACGCTAGCGTAGCACAGGTAGCTCATTCCCTGATTCTCTAATCAATCAATTATGCACTCAGTCTTTGCACATTCAGGCACATCCTATTTGAAAGTATAATTGTCACAGTGAGACAAGACGAACTAGAAACATTAACAGATTGTATCTTCTCACCTCCCCCTCCTACCTCCAAGCAGGCATTTGAGTAATTTAGAGTGGGTTGCCAATTCTTGATTACATTTTTACACATTTTTTAAATTGTTGAAAGAAAATTTCAAAAAGCAATTTAAGCAGCAAGTTAAATCTCATGTCTTTGTGTTTTGCAGGGGGGTACTGAAAAATGCCTGTGGTCTATTCTGGCCTCCTTGGGATCAGATCCTGCAACTTCATTTTGTCATGTCGCTGAAACCATTTTTCATGGGGTGCAGGGAAGAAGATGAGCATGAAGGGAGGGGGACCAAACCCACAGCTGATACACGTTGTACTGGCAACTTAAAAAAGGACAAGTTTGGTATACATCCATTTTTTGGTTGTTCAATATAAGAACAGTATACAAGCTAAAGATGGGTGGTGACCTTCAAAGTGTTCAGTTGGCAGAAGCATCTAAGTGTTGTGGATTCTTTCTTGCTATCACTACTTGTTCTATTATTTTTAATTTTAGCTGTAAACTCCTCATCACAGAGACCTTGTTCTGTTCCATTTCTACAAACACCAGTCACATGTATAGCACAGTATAAATAAAAACAATTATAGTAATCATTTTTAACAGTTCAGATCTTTATCCTCTTCAGAACTCTTCAGGAAAAAAAAAGCCTGGAAATCTCATTTCCAAACTCCTGGGCTAAGTATAGAGCATCAGAAAGCCTGAGGCTGAATCGATTCAGGCTTTGCAAGTTAGTTTAAGCTGCAGAAATTAAGCTGAGAAACAGCTAGACATACATTCACTTTTGATTCAGGAAATGCAGCCACATACCTGCGTGGCTGAAGCCAGAAGCTGGAGGGCTCTAGAGCAGGCAGCCAGCATGGGATCTGTGTTTGCTTCCTCTTCCTACTGCCCCTGAGGTCTCTGGGATTTGCAGTCCAAAATCACAGCAGCAGGACTCTGTAGGGTTCCTCATCACTTCCCCTTCCTGCTTCCAGGTGCCTTTGGGATTTGTAGTCCATAGTCACAGCCAGCAGTCCGTTTTTATCAGGGCACCTCTGTACTCGAGGGAAGGGAAGTTTAACCCCCTCCATGGCCCCCCCCCAAGCCCCAACCTTTCTCTGCTGGAGCAGACAGCACAGCCCAACCCAGACCAGGGCTGGAAAGCACGCTGGCGGACTGTGAATTAACTTGAACCATGAAGGGGCCTGGGACAGAAGTTTCATAAACTGGTTTGACCCAAATCAGTTAAGTCTTTTACTACATTCAACCAGGTTTCTCTTAAACCAGTTTCAGCAATTTTGAAACTGGTTTATGTGCACTGAACTTCTGATACAGGTTTAAACCAACTTTTGTCCCTAGCCTTAGTCTGTTTTGGCTGGTAAAGCTAGGAGAACAGCTTCCCTTGTGGCACTTCCTTGTGGAAGATTGTGTACCACCAGGAGAAAGAATACCAAACAAGGCTTTCCCACCACTTATGTCTCATAACAAATTCTATTTTGAAGGATTAAGTGGGATGCTCTCTACACACAAGTGAATTTCTCTCCCATGGCTTCATATTAAGAGGATTTAACTCAGCAACTTCCACTGAAGTTAAGGTAATCCAGTGAATTCTAGAGAGGACAGATCTCTGAACCATTCTGAGCCTGTGGAAAAGTTTGTTTCAAAGTCATCATGAATTCCAAGCAGAGGTTCAGGTTGATTCTTATTTTATTCTCATCAGGTCACATATCCATAATGTAGTTTCTGGATCTTGTATAATATAAAATATCCTTCTGCTTAAGAGGTACAAAATGTGATGGAGAATTTTTACCTTGCTAGAAATGGAACCATCCAACTATGAATAAATCATTTATGGGTGATGAAGCAGAGAACAAAGTTTAAAGGGAAGAAACATTTCTCTTCTACAAATTATGACTACAATATACATTCTGGAAGTGAATAAATGATGTACCAAAAGAAAGAGAAAGAACAAACAAGAAGAGGGAGAAATCACTGATGACTTCTAAATGAACTTGAAGAATACTTGGGCTATGTTGTCCTTAATATTATCTATTGATCAGCAATGGGAGCATGAAAAATCACTGTAATGTAAACCACGTGGAATCAATGGTTCCAAACAGTGTCAAACAAAACAAAGTAGAGAGAAGAGATCCATGGTAATGGAAAGGTGATACACCAGTATATTCTAAAGATCAGGAGTACTGACACACATAAGAGGGTATTGAAAAGAAATACAAGCCTAGACATGTGATAAATTACAGCGTAATCTACAAGGAGTTTAAGGGGCTCTGTTCTAACTTTCTGTGTTTACTGATCATCACCCTAGCAGTCTTTCATACAGTGGATCATCAGTTTCAACTCAAGAGTGAATATAATGCCCAATACAGAGGCACAAATTGAGATTTTTTTTTATAATTTCCTCTTTTATAGCACCTTCATCAGAGATCCCAAGGCCTATTAATTGTGATGTACTGTTTGTTAGCTACTATATGCAGTACTCTTCCTTGAAATGTTGTAACTCTACGTCCACCATGAATCCTTCTTGAGAGCATTAAGGCTGCATATACATATTCAAATGATCTGGGAGAATTCCCCCAGGTTTTTCTCCTGGTAGAAAATTTTACCTGGACATACCTGAACAGACATTCGAATATTGAGTGATGAAGAGCACGAAGCTTGCAGTGCTGATGCTGGGCAGCCAGAAGAGCCCTGTGCACACATCTCAGAGTGCTTTGCAGGCTCCCTCAGTCTGCCTGGAGAAAGACAATGACAGTACACAAGGAAGCTCTGACTGGCTGACCCAGACTCCTCAGAGTTAGCCTGTGTGCTCCCACAGCACAAAGGCAAGATTGTAAAGGGGGCATATTCTGGTCCCTGCTCAGCTGAAGCAGTAGAGGCCAGCAAGCAACATACTGTGCTCCTAAGGAGGCGGAAGGGAACAGGAACATCCTGGGATGCTGGAGAACTATTTTTGTGATTCCTCTCAGAAGAGAATGTGTGCAGACATTCAGTCTCCCAGGACAAACTCTCCCAGAAGTGACTTAACCCCAGTTGTTTCTGGATAATTTTTCTCTTGGAGAAAAATCCCAGGAGAAACTGTACATGGCCTAAATCACCAGCCCTCATGGTTGTGTCACGCTCTTTACCCTGCCTAGTCTAACCTAGGAGCTGTGTAGTCACAAAGATATAACATTAATGAACATGGGAGATATTATGTTTCTGACCTGATTGGGAATTCCTTTCCACATACAACTTTTTTTCTTTCATTTCTTATAATTTTTGTTACTCATAAAGTTTCTTCCATCTTTCTGTCCATCCATCCATTCTTACTTCCAAAATCACCCTCCCTCTCTCCCTCCTTATCAAATCAGCTTTTGGAGTTTGATTTTTCTACAGAAAACCTAAAAGAACTCAAGAAAAATAAATATATTTTACTAAAATTCCCATGTTGTTAATAAAGTCGAAAACCAAAAAGATTTGTGAGAAAATTTTCAGTCAGTGTTAAATGTTATTTCTATTTCTACCAGGCACAGTCCTACCAAGAAATATTTCACGGATTACTTGTTACATATAAATCTAATTTAATTACTACAGCTACCATGTAAACAGCAAAGGGAAAGGAAAATGGGGAAACTAAGGAGAAATGAAATACCCAAAACCGAAGAATGTCATCCTTTCTAGACACCCTTCAACTGAGTTTTGCAAACAAACTGAAGTGAATTAAAGAGTGAAAGATGGGGGAAAAGAAGCATTCATCAAAAATGACATCATGCAATGTCAGACTCCGTTAAGTATAGTATGTCAATCTCTTTCTATTTAGGTGCTTGTTCTACTGAAGCAGAGCTGAGTTATGACAACCATGAATGAAAAGTTTCACAAAATGCAACAGAAATGTAGCCAGTTTCCAACACCTACTTATCAATGCAGCTGCGAATCAGGATAACACTTCAATTAGAGGAGAACAAACCACAGGATCTCCTGGACAGCACAGGGCTGAAGAACCTAATCATTTCTGTATTACACCTGGACCTTGTGTTCAAATTAAAGCAGAACCTGGTTTACTGGTTACTATGCAACTCTCATCTTCAAGGTACTCATTCTATGCTGTCCATTCATTATCCCTGTCCCAAATCTCTCAGTATGCAAAGCATTCGTGAACTGCCAACCTTTGAAGACCTAGATTGAAACTCAAGCTACAGTGTTCACACTGAACACTGTAGCTTGCAAGGATAGCCCACCAGGCTAAATTACTGGGCTTCTCATGGTCTCTCCACACCATGCAGCATTGACCCTGACATTTGGGCCTCACTCCTTTGCCATATAAAATGAGGACCTGTATTTAGAATATGGATACAGCCCAGAGAACATAATTGAGCCACGATGATCAATTTTGCTATATATTTACCTTGTTATGAAGACTGCCATTACCATTGGTAAGAGGTGTTATCTTGTGTTTGATTCATGGAATTATAGAAAACAGGGAGGTGGGGGGTTTCAAGATGCCATCCCCCCCCGGATAGCAGCAACTATGCCGAAGCTATTCTGAAAGATGTGTTCGACTTATTCAAAATCTCCAGTGATGGCGAGTCCATAACTTCCCTTGCTAATTTATTGTAGTACTTGACAATCTAGAGAGATTTTCCTAACGTCTAACTTAAATCTCCTTTGTACAATTTAAGCCTCGTACTTCTTGTTCTGTCCCTGGTAAACGTGGAGAAGAGTTCAGGATTTTCCTTTCTGCAGCAGGCATTTACATAAAAGTCTAAAGACTTTTCTCATGTCTCTCCTTGGTCTTTTCTTGTCTAGACAAAACAAACCCAGTTCTTTCAATCTTTCCTTATAGGCCACGGTTTCTGGACTTCTGATCATTTTATGCTTATTTGGCTCTGGCTACAACGTCTGATATGTTTAGCCTGTTTTCCGTTTTCTAAGCCATACTGTAGAACTGCATATTCAGGTACCATCACTACTGAATCTGCAGTGATTCACTCCCACAAAACTGTGAGTATCATTAAACCAACTTTCAAAGTATTGCACAACTTCTCCAAAAGAATGGCACATCATATAGACCGTCTTCAAAAAGTCTCCCCTAGGCAGTACTCAGACTTCTCCCTCGTGACAGATTGTGTTGCAAACAGTATCTGCTTCTCCTCTCCTCTGTATTATATCAGAGTGAGAGAAGGTGAAAGCGCTGAATCAGGCAGTTGTCAGGAATCCAGGGATATTGAAACAATGAGTAATTAGGAGGCCAAAAGTAGTATTTGGCTCATACAAATTACCAGAAAGTTTTGAACAACAATTTTCCCAGCCTCCGAAAACCTCCACCCTTCCCCAGTGAAATCAGTTCAGTATTGCAGCGTGGAAACAGTCAAATATGTTCTCATAACAATTATATTCTAACCATGTTTCCGTTTTGACTGGGGAACAGCAAGGTTTCTGATGGGAGAATGAAGTTGCTTACCCGTGTTTACAGACTGCTGTCTATTTGAGTGACAGACATATGTGCTGGAGCAGTGTTAAGTGCTGTTGTGTTGGTTTATGGAGCGATTGCCTTGGAGAGATATCATTTTAATGCTTTATAAATGAGATGAAACTAAAAATAAGCATGGCAATTAGAAAGCAAATAATTTTTTTTCCCATTCCGGCCCAATATTAGAGCTCAGCAGGACTGTCACATAAGGTGAAGTGCAAACTAATGTTCGTGGTGAGACTATTCAACTTTGAGAAGTTTATATCGATAGAAACTGTTTGCATTTGCTTATCAGTTTGCTAAGGGGAGATGAGTACTAAATCTGCTAACCCTGCCTTCTTCCACAGCTTGCCACCTGAAGTGCGACCATCCAATATGACGCATTACTTGACCCAGTGGTGCAAGTCCTACAGGGGATGAAGGTAACATGATGTATGAAATGAGGGCACATCTGGAATTTCAATAAAGAGAATGTGCCAACAGAGAGGTAAATATATTAAGATCATGGTTTGTATAAGGCCTTGGCTTTCTTTGTCTGTTTGGGGGTGGAAAGCCTGCAGACAACTGTCACCAACCCCAGCAAGCAGTTTGCAAGTTTGAATGCTTTCTGAAGGGAGATGCGGGAACAAAATCAATTATTATGCATCGCTGAAGGAGCTTTCTTTCCCTTCCTCAAATTCTCCTAGGGCAGAGCCAGTAAAGAACTCTTCAAACCTCAAATGAGATTTTTTTCTGAACCTTATTAACCTTTGTCCCACTGCTCCTCTTGTATAATTGGAGGAACTCAGGTGCATTCATTCTGAATAAGATAAACAGAATGACAGTAAATAGTCTATTATTGTTTTGTATAGCATGACAATAAAAATATCTTATATCTAGGATCTGATTCAAAGCCATGTGAACGCAAAGGAAAAACAGCCACTGAGATCAGTTAGTTTTGGATGCAGCCTCTCTATAAAATCACAGAAAATTAAGGTTGGAAGGGACCTCAGGAGGTCACGTAGTCCAACCCTCGGCTCAAAACAAGACCATCCCCAACTACATCATCCCAGCCAGGGCTTTGTCAAGCTGGGTCTTAAAAGCCACCAAGGGTGGAGACTCCACAACCTCTCTGGGTAACCTGTTCCAGTGCTTCTCAACCCCCCTAGCAAGAAAGTTTTTCCTAATTTCCAAACTAAACTTCCCTTGCTGCAACCTGAGCCCATTGCTGCTTGTTCTGTCATCTGCCACCACTGAGATCAGTCCAGCTCCATCTTCCTTTGAACCCCGCTTCAGGGAGTTGAAGGCTGCTATTAAATCCCACCTCCATCTCGTCTTCTCCATTGCATTGCGGAGACCAACTGGAGGCTACAGGAATGGTGCTTCGAGGCGGGCTTTGGCTTCCTCAGCCATGACCGGCACATCGTGATGAGAGACATGCTGGGATGGGATGGGCTCCACCTTTCCCCTAAAGGTAAGCGTGTGTTCTCTTCCAGGTTGGTGAACCTCCTTCGGCGGGCTTTAAACTAGGCTCGTCGGGGGAGGGGGAAGATGAGGGCGGAGGAGATGATGAGATACCAGGCCCAGCAACAGCCAGCGTGCCCAGACCAATGGTCAAAAGGGAGAAACAGGTAAGCGATGGGGGACGGGGCATTGCTGAGACTAGGGGGTCAGTGGGCACAACCGCTGAAGGCCTCAAATGCCTCTACACGAATGCTCGAAGTATGGGGAAGAAGCAGGAGGAACTCGCCCTCCTCCTAGCTGTCACCAGCCCTGACATAGTAGGGATCACAGAAACGTGGTGGGACTCATCGCATGACTGGGCGGTGAGTGTCAAGGGCTATAGGCTATACAGGAAGGACAGGATAGGAAGGAAAGGTGGAGGAGTAGCACTCTACATCAAGGAGGAATATACTTCCTCGTTAATTAGCATGGGGGTAGAGGGGGGGCACTCTGAGGTGCTCTGGGTTAGAGTAAAAGGCAGTCCAGGGGAGAGAGACTTAACGGTGGGAGTCTACTATAGACCTCCCAACCAGGGAGAAGAGCTCGACCTGGAATTCTTAGGTCAGCTTACAGAGGCAGTGAGGGCTAAGGATGTGGTCATCATGGGGGACCTGAACTTCCCAGACATCTGCTGGGAGGAGCAGTCAGCCAAGTCTGATCGCTCACGTCGGTTCTTAGCCAGAGTGCAGGACCTCCATCTAACCCAGGAGGTGCACAGTCCCACCAGGGGAGACGCCTTGTTGGACCTAGTGCTGGCCACGGGTGATGACCTGGTGAGGGGGCTGCGGGTGATGGGCCACCTGGGAGACAGTGATCATCGCTTGCTGGAATTCACCATCCAGCGTAAGGTGGCAAAGGGCTGCAGCAAGGCAACAGCCCTAGACTTTAGGAGGGCTGACTTCAACAAGCTAAGGAGGATAGTTGGGGAAGCGCTGAGGACCCAGAGGGGAAGGGAATCAGATGTCGAAGGTGAGTGGTTGCTCCTTAAGGAGACGATCCTCCATGCCCAAAGGGAGGTAATCCCAACAAGGGTCAAAGGGAGCAGGAGGGCACATAAACCCCCATGGCTCACTAAGAGCATCCGGGAATGTCTCCTTGCTAAAAGGGAGGCATATACCCAATGGAGAGATGGGGTCATCGCCAAGAAGGACTATGTTATAGTCGCCCGAGGATGTAGGGGGGCAGTCAGGAGGGCCAAGGCAGAGTTGGAGATAGGACTAGCTTCCCGGATTAAGGACAATAAGAAGTCCTTCTTCAAATACATAGGGGGTAAAAAGAGGGTCCCGGGTAATGTGGGGCCCCTGCAGGACACGATGGGCAACTTAGTCATCACGCCAGATGACAAAGCTAACATATTTAACGATTTCTTTGCCTCTGTCTTCCTAAGTAGGGACCAGTTCAGCCACCTCCCTGCTGGGCCCCCCTCGGGCCCCGAGAGAGACACGCCTGGGCCAAGGGTTAGCGAGGAGTTAGTTAGGGTACTTCTGGAGAGGCTGGACGTGTTCAAGTCCGCTGGTCCGGACGATCTTCACCCTAGGGTTCTACAGGAACTGGCTGAGGTCATTGCGGGACCCCTGGCACGGCTCTATGAGCACTCGTGGTGCTCTGGCGAGGTGCCGGAGGACTGGAAGAGGGCCAATGTGGTCCCTATCTTCAAAAAGGGAAAAAAAGAGGACCCGGGAAATTACAGGCCAGTTAGTCTGACCTCAATCCCGGGTAAGCTCTTTGAAAAAATTATCCTGGCACACATCCAGGAGGGCCTTGCGGGGGAATGCATGCTCAGGGGCAACCAACATGGGTTCATCAGTGGCAGGTCTTGTCAGACCAACCTGGTGGCCTTTTACGATCAGGTCACCAAATCATTAGACGCAGGGGTTGCTGTGGATGTAGTCTTTTTGGACTTCCGGAAGGCTTTCGACACTGTCTCTCACCCTGTCCTCATCAAAAAGCTGGGAGACTGTGGTGTCGATGCCCACACGGTCAAATGGGTCGCCAACTGGTTGGAGGGCCGCACCCAGAGGGTGGTAGTGGATGGGTTCTTCTCGACCTGGAAGGACGTGGGCAGTGGGGTTCCGCAGGGCTCGGTCCTCGGGCCTGCACTGTTCAACATCTTCATCAGTGACTTGGATGAGGGGGTAGAAAGCACCCTGTTCAAGTTTGCTGATGACACTAAGATGTGGGGGGATGTGGGTGCACTAGAAGGGTGCAATAGGCTACAAGCTGACCTTGACAGGTTGCAACGGTGGGCGGATGAGAATAGGATGGGGTTTAACACTGATAAGTGCAAGGTGTTGCACATGGGGAGGAAGAACCGGCACCACACTTACAGGTTGGGGAACTCCCCTCTTGCCAGCACGGAGACGGAAAAGGATCTTGGAGTCGTCATTGACTCCACGATGAACATGGGCCGGCAGTGTGGGGAGGCAGTCAAGAAGGCCAATCGTACCCTGTCATGCATCCACAGATGCATCTCGAGCAGGTCCAGGGAGGTGATCCTCCCCCTCTATGCGGCACTGGTCAGGCCGCAGCTGGAGTACTGCGTCCAGTTCTGGGCGCCACACTTCAAGAGGGACGTGGACAATATGGAAAGAGTTCAGAGGAGGGCCACTCGTATGATCAGGGGTCAGCAGGGCAGGCCTTATGAGGATAGGCTACGGGACCTGAACCTGTTTAGCCTCCACAAGAGAAGGTTAAGGGGGGACCTTGTGGCCTGCTACAAACTGGTCAGGGGGGATCAGCAGGTATTGGGGGAGTCCCTGTTCCCCCGTGCGCTGCCAGGAGTGACCAGGAATAACGGTCACAAACTGGCGGAGGGTAAGTTTAGATTAGATATTAGGAGGCGCTACTTCACAGTCAGGGTGGCTAGGGCCTGGAACCAGCTTCCAGGGGAAGTGGTGCAGGCTCCTAGCCTGGGGATTTTTAAAAGGAAGTTAGATGAGCACCTTGCCGGGGTCATCTGACCCCGGTGCTCTTTCCTGCTAAGGCAGGGGGTCGGACTAGATGATCTACCTAGGTCCCTTCCGACTCTAGCTACTATGAGACTAAATAAGCCCAGTTCCCACCAGCCCCTGCCTCCAAGTGATCTATGAATTATACATACGGTATTGTTCTGATGACAGGGCTAGCCACAGCTCTGACCCTTGTCTAACACTTGTCTTTTTCAATTCACCGTCCAGGGAATGGACCTCTTGTCTTCACTTCTTCTCAGCTGGATTCCCATAATTCATTCACTCTCAGACAGTAGCACCCTGGGCCCCAACCTTCAGGATTTGTCAGGCCTGACTGGACTCAGCCAGTTTCATGTCCCTTCTTTAGGAACTGTAGCCTCTGGGAGAAGAGTGCCCCCACCCAAACCCCCCCCCCCCCCACCCAACCCCATATTATATTATCTTAACAGTAGGATTAAAACAAAATAAGAAGCAAGAGAGTATTTTTAACAGAACAACAGTTATATCTGCACATATGGCCAAGATAATTTGCAGGAGTTCTAAAATAATTACCTCAGGAAAAATCCAGCCCACTCTATTTAATTTTTAATAAATCATGAAATAACGGCTAAATTCTAGAATACTGGAAGAATGCTAATATTGTCCTAATATTCAAGAAGGCTAACAGAAATGATCCAGGTAGCTATAAACCATCTGATCATCATCACGCCCAAGCACAATAATGGAAAAGCTGATATGAGATTACAGGTTTGGCTGATAAAGGTAACTGTATAAAGGCAGTAGATTCCTTGAAGGCAGTCAAATTACTTGCATGCAATGCTGATTTTTAAAAAAAGCATTATTGAATACCGATAAAGCACATGCTAAATGGTACTCCAGAACTCCTGACTCTCAGATCTCAAAAAGTAGGTGACAACAAAAATTCATCACTGTGGCTAGGGACAGAAGTTACACACAAACCAGTTCAAGTGATCAGGAACCGTTTAAACCTGTATCAGAACAGAAATTCAGTGCACATAAACCAGTTTCAATGTTGCCAAAACTGGTTTAAGATAAACCTGGTTGGATGTAGTAACAGACTTAACTGATTTAGATCAAACCAGTTTCTGGAATTTCTGTCCCAGACCCCCTCCCAATTCAACTTAACTCACAGTCTTCCAGCATCCCAGGATGCTGTGCAGTGGTGGGAGCAGACCTGCTCTGCTGAGCATCTCCGGCAGTCAGGAGCCAGGCGGATTCCCCCGGCCCCACCTCCTCCTTGGCTGGGGGATCACCCCAGCTCCCAGGTCGGGGAGAGGAGTAAAGCCCCCACTGTGGGTCCCAGCCTTCCCCCCACGCAAGGTGCAGCTGCCTGGAGGATCTGGAATGGAGGTGGGAGAGGGACGGGGAGGAGGTTGCTGTTTTTCCTTCCCAGTCCCTTCTCAGCTGGCCTGCTGGCCAGGGAGGAATTATCAACAGGTGATCGGCCCAGGTTCTGGCTTCAGGAAAGCCTGCAGTGGGGGCTTTACTCCCTCGCCTGAGCCAGGAGCGGAGGCAATCACTTGGCCGCACCCCCTCCCCCTCCCTAGCCTCAGCTGAGCAGGAAGTGGGGAGGAAGTGGCCATCCCTCCTGATCAGGAAGGCCAGCTGTGAAGGGAGTGGTGGGGAAAGACCTCCCCTCCACCCAGCTTTGGACCCCCAGCCAAGCTGTGCCCAGCACAGGAGGTGGGAAGCCCAGAGAACCATCCCTCCCCCAACTCCCTCATCAGCTGGCCCATCAGCCAAGCAGGGGGCATGGCCAGGTGATCAGCCCAGCTCCTGGCTCCGAGTGTTTGTGGGGGAGAGAACCCCGCTGAGGGTTCCCCCTCCCTCCTTTCCCCCACACTGCAGAAACCCCAGCTGAGGGTCCAGTGCCAGGTGGAGGGGAGGGTTACCCCCCCCAGGTCTCCTTCTCAGCTGAGCCAGACTGAGGAGGGAGTGTGGCTAGGGGGACCAGCTCTGGGCACAGGGAGAGAGGGGGAAACACCCTACTGGGAGCTTCCCTCCTCCCCCTTCCCCAGCAGACCCTAGCTGGGGGCTTGGGGCAGGGGGGAAGGGTTACCTCCATACCCCCTCCCCAGATAACTGGAGGCTAAAGAGGGAGTGGCTTGGGAAATCACCCATCTCCTGATTTTTTGTGCTGGCCGGCAGGCTGGGAGGCATGCTCTAGTGCCCCTGGGGTCTGGTATGGCTCACTGCAGGGGTCTGGCTGCCTTTGACTTTTGAAAATCAAACATCAATTCACTTTCTTATTGGTTCAATCTAAACAGTTTACAGTTTACCTGCAAAGACTGAATCAACTCAGCCTTGGGTTTTTTGACTGTGTGTACTTAGCCTGCATGAGGGTGTTCCTAGAAGTATTTTCACAGGAACTTCTTCTAAGCCCAAAGATATTCAAAACACTCATCAGTGATCTTCAAGAAAATATAAAATGACTGCTGAAAAAATGTGCAGATGACATAAATTCAGGGGCGATAAATGGTGATGAGGGCAGAGCTGTCACAGAACAGTTTGTCTGTTCAGTGAGGTCCATTCAATCTATGCATTTTAATACAGCCAGATGCAAAGCTGCAAGTGTAAGGCCAAGAAATAAGGGCATAGCTACTGTACAGGGGAACTATATACTAGAAACCAGGTACTCTGAAAAGTATCTGGACTTAACAGGGATAAGCAACTGAACATGAGTTCCCAGCACAGTGCTTTGACCAAAAAAAAGTGCAAAAGCAATATCAAAGCTATATCAAGAGGGGGATGATTTTACCTCTGCACACAGCATTGATAAGAGCAATACTGCAACGCAACATCCAGTTCCAGGGTCTACATTTAGAAAAAGCTGTTGGTAAACTGGAGAAGGCACAGACAAGAATCACAAATATGAGCTGAAAAAGATGCTTTACAGTAAGAGACTAAAAGAGCCTGCTCTGCTTAGCCTATCAAAACAGATTAAGAGGTGATTTGATTACAGTGTACAAGTACTTTCTTGTGGAGAAAAATACTAGGTACTAAAGAGATCTTTAATCTAGCAGAATAAAACATAACAAGCAGCTACAGAAGCTGGAAGATAATGCTAAACAAATTCATTAGAAGTTAGGTACTTTTTTAACAGTGAGCGTATTTAATCACTGGAACAAAGTAGCAAAGGAAGTGGTGGATTGTCTATGTCTTGATGTCTTCAGATTCAGATTGGAAGCCTTTTTCTGGTAGGCTGCAGGGTGTGAAAAAAATCCATCCCACCCCCTCTTTGAATTATTCGTTTTCCCTTTTTCTTTCTCTCTCTCCCTCCCCATGTGTCTGTCAACCTGGTCGCCACCTGGTTGCCTAGGTGATCCCCTAAGGAGGGGGGAAATTCCTCTTCCTGCATCCAGGTCCTTTCTGTGACCTTCCTGCCACTGACCTGGAGGGGTGGCCCTAACGCAGTGGTCACTCCTCAAACTGACTGGTCAGCATCAGTGGTGCTCAGAAAATACCTGATTTTGGTTGGGTCCAAGTGATGAGATCAGAAAGGTTATTTAAAGGGTCACTTCATCTTGGAAGGGGAGCCGTCTTCTGGTCACCGAATCAAGCTATGGGCCTCCAGAATTTTCTGGATGTAGATTGAACAATTTACCTGAAATCCATCTAGGAATTTAGAATGACGTGTTTTAGCCGCATATCAAAAGGTAACAAGCCTATGCTGTTTTGCTCAAAGTTGGTTTTCTTTCTGTATTCTGTTGTTTTGTGTTTCTTCCTTACCCAATCCCTCTGTGATCAGTAAAGTTATCTGTTGTAGCACACCTTGTGGTGTGTGCTTAAGAGGGAAGGGACCAACCTTGTTAGCTCACTTTACTTGGCTAGCTAAGGTAAGCTTGGCTTTTTACACTCCTCCTGTTTAGGAGGCAGCTTGCGAATGCTTCAGGCTAAAAGAAGCACCCTAAAGTCCCATAGTGGGTTAAGTACCCTCAAGGTCTAGAGGGTCTGTGTACCCCAGGCAGCACAGAGCCCTAACAAAGACCAGACCCCGGGTGGTGGCAGCGATTACCCCAGGCTTGCAGGTATAATCCAGGAAAGGGGTCAGCTGGACGGAGGCATACCAAGGGAGGTACTCAAAGCATGGTTTTTGGTTGGGTGCAATGACATAGATGGCTCAGCACAGGAGCCCTATTGGCCTGCCATGGTCAAACATGTTACGTCCATACTGGGGCAACTGAGTGGATATTTATGGCTGGTTTTATACAGGAGATCAGACTCCAGGAGCTGAGCAGAGCAGCACTGGGCTAAGCAGGGTAGCATGGGGCCTGATCTTGGTATGCTGGGCCTGGTCTAGGCCAGTGGACTGGCCCTGTGCCACTTATCTAGCCCACATGACCAAAAGATCACTCACCCCTGGACTAGATGATCTAATTAATGCTCCCTTCTGGCTTTGTGTGCTATGCATCTAGGGAGCTCAATGGTACTGCAGATATCTGTTATCTTTTCCTATAATACTTTGTGCTGTAACAATATCTAAGATTATGTTAATTTCCAGTTATTTAGAAATATGTTTTCTAACATTTCTGTGCATTAAAATGGAGAAAACGATATAGTGCTTTAGCACTGCTGTGCCATATAACTGCAAGAACAAAGTGTTTAGGAAATGAAACAGCTGTTGTAATATCAAAGCCTAATTCTTCCTCTTTTTCTTGTGCTGTAGATCTCCTGTTACCTCCTCCCCTCAGGAAAGCTATGTTTCCTTGCTAAAGGTTTTCTTGGTTACTAAAACTTGTTTCCACTCCTTCTACTGTGAAATGCTAACTGCTCGCAGATGTTTTCTTTTTAACTGAGTGTCATGGTTAAGTCAGGGAAGATAAGAATCCTTCCCCCTTCACGGGCTATTCAAACTGGTTCCTAGTCTCTCAAGACGGAGGAGGAGACTATTACAGGTCTTTCTGAATTCTTTCTTTTAACTTGGTGCCCTTCAAAGGGACCCATTTCTCTACTCATAACTGTTTTGCTTTTCTATTTGTGTTCAGGGACCAGAGTGTCAGCTTTTTTGAACATCAGCTCAAATCTGAATTGCCTCTCTCTTTATTTTTAAGGACATTTTTTCATGTTTAAATGCTTATTAAATCACCCTACACACCTTTCATAAAAATTCAAGAAAGGTACAAGGGTTTTCTGGCTATGCAGTAGAACTAAAGTGAGGCAGCCTGTGTTGCAATACAGATTCACTGCACTGCTTGACTTCTGATTATTATAGCTCTTATTAACACAGTTATTCTTTTGGAAGCATGATTCTTTGAGGTGTCTGATGTCAAGGAGATAGCGTTCTTTACAACTAGATCAGTCAAAAGAATGGTAGGTGGAACAACATCAGGTTGTGAATAGGCTAATTGTGCCTATTGCTACCAAAAAAGGAAGAAAAGACAAATAGGAGACAAAATATTTTTTTAACAATTTCTTTGGATAGAAATGCTCAGTGGGAGAACAGTCCACTTCTATAAGATTCAAGATGAAATTCTAGTGTCTGCATGCAAAAACAAGGTCACAGAACGAGATGTGTGCAATGCCTACAGTGTATAAATGCCAGCACAATGACATATGCTACAAGATTTTTTTTGTTGAATAGCATTACAGGAGAAAAATGCATTTCAAAGATATAGCAGTTTAGCCCACCTTAGAAATGCATTTTCCTATTAATATTTCTTTTGTTTGAGCCCATTTCTGAGAATGCCTAATGCTGAAGCCCATTGTACTGCGCTGTAGGGGAAAGGGAACAACAGATGGAGAGCTGCTGGGTTTGATTGGGTGCTTCCAGGCAGGAATGAATGAACAAGGATGGTGGCTTATTCTAAGACTGTTCTGGGAATTCAGGGCAGTCCATCTGGGCCAACCTGTCTGCTGCTGGGAAGTTGGCAGCCTGATCACTGGCTGCAGCTCAGTGCAGCCTGGGGATGGCAGGGCAGAGGGGGCTTTCAGTTACCTTTGCACTTCCCTCAATATAGGCTGCTTGTATGCCTGGTGGCTGTGCCAATGTAATTTAAAACCCACTTAAGGCACAAATAAAATAATCTACAAGAACTCCTAGGCCGCATCCAACTGAGCGAGCAGAAGCCTGTTGCAGCATCTCAAAGCAGTTTGAGGCACCACACAAAGCATGCTAGGAATGAAAAAACGTTCCCTGTGCTCCATATTTGCAGAACGGACTCTAATTTTGATACCGGGAAATCCCAGTATAAAAAAAACAACAACCTATCCTGGGAAAAAGCAGCGCAAGACATGCTCTGAGGCAACCAGGAGTAGGGCAAGGCTGCAGCAACAGCTTGGACATGGGCAAGTAGGGACATGGGGGTGGGGGACTGTGCAGATGGAGGGGACTGCTTGGGAAAGGTGGGTCCCCCCCCACATGGTGCACAGCCCCCCTGCAGCAGCAGCAGCGGCTATCAGGGCAATTGTGGCCCACTACCACCTGAGATACAGGGGCTGCACATGGCACTCAGCACGGGCCCAGCACGCTGGTGCACACGCTCAGGCTAAACTGTCACCCAGGCTCCCAGCACTGCACACAGGGGCCATGCACCTTTGGGCCAGGCTAGGTCTTGCCTCCATGGAGCTGGCCCGGCCCATGGGGCACAAGGAGGTAGGACCCAGCCCAAAGCTATTTAAGCCACCTAGGGCACATCCATATATGCAGGCATATGTATTTGCAGCAGCTCAAATAGCAGTGGCACAAATTTGTGCCAGAGATTTGTGCCTCAGCACACATGCCTGAACATGCACTTTGGTATGGGGCAAATTGTGCCACTTGGGGTAAACTGACCCTGCTCAGCTCCTCCCATATTTGCAGCTGGGGGAGCTAGAGGCTGGGGCTAGCACCTGTGCTGGCCCCAGCAATATAAACAGCTGCCCTGGTGAGCAACTCAGGGCTACTCACCCATAGGAGCTTCTGAGGCCTGGCCAATTGGTATCTGGGAACACTAGCCCCTTGTGCTGGCTGGACTGCTGTAACAGCCCTAACCTAGAGTGGCCCCTGCACCCTCTACCCACTGCAGCAGTCTAGCAGTGGCAGCTGCTGCCTGGCTGTGACCTGCTGCCACCTGTGACAGCATCTGCCCTCTTGGACCTGCAGCCCCATGGCTATGTGCCTGCCAGACCCAGACAGGGACTGCACAGCCACCTGGGCTGTGGTATGGGCACTGAAGCAGAGTCACCTGCACCTCTGGGGTAGCTGCCAGTGGGCCACGGCTGCACAGCTGGCCTTCGGGCAGCACTGCAGTCATGTCATCTGGTGTCTCTGCTCTGTCATCCAGGCAACTGTCGCCCAGAAGTGCTCTTTGAGGTGGCATGCTTTGAACTGTTGACGCATACCCTCCTAGCCCCAAATTGCCAAGCGGTCAGCCACCTCATCTGCCCTCCAGCTGCGTCCCTGATGCTGGACCTGGGCAGGCTCCTCTGCCTGGACCCCACCACTTGCTTCACTACCAGGGATCCTGGTGTTTCCTGTTTAAAACTGCAAAATCTCACTTTAAAATACCCCAAATCCATGTTCTTCCTCAATTAAAATGAAGTGCCACTATATAGAGAGATCAATTGGGCAATGTTTTATTGATATTTTTACAATTTTAAAGCACTTTGGAAGCCTACCAGTGCCTTTTTCTTCAAAATAAGATAAATTCTAAATATCTATACACTTTGGCATTTGCTTTTGGTTTTTTTAACATAGAAGAATCAGAGCTGGCCCTGCCCTCTTTGCTCACCTGGATGTGGGGTGCTGAGCACCATTGATATGCCGGATCCCTGCCCCTGCCCTTGCTCCTCACTCCCAACCCACAGCCCCTGCCTGTCCCCACTAGCTCCCTCCTGGCAGCAGCTTCATCCCAGCACCAGGACATGGGTCCAGCTGCAGCTGTCCCACCTTATGCTTTGTGGCTTTGAGCAGTGCCAGCCCTTACTGTTGGCCCTTGAGCAGAACTGCAGTGGCTCTTGCTGTCATCCGGCACGCAAGAGCCGCAAGCCCTCGGGCTGGGCCGGGTCCTAGCTTCATGTACCCCATGTGCTGTCGGACCAGGCCGGCTTCATGGAGGCAGGACCTAGGGCATGTGACTTCTACCTGTAGTGACAGGACCCCAGGTGACAGCAAGGGTAGCCCGGTTTTGCCTGAGGGCACGCACCAGTATGCCACATGAAACCCCGGGTCTGAAGTGGCGCCAGGAGCAGGCATGTGTGCTCCAACGGCAATCACAAAAATGTTATGAAGACAGGTGATGAAAACACATTTAAAGATAAGTGTTGATATTTTGAAGGGAAATGCCTTCTTCCTGCTCTGAGTGTAATTCAAAGAATTATTCAGTCTCCCAAAGAGTCACAACTTACTACTATGCTCTTGCACTGAGTGCCAAAATGTGTTGGGAAGCTATATCATATTGCAGAATATATATATATCTTGACTAACGAATTCCAATTAACATACTGAACTATATTTACTATAGGGAGATAGTTATTCTACTATATTATACCCTCAATCACATTTCAGACATAGCTGCAATTATGTGTCTGTTAGTATCAGGCTGGGGTGGAAAACTGACCTGGAATCCATTGATACAGATCAGTTTTTTTCCCTTAACGTGAACAAACAGGGCTTAATTTTCTGTCTTGCTAGAGAGAGATACCACAAGATGTTCCACAGGGATATATGATTGCAGAATTTCTGCTGTTCACCCTTTAGCACTGAGTACTTGGAAGACTTTTAAAATCCTCCATTAGGTTATATTCAGAAAAGAACACTTAGGCCCCTGGCACACATTAAACTTAAGAGGTGATTAACCAGTTAATTATGTCTTAAGTTATTACCCGGCTGCATGTTAATGCAATTAATGGAGTGATAAAATAAGGAATAAGCCACAAAGTTATTACACAAAAAATATGGAACAAGTTTGTGGCTAGTTCCTATCACACTGAACTTGGGACCAGGCTGGGAGCTGGCAGCTAACGGGGCTTCCAGATACAGGCAGTGCCGTAGCAACTAAGTTTGGCACCCAGGGCAAAACCCCTGCACAGACCAGGGGAGCCCATGCCCCGCTATGTTTGCCTGGGAGTGCACGTAATGGCGGGAAACACCCTTCCCTTGTCGCCATGCTTCCCTCCGCCCCCCCCACCAAGCCGCTCACAGCTCTGTCCCGTGTCCTGCCCTGTCTGGGCAGCACTTGTTGGCACCCCTTCGCTTTGCCGCCTGGGGCAATTGCCCCCCCCACTACAGCACTGGATACAGGGGTTTATAGTGTGCCCCCCCCAGCTGGAAGCCCCGTCAGCTACGGACGTGCACGGTACACGTGTAATGTGGCAGGAAGCAGGATTATGAGAATCACCCGTCAGATCCCATCACGCCTTTACTTGCACCTCTGCCAGGGGCATTAATCACTGGATCTTCTTGGCACGTGATTCACTGGGAATTGATTTCAGCATCAGTGGCCACCATTAAAAAGTGAACATGTCACCACTGTCACTACAAAGTTCTGGAAACATCTAAGACCCAAAGAAAGCAAGGCTTTTAAGTATGTGCCTAATTTTAAGCATATGAACAGGGCCATTAAAATCAACTGAATGATTTGTGTTCTTAAAGGTTGCCATAGATCTCTTTCCTCAATCAGGGCCTAATGATACCATAGTTTTTTACTCTGGTTATAATAGGTTATCAGCATTTTCTATTCTTGTGATGAAAGCTACCAACTAAAATAATTTCTCAGTACAATCACAGTCTACTCTTTTCCAGGCTAATGCTAACAATAAATCTATGTATTCACTGATGCAGTAATCAGTGTTGTCTGTTTGAGTTCTCTTCCCTACTACAAAAATCTGAAAAATAGCTTTTCCAATGTGAATCTTCATAATAGTTTAATAAATAAATAATGCAATCAGAAAAAAAATCCTATAGCAGCAATGAGATTCCTCTGCTATATATTTTATTCTTGCAATCTATACATGCTGAACAATAAAGAAAAAGGGGAATTAAAAGGGCATGAATAATTTATTCGTACATAGGCACTGTATATATGAACTCACATTGGGATTCTCACCAGAGGAACTGTAATGTAAAATCCATAGAAAATATTTATGAAAGAGCGAATGCATGTTTTCAAATAAAGTACAGTGAGGATATTGTATGGACTATTAATCAACTAGAAGTAGAATCACTCCTGCTGAAGATGATTGTCAAGTTCTTCTGATTATGCAGGGGCCAGTCATCTTCTCAGATATCAAAGTGGGATATTTCTGGCTTCGAGTAACCTGCTTGTTATAGTTGCACAGTTGAAAGGTCTTTGGTTGAAAGTGAATGAGGCATCCCTGAGAACAATGCCAAAGGTGATCTGGGGGCTGTCGCACATAACTGGTGATACATCCTTGTTTAAATTCCATGGACACAGTCATTGGATCTACTAAATGGAGCAGCCACAGCCGCAAAAATAATTCATTAAAATGGAAGTGCATTCTCCCCCCAGTACATCCACCAGCAACAAAGGTCCCAGTCTACCTCTCAACAGAGTCAGGGGAATGATGTTAATGGGGGTTAGTTTGAACAGCACTGATGAGCATAGGAAGGTGCAAGGATCTTTTACTTGATATATAATGAAGAACGAAACTTGATAGTTGGTGTGACTTTTGCTCTTTCCCAAACAAAAGCAACATGAACAAATTCACAGGCCCAGCCATGCTCTAAATGACCATGTTTCATACCCATGCAGAAAAGCAAGGCATAAATATATATAACTATATATCCTTCTCCTCTAGATAGTTGCAGGTTATTTCTGAAGCACAGAGTAGCTCTGGGGTCTTTAGAGACCATTTAAAACAAGGTTTCTCAATTGGTGGGATGCATCCAGTTTTGCTTTTTGGCCGCTGGGGACCACCCCCCCCACTCTTTGACTGGCCTCTGGGGGACCCCTCGCCACTTGTCTACTGGTGGGACCAGGTTTTTCGACTTTACATCCCACCTATGTAAAGTTAAGAATAACTGATTTAAAGAGATACTGCCCTGCTCCTACTACACCCGTGAGGTGTTTTTTAAAAATAAGCGGGGAGGAATACTTAAATCAACAAAGACAGAAGAGGAGATAATGCAGACGACAACACTCATATTTTACGAAAACAATTTAGTCCTTAAGAATGGCTAAACACTATGAAAAGGTGTTGAGAGAAGCAGTGGCATGCATCACAGAAGATACTCAAAGCTACACTTGACCCTGATCTATCAGAAAAAATCCAATCATTTTCACAACAAATCAAGGAGATGGAGTTGACAGGAATATTGTCTCCTGCAACATACAGCATTTCAAAAAGGTCGTGCAACATTTTCAAGTTATTTTAACAGCATTTTTACCTAAATGACCTACATTTGTCTACATTTGTGCAACAAATTCTGGACATAAACCATGTGCGTATTTCAGTAGTTAACCAAAACAAGCATCAGGGAGGGCAAGGAGAGGTGTAGGGTGAAAGCAGATGAAGGAGGAATCTGCCTTGCGCTACAAACTGCTTGCATGACTTTCAGAAAGTCATCAGGAGCTTAATACTCAAAATCCAGCTCGCACTGTAGGGACTGAATGGGAGACATACTACTCTTCCGGGTTCTACCAGGAAGGATGCATGCAGATTTTGAGCATGTCACTTTGCTGCTTTGTGCCTCAGTTTCCACTTCTACAAAATGGGCATAATTATATCCTCTCCTTTGTTGATTCCTTTACAAATAAAAAGGGGCACATAAAAGATAGACACTAATTATCATTGTTGTTGTTGAACTAGGAGCAGAACTTCTGTGACTGAAAACTGCATCATCCTTCTGTACAGGTTAGCGTCCTTTAGCTATGCATCAAAATGTCAGCAAGTGTTGGCAAAAGTATTTGCGTAAGCCCATTTACATGATAAGAACAGCAACCAAGTGGAGACCCCAATGAAGATCCTAGCAATGGTTGTCTCATAACTTACAGAGTGATTACAAGGTTAAACAGATTCAAGAGAAGATTAATATAAATGCTGTCATCATAGCAGTATTACCGGTATATTTTTTAATCAAAAGTCCACTAAGCTAGCTAGTACTTAAAAACATCTACTTGCAAGCTGCAAGTGAGGATACTATCTGGGGTCACAGTCAATTCCAAATGAGAAGTCCATGGCTTGAAATTTTGAACAAACATATGAACTTTATTAGATTGCTTCTTTATATGGTCATGCTATCTAAGAGGATTCTCTTACTTACACAGAAAAATTGACATCATTTATTTTGAAAATATAATATTAAAAACAAAGCAGCTGAGATAGCAACTGGTATATTGATAGCATTGATAGCAATGATGTGCCAATATACATGCTGCACAAGTGTTTCTCTGAAGATTAGTAGAGCTGAATGTATGGACATGCTAGATAATTTGGGTTAAATTATACCCGAGAGCATGCCTTTTGCTGGGAGGAGCTCCAGTAATGCAGTTTAATTAGCTACCCAATTAGAAGCAAGTATGTGATCTCTGATTACTCATCTAGTATGCAGCCAAGTGTATTTTCACTGCAAACTTTTAATCAGTGATGAGTAAGCTGCCTGAAGCTGAACCTTTCCTGGATCTCTTTGAACTGATTTTGGGGTCTGTAAGACTGATGTGAATTTGCATATCAGTTTTCAACCTGCGCCCCAAAACCTAAATCTTTTTCGTTTGCCCGAGACAATTCCATTTTGTTTGCTTCTCAGAAAAGCTTTTCTAGCTAAGGAAAAACTAAACTCCACTTGAGTTTCCATGTATCTGGAAAAATATGAAGCAGATCTATGTTAGTGCCCTATACACATTGTAAGAATGTTGGTGCAATTGTCCAAAATAGGCATTTCTGCACTAAACTTTTTTTCCATCTTCCTTGTATGTCACCACGCATACCATAGCGATCTCCCGTAGCTGTTTATATAGCTGATTAGTCTTTGTTCATTTAATAGCAACAAATCTGCAGCAAATGTTGAATAACTGAAACATGCTGAAC
Source organism: Crocodylus siamensis (assembly GCF_052110815.1). Classification (NCBI taxonomy): domain Eukaryota; kingdom Metazoa; phylum Chordata; order Crocodylia; family Crocodylidae; genus Crocodylus; species Crocodylus siamensis. Next base: position 5,981,358 of record NC_143403.1, on the reverse strand, counting down.
AGAGCTGGATCGCTGGACTCCAAGCATCTACGTAGACTGAAGCATATAGCCAACTGCTTTACTGAACTAGAGCCATGGAATTTAAGGGATTTGTTCCAATGTCTCTGCAAGGCAATCAAGAGTAGAAGGTACCCGTCATCTGAAGTTAACAATGGATTGAAACTAGCTGCCAGCTTCTCTGGTAGACAGGCTCTACATAGGGAACTTTTAGGTACCAAGACAGAATATCCCTATAAATCTCTCTTTGGATCATTTTGTCCAAGATCATTAAGTGCCTGTTTCCAAGAGCTGGTTGTACCCTAAGATGAAGCTACTTTTTGGGGTTCACCACGTGGCAAACATGGATAGTCTCCCAAATTAGGTTTACTCTTGGGTTTTTTAGTCTTTTATTGTAACTAATGCAAAATTGTGTTCAGTTCTAGTGTTCTCCTATCTGTACATGTTATAGTATTTGATATCAATGTAATTTTGATGATATATCTTTATGTTTAAGCTACAGTTGTTAGCAAGGCACTGATTAACTTGAACTGCCCAGGATTGTTGACACGTAGACTTGTCAATGGCTGAGAACTAGCATTTGACTTGGTTCGTGCATCGGTCTCCATGCAGACAGGCTAAGAGGCATTGGGAAGCCTGGATCTGACCAGACAATGATATACTTATATTTTAAAAAGAAGCCTTACATCTAGCTGATCGGAAGTATCATACAGAAAAGACAGTGTGTGGGATTAATGAATCCGCATATCTAAAAAAGGATGCGAGAATGAGGTTTGCTAAATATGCACATGGGGGGTGGGGGCAGGAAGTTACTGGCATAGTGTATGCCCCCTAGAAGTGAAGGAGTGACATATGTTGATAGTCAGAATGACAAAGACAAAGATACTTAAGCTTGTCTGGAGAACATGGCTTTAGTCTCCAGTCTTCCCAGGTACAAGGGAATGGCTGGGTCCCCCCAGCCAAAGAGGATGAGTAAGCCAAGCTGACAGGGGAGTGAGTGCAGAAGGGTTAGGGTGCCTGTACACATCACAGGATTTAATCCTCATTAAATAGGTTTATACGAATTTAAACTTGTTTATTTTGGAGCACTGCATCAGTGTTTGCATGTACTAAGTTTTTGAATGTATTAAGCCCAGTCCCTGGATGGCGCCACAAGAGGGTGGGACAGTCTCACACTGCCCCCCTGGCCTGGGACTCCCTACCCCATGTCCTGCCATGGAGCCATGGGAGCAGGGAACAAAAAAAAAAAAAAGTGGAAGCAATTTGAAAACAGCAGCAATTTGAAGAAGTGAACTATAAAAAAGTTTCAGTGCCACATGGTGGACAAAGAGGCTCATTACACGTCTTTGAGTGCCTTTCTGTTTGCACGCAAAGAAACCACGGACACAATGCTTTAATTCCCAGCTGGCCAAACTAAATTACATTCAAGTAGTTTTAGTTTAATGCACCAGAAAGACTTTTAAAGCATCTAGAAATTCCACTCACGCAAACAGTCATGCCATTGCAGTGCAAGAAAGGGCAAAAAACAAACAGCCTTGATGGGCAAAGTCAGAGCCAGAAGCTTGAAGCTGGCTAAGGACTGCGCCTTTGGCTGTAAGGCTCGAGGGAAGAACAGGTCCCTGTTCTGGTATTTCCTTGTGTTTGTTTTCTCTCATCTCTCTCTGAATCTCGACATATGGTTCCTGGTTTCTTATGCTTGTTGTGTTTTTATGATAAATCCCTTCACTGTTTGTCTCCTTACCGGTTGCCTGTGGAAAGCTGTTTGGGGCAAGCAGAGATTTCTTTGCTGTGTGTGCAGAGCCCAGGTATATGGAGAGAGGGTTTCAGGTTCTGAGATAGGAAGCTGTCTCAGGGCAATCAAAGTCTGTTCCTTGGTGCAAGTGGCAGCACGCCAGGGAGAAACTTGGGTCTCCAGGAGTCCCCCACAGATGGGTTTAGGGCACTGGCATTCGAGGACCCGTAGCAGAGCCCCAGCCCCAGCTTTAGTTTCTTCATCTTCATATCCATTTAGTTTCCAGTAACTAAAGAAATAAGAAGTAGGCAGTCATGAGGGCATTTACAGGTATTTATACAAAACTGTGTCCCATATACTGGACATGGATAAACTGTTCTTAACAAAACAATTCAGGGCCTGACTATATGCACACTGTAGTAAAGTGTAGCGGTACCCAAATTATCTTTAAGTGAGAGCACTCAGGTAGTGGTACCAGCGTAGCCATGGCAGCACAGAGTTCAGAGCAGGTTAGTTTATCCTCTCTCTCAATCACACAAACCAGTAACAACAGATCCTCTGTTTACACATGGCTATCTCACTACAATTTGTTTAGAAATATAAAAAAAATGTGGCATTTGTGCCACATTTAAAATGGTAGGTGCCCTGCAGTTGCAGCCACTTAGTAAAAATCATATTAATTGCTCATATTGTCATCCTTGGACATTTCAAAGGAGGCAAAAATAGATTATGCCAACAGATTTGTTTTGAGTTGTGGAGGAAGCAAAGACATTCAATTGTGGTGAACTTAAATTACTGAATTAGCCCTGCTGGTATCAATTCAAGGGAAATTGAAGGCAGTCGTAGGCATTGAATAATATCCTTATATTTCCCATTAGGTAATACCTTTAATAAAGACCTGGGAAACAGAGCCAAAAAGTCTTTTTATGACCACTGTGCGCCTAAATTGCTTCATGCAAATAAGCACAGTAAAAAGGTACTTTCAGAACATGCAAATGCTGAGCGCTGGCTCCAGAACTAGACTCATCTCCTGTAAAATTAGGTCACTCTCTCCAACAGATGAAGAAATCTACAGTGACCATCACTTTTCAGAACTAAATGACATCTTTCCCAATTTGATTTCATTAGCCCTTGCATTGCCACGAGACATTAATTCAATGGAGCCTGATAGTTCTAAGCTACATTCAAGTAGCATCCAATTCCGTTTCTTAAAGGGACGTCTCTCAACTGTGAAATTTGTAGGACTTGTGTTATGGGGAAGCATTTTCTTCTGAGAGTATAAACTTAATAATCCATAAGCCCAGGAACAACCTTTGTGTTCACTTGCTGTATGACTCTCTTCAACTAACTCGAGTGAGCATTTGGGCACAGGCATTTTGAGTCTATTAAACTAATTGGATTAGTGAGAGATCATTCTCCCAGAATAACCAGTTGCTACAGGAAGTGATGCTGACAATTAAGTGACACTCTTTCCTCTGAAACAGTACTAACAAGTAGCCTAGTTGCGACAGTCTTTGGCTGAATCTAATTAACTTGCTACTTGGACCACCATTTCACAAGATCAGAAGTGTGAATCCCACTGTCACGGCCTCATGCCAACTGTAATTATGCATTTCACATGCAAATTCCTCTCCCACTGGTGATTTACTTGAGGTTTGAGTCTGCATATGTAAAACTTCTGGGGAAATGCTAGTGGGAAGGCTGCTGTAAAGTAGACCATCTTTCTATATGACAGGGGCTAAACCTGTTATCACATTTATGCAGTTTATCATTTCCTGAAAGGAAATGTAAATTAGGCTATATGAGAGAGTTACATGGATTTTATTTGGATAAGCTAACTTTAATAGAATTACTTTCTATCTTTATTAATAAGATGTAATGAAATTCTACTCCCACACCTTTTTTTTGTTGGGTTTTTGGGGGTTTTTTTTGGAATAAGGTCATCTTGGAAACCGCAAAGTTGACTGCACTGCCTGGAATTACTGGAGCAATGTTATCGCATCAACTGGGGGGTGAGGCATACTAAACTAGTTTCACCATCCATCATACATAAATGGCAACTACACATTCAAGTGTCAGGAAGAATCCAGACAAGTGAACTACATGTTTTAGTGCCTTGTAAATTAAGAGCATGTGGTGTTCAGGAAATCCAAAAAGCAGCTATAATGCATGCAAAAAGGAACCATTTTTGAGGGCTTAAAATGCAATAAGAATCACATGCACACACACACACATATACCCTAGCCCAAATTTAGTGAGTGGATTTCAGAGTGTAGTCATGGTCACCGTTCTCAAAACCAAACTGCCTCATGCTCTCTACATCAGCGAGGACCAAAGTTTTTGATCGGTGTACCACAAATTAACCCCACATGTCCCCCCAGTAATACTGCAGTCCCTTTCCCATGCCCAGTTTGCTGCTCTGCTTGTTGGTCCTTGCCCTGTGCTCCATGCCTGATCTGATGCCTGCCCTATCTGCCACTGTGCCTCCTGTCCCCTCCCCATCTACCATGTGCCCCACACAGAGGCTGCCCATGCCACTTGTGGCACTCATGCTATGCATTGGCCATTCTCACTCTAGGTGATTATTTCAGGAATCCCCAACTGAGGATAAATATCTACCGAAACCTTGACCTAAAGCCAGATCCAAACAAAGGACCCGGTTGTCCAAAATAGGACTTGACGGCCTTAGGTCAAACTGTAATTGAAAAAAGCCCTGCTCAGTAGCTGTCTGAACTCAGAGGCACTTAATTCACTCCCATTTTAACCTAAAGATTTTCTATGCCCTCGCAGTTCTGTTTACAGCATGTGCCCCTAACTGCTATGATCGGAGCAACTTGACAGCTAGCTCTGCCCCTATGTCCCACTAGGATCCAGAAACCAGGCAGAGTGGCACCTAAACACGCCGAGTTTGACTGGAGGGCCGCACTCAGAGAGTGGTGGTGGATGGGTCTTTTTTGACCTGGAGAGATGTGGGCAGTGGGGTCTCCCAGGGATGGGTCCTCGGGCCTGCACTGTTCAATATCTTCATCAGCTATTTGGACAAGGGGGTGAAAAGCACCTTGTTCAAGTCTGCAGATGACACTAAGATGTGGGGAGAAGTGAGGGACTAGAAGAGAAGAGGGACAGGCTACAACTAGATCTGGACAGGTTACAGGGGTGGGTGGATGAGACTAGGATGAGATTCAATATGGCCAAATGCAAGGTGCTGCACCTGGGGAAGAAGAACCAGCAGCATACCTACAGGCTGGGGAACTCCCTTCTCGTCAGGGCAGAGGTAGAAAAGGATCTTGGAGTCATCACTCCAAGATGAACGTGGGCCGACAGTGTGGGGACGCGATCAGGAAAGCCAACTGCACCTTGTCATGCATCCACAGATGCATCATGAGCAGGGCCAAGTAGGTGATCCTCCCCCTCTATGCAACATTGCAGTAGTTCATCCAGTTCTGGGCACTGCACTTCAGGAGGGATGTAGACAACATTGAGAGGGTCCAGAGGAGGCCACTCGCATGATCGGGGGTAGCAGGGCACGTCCAACGAGGAGAGGCTACGGGACCTGAAACTTCAGCCTCCATAAAAGAAGGCTGAGCGGGGACCACCTATAAACTTGCCAAGGGGGGCCAGCAGGCAATGGGAGAGTCCCTGCTCCCCTGAGCACTACTGGGAGTAACAAGGAACAACGGCCGTAAGTTGACAGAGAGTAGATTCAGGCTAGATATCAGGAGGCGCTACTTCACTGTCAGGGCGGCTAGGATCTGGAACCAACTTCCAAGGGAAGTGGTGCTGGTTCCTACCCTGGGGGTCTTCAGAAGGAGGCTAGACAGCCACCTAGCTGGGGTCATTTGACCCCAGCATCCTTTCCTGCCCATGGCAGGGGGTCAGAGCAGATGACTTGCTCAGGTCCCTTCCTATGAAACTATGATCCAGCAAGTGTGTTCTGAGCACAGCTATCAGGGATGTTGATTGTCGTAGCAGTAGAGATGTGTTGACAGGTTAAGCAACTATTGTTAAGGCAGGACTGTGTCCTATTTGATGTCTGTTGAGCAGTGGGAAACTTGCTTCTGATGGTGATTTGAGCAACCTTTGGGGCTTGTTTGAGAAGCTGATGTTAACGTTGGAGCATCGCTTCCCAGACAAGAACACCTTGCATTCAAACGTTTGTCTAACCTTCTCCCAACCATGCAGTTGGTCCAATAAAAGATATAACCACCTCCGTCCCCCTACCCCCGCAAAAAAACACCTCGCCTCAGTCATCTGAAAAAGGAAGTCAGTGTCTTTTACCAAAAGTGGTATCTGAGGGGGGAAAAATGTTCTAATGTAACCAAGAGATTAGAAAAAATCCATGTCTGCTGTTGTTCAGCAAGTTATCAGCTTTAAATGTCAGGTCAAAGGCCCTTGCATTGGGCTAGCACAGTTAAGGCACTATCATTAAGGCACATAGTTAAGGCACTAACAGTTAAAGCACTATTTTCTGTAGCTGACAGCAGACAAGAGAATAAAGTGGCCAGCATCACATCTGGCTGCCTTCGACTCCCCAGCCCAAATGACCAGCAACCCATTGACAGCTGGGGCAGCCTTCAATACAAGCGCAGAACTGGGCTTGAATTCACACCTTTAAAGCCATAGCAAGATGCCTTAAACAGCCTGTCATCGCACTCCGTCAGCATTAACTAAGTAGAAGAAACGGCCTTTTGCACATGTTGGATGTGATGTATTTGTCAAATCTTGCTTTGTCATCATACAGGAAATAACTACAAGATCTCACATGCTGCTGGGTGCTCACTGTTCACCTTCATGATGAACAGTGAGCACGGCAGAAAGCAATCGATAATGCTGCCTGGCTAATTACGTTCTGCCTGCCTAGATTCCTCTTCTGCCTCCTTCCTTTCTTTGAGCCAGATTTTGAAGCAGACTAAGCACTCAAAACTCCCGCTGAGCTACAACAAATGGTAGTAGAGGCATCTCGGAAAACCGATGAAGCAGCCGCTTCTCTCCTAATCTGTGGAATACGATGCCCCTCTTTGTTAACTGTTGCTGTATTTCAGACCCGGGGGAGGCCGCCTGCCATAAGTGGGTGGCACGATTTTTGTGTCTGCAGAGAGATGTTTTAAAGATGCTGATTTTTATTTTGTTTTGTTTTGAGAAGTCCTTCCTAGCTGCAGACGGGGGAGCTGGGACGTCAGCTGCAGTGGTCACTGCATTGCAATGAACCTGGTGCTTTCTCGCTGGGCACCGCATCCATTTTCCGAGCGCTGTGCAGGCAGTTGGAGGAAAGTACTGCCAGAGGTCAGAGGGACCTGGCTGCAGAACCTGCATGTGAGTAGGAGCAGAGCAGAGACAGGGGTCTAGGAGCTGCTTGTGGAGCGAGAGAAGAGCCAAACAGACGGGGAGCATGGACCGAAAGACGGTCAAGCTAGGAAACAGCCTCCGGCTGGCAGTAGCTGTGACAGATGGATACCGAGAAGCAGCTTGCAAACAGGGGAAGAGAGGCAGCATGCAGCCAAGCTGTCTTTAGAGACAAGACAAATGGATGAAACTGGAAAAGGGATCTGCAGGCCAGTGGGCGACTACCTCGGGAGAGGCTGGAGTGAGAAGGCATGGCTTCCTACTTCTTTACGGGATTGAGCTAGTCTCTCTTGAGTTTTGAGATTGAAGCCATTGTTCTCATGGTAATTTCAACATTTCTGGCAGACTTGAAATAGCGTCCTCTCTTACACATCAGCCTGTACAAGTATTTAAAGGACCCCACCTCACACGAGAGTCCAAGTGCCTTGTGTTCAGACCGCCAGCAGTGCTCGCATCTGAGCAAGTCATGCCCCAGCACGCTAAGTTACCACAGCTCTCGCATTGCTCCCCATTGCGGCATCATTTAGGTGCTTCAAAACAGTTGAGGCCCCTAACCCTAGTCACGCAGGCTCAAAAATGTTCACCCCAGGCTCCTTGTAGGCTAAGCTTGCTCATACAAAACCTTGCTGCTTCCCGCTGGTGGCAAGGGACAGCAACAAGAAGCAAGAGTGCCTGACCAAGTACTCTGAAGGGGTATCGCTGCAACAAGGGTCACAAGGAGACTACAGCCGGAGTATCAGGCAGCTGCCTAATTCACAAGCAAGAATTAAGGGAAAAAAAAGGCTGAGAACCCATCTGAAGGTGCTCTGCAGATGCCATTGTAACCCCAGCATTTCCTGAGTACAATTGTCTGTCGTAGCCTTCAACGGTCCTTAATAAGATGAGACCTTAGAGGTCACGTCTTTGTTCATGATCTAATAAAACTGCTGTGCTCAAGAGGGACACCGTGGAGAGAGAACTAAAAAAGACAGAAACATCTTCAACAATGCATTTCAATGCTAGGATCCCTTTGGAGGGGAAATTAGAATGAATCCAAGTCTGAACATGTTCAGAGGATGATGCAACCTTATATTTCCTGAAAGCCTTTTCCTATTATGAAAGGATATAGAAGTAATTGAGAACAGAGTCCATTAGAGGCAACCTTAACCTCAGTCTTAGTTTTGCATAGATGATGATGGAGGTATCAAAAATACTCTCAAAAGATCAGAATTGGCCTTGTTTTATCAGTTGTCTCAGATTCAAATGAATTTTGAAATCTCTAATCAAAGAGAATGAAGGGCTGGATACTGTGGTCATTTAAGCCACTTAACTTGGATGGGAGATACCTTGGGCTCATACCGCAGAGCAAGCCAGTAGTGGGGTATTCCTTACTGCAGCTGGGCAGCCAGGGAGGACAGACTTGGAGCGACCGGGTTTCTCAGAAGAAACTCAGATCCTTGTCAGTCTCTTCAAGCCCTGTGAAAAGCAGGCGCCCTCGCTCTTTTGCAGACTGATTGGTGCGGTGGTGACTTAATTCGGCTGATTCTATAATTAAGAAAATACTTAGACTTGTCAGCAGAAGCACAGTCAGTTTGTTCTAGGTTTAAGCTGCATGACTATGAAGATGGCAATCTTCAAGCTCCTGAGCATAACACATTAATATAATTGCTAATGCCCTAGCATAATTTTTTTTTCTTCATTTTCCTTTCTTTTATTTTCCTCCCCTTTTATGCTGTCAAGACAAAAGTGCATTAGAAATGGCTGTTATCATTTTAATGGTCTTTAAATTAGGCTGGCACAGCCTTAAATAAAGAGATATTATCTGGGAAAAAAATAAGAAAATAGAGAAACTGTTTGTAAAACATAACTCTTGTGCCCAAAGGGACATATCATTTTCATATTTTAAATCTGAATGCATTTTAGTTATTTTGTGTTTTTGCAGCAATCAGTTCACATTATGAGAATAGGGTAGTATAATTATGGAAATTAAGTACAGATTTCAGTTGAATGAACTCATCAGATGGAATTACAGCCTTTCTAGATTGGTCGTCTGGCTTTATGTCAGATGATTTGCATAAAACATTTAGCTTAATGAGAAGTAAACAACAAGACTGCGGAATGTATTAACCCAAGGGGGTCTGAGCTGACATGTAAAAAATATTAAGGTTGTAGCTTGCTCTTTTTTTGTTTCTTTAAAACAAAAAGCAAACCTTGAGAGCAGATTAGGGACATAAAGGTAATTCTGGCTAGGACCATAATTCTTCATGAGAGGTATTTTTCACCACCTACAGTCATACACTGTAAAGTAATTTTTCAGGTTTATTTACTTTCAGTTGCCTGTAAGCAAAATCTGACATAATCTAGTTACCCTGTCAGTGTGCATGGCTGCAAATATGCCTTTGTGTTCAGGAGTTGAATTTTCTTCTGGTCAGTGGTCTGGAACCTGCTCAAATTACGTTCCCAGATATCTAACCATTTATCCATGATCTCCGGAGGGCCTGATTTTCCTCGGGAAGTACAAAACCATACTTTTGCATCTTTAATCATTACACTCAGAAATGCTGCCATCCTAAGAACATACTTATAGCAAGGTCTAGTTAATACGCACAGTATTAAGGGCCTCTTTGTTTCCTTCCCCACAAGAGCCATCTAGCGATAGGCAGAGATTATTCAGAAGGCCCAGTAGAGAAAGTTGAGCTCGGTGGGAGCAGCATAAATATGCTTCGAGCCACCTTCGCGCTTGACTGTCCCATTTTGCAGGAGGCTCCCATGTTCTGCCTGTGGGATGCTCTGTAGTCTGGCATAGCCCAAAGTCCCTGAAGCACCAGACATAAACATGCCTCCATCCTCCTCCTAGCTTGCTCCAAGCATACACCGTGTGTCAGGACTTGCCTTTTGACATCACCTCCAACCCCCATAGTTAGTGCCAGTGTTCAGAGAGCTCCTTGCATTCCATAAATTGGACTATGAAAGCTATAGCAAAGGGGAGAAGCACAAATTTATCCCATGGCATTTAAAGGGGCATGAAACTCATCATTATTCCCTGTGCCACAACGCGCCTCCATGTAGTCTCTGCTCGCTCCCTTGCAAAAAATTATATTTGTTGACTGAGATTTGTCCAACTCTTCTCATTCCCCATCATCATCATCATCATCATCATCACCACCACATAGGGCAAAATAATACTCAGCCCTACACGCAGTGCAGTAGCAACAGCAAATCCGTCCTTGCATTCATTCATTCATTCGGCCCACAGATGGGACTGCCTCAGAGAACAGTCTAGACTAGCTCTTAAAGTGGCTTTTGGAAGAGCCATGACAAGTAGTTTGTATGATGCACCTCTGGTACAGAAGAACAGAGTAAACACCTGCTTTTAGACAGGATTTTTGGGGTGCAAATTTGACTTCTTTTTTATTCTCCAAAGAAAATCCTCATGTGAAACACTACAGAGTACAAGTAGATGCATGAACTATCCTTTTATTTTGAAGGCAAGGCTTCTATTACCTTTACCCAGCATGTAACAGTATTGGGAGAGATCCCATTTCGCTAACCCATGATTGTTGCTAACCACCTATAAAGAAGCAAGTCACTAACTCATTGACTTAAAGAGGACAAGTGATACACTGTACTTAGACTTCAAAATTCAGAAACATATGCAAGTGGGAAATGGAAAAAACCAGTCTGCTTATGCTTCCTTTGTAGTCTAGCACTCCCTAATGCATACAGAAAATTAACCCCAGCTCTGAAAAGCACAGAGTAAGATGAGATGGATACGGCGGGGCAAAGTCACTGACCTTTCCATCTAGCTGAGCGGTAAAGCTGCACACAGACAATAAGCTCCTAGCAAGAGTATGTGAGCACGACGTAGGCAGCATTAAGTGGAAGAAAGACATAAAAGGGCACTTCTGTGGTATCTGAAATGAATATCTGATGGGAAAGGTTGTGGGGCCAACACCCAGTAGTAGCTTGAGGAGAACTAGATCGCTACTCCCAAGCCATCTCTACACGAGACGCTGACTCCGCAGGGGTTACTGCACAGGCCCTTGGTACTTGTATACACAAGAGCTAAATGCCTATGCAGTAACCAAAGTTACTGCACAGTAGTGTCCCCAAACAGCTTTTTGGTGACCACTGACTGTGCAGTAGCTCATTACTACTGCGCACTACTGTTGCATCACGCTTTGTGCCATGCAACGCTCCTGCACAGCTGTAATGAGCTACTGTGCAGTCAGCGCCTTGTGTAGACGCAGCCACAGTAAACACAATCAGGCCTCTGGGGCTTGTCCTGCCCCATAAAGTTAATGGGAATTTTGCTTTATGGACAGCAGAGGAGAATGGAGAATGCTTTATGGATTGAAACGGGAGCTTAAAGTGGCATTTAAATGTTGACCAAAAGCCACTGCTGCTGCCCCCGAGAGATTCCCTCACCATTCTGAGCCCAATGGCTCATGGCAAACTTCACAAATCATAAATCAGAGATGCTGTGGGCACCCACCTGCCATGTCTACTGAATAGTGAAGAAATCCCAGTTGCCTTTAAGTTGGGCGGGAGGCGTTTGTGCCAGTTAGTTCTAGGAGAGATTGCTTTCTCCTCCCACACTCTGATAATGGCATTGAGATTCAGAAAAGTCTCACCCTCTTCTTGACTGTGGTCAAGCCATTGCCACTTTCCATCCCTTGCGCAGTTCCAGTTCAGTGGTCGGGGCGGCGCACGTAGAGTCTAGAAATTCCTCTGGAATCCTTTTATGATTCGGGAGATACTAGAGACAGATTTTAAGAAGTGATGAAAGCAGCTGCCCACACCCTTTTCTCACTCCCTGAATTTCTGGAGGGAATGAAAAATATGTGCATTTCACAGAGCTAGAGCGACTCACCTGCAAACCCATGTATCTTTGCATTCTCCAATACTGCTGAAGGATGGCTTCCTCATCTTTGGCTTAGCTTCTGCTTTATTACCCTGCTATAAACCAGTGCAAAGCAGCCTGCAGCCAGATCATCAGATAAATAAGATAATCCTCGGTGTGTAATATGTGCTTGTTGTCCATTGATCACAAGGTGCTTTATAAAGGTAAGCAAGCGTCTGGAACGCAGAGAGGCAGACAAGGAATGGATCCAGCAAAGTATGGGAGTGCCTAATGTGAGACTTCAACAGGATTTAGACACGTAAATCCAAACTGGGGGAACCAAGCTAAGCTGCTGCCTAACCCTATCGGCACATGAACTCCACAAACACTGCAGTTTATGACCTTAAATATCTTTAAGCATCTTGAAATTCTGCTTGCATTCAGCGGGGGCAGAAATGGCTTTGCTTTAATGAGATTGAGCACCTTGGCCACTTGTTTTAACTCAGTTGGGATTCGGACATGAGACATTTATCTCACTGGAGGGGCTCTGTCTGGCAGGTGCTCTCTGAGCCCACCGACAGGCTCCTCACAAAACACAGCTGAAACCACTGCTTCCCTTTAAAACATCAGAAACCTGTGGTTAAAGCACTTACCCAGGACCATTTATACCACATGCATAATTTTTTTTTTTTAAAAAAAACATCCACTTAGCAGTAAGTGAAGGTGTACTGGGCAGTAAAATGCCTTGTTCGTCCTATATCATGTGGGATGAGCAATTCTGACTGCATAGTGCTACCCACGCCCAATTCTGCTGCAGGAAACCCAAATTGTGGTAACCTGGCATACCTGTGTATAGAGAGAGATGCGTTATAAAGACTGATAAATGCAAACTGAGCTCATGAGATTATATTTGTCCATGGTTTTACATGTTTACAGTCAATTAGTGCAATGCTTTGGGTTTATTCATAGAAAAAGCATTGGTTATTCACTCCAAAGCTTTAGATGACAAGTTTTAGATGACACCTTTTGCAACATGAATTACTACGTCACTCCTAAATAGGCAAAAGTTTCTTGTAATTACACCCCCCACAGCTGCATTCCTTATGTTTGATGCTGTCCAAGGGTACAGAATGGAAACTGCAGGGGGTGGATTGCAAGCATTAGTTATGTTCCTGAAGCTGTTAACATTTATGAAAATAATGGCAAGATTCAGATAAGATTCTTTTCCCCACACACAGCAAGCACTTTGAGTGGCACATCACTTCAATGGAAGACGGAAACCTGTATCATTATGCATCTGTCCTTTATATTGCCCTATTCTTTAGTCTTTTGAATACATAGTGGGCATAATTTTCAAAGACTTATCTTGACTTATCACCTTAACAGCAAGAAATAAGTACATCAATCATAAGCCATAATGCAATTGATGATGTTGGAGAGAGTCCAGCGGAGGGCAATGGAAATAGTGAGGGGGCTGGAGCACATGACTTATGAGGAACGGCTGAGGGAGCTGGGCTTATTTAGTCTACAGAAGTGAAAACTGAGAAAGGATTTAATAGCAGCCTTTGGACCCTGAAGGGGAGTCCGAAAGAGGATGGAGCTAGACTGATCTCACTGGTGGCCAAGGACAGAACAGACCTTTGGGAGCAATGGGCTCCCAAACCTTTGGTGGCCAATGACAGAACTGACCTTTCCATCTAGCTGAGCGGTAAAGCTGCACACAGACAATAAGCTCCTAGCAAGAGTACGTGAGCATGAAGTAGGCAGCATTAAGTGGAAGAAAGACATATAAGGGCACTTTTATGGTATCTGAAATGAATATCTGATGGGAAAGGTTGTGGGGCCAATACCCAGTAGTAGCTTGAGGAGAACTAGATCACTTTGCTCCCAGACCTTTGGACCTTTGAGAGCAATGGGCTCAAGTTGCAGCAAGGGAAAGTTTAAGTTAGATATTAGAAAGAATTTTCTCACTTGGATGGTAGTAAAACACTGGAACAAATTACCGAGAGGTTGTAGACTCTCCATCCTTGGACATTTTTAAGACTTAACTAGACAAAACTTTGGCTGGGATGATCTAGTTGGGGGTAGTCCTACTTTGACAGGGGGTTGAACTAGATGCAACCTCCTGAAGTCACTTCCAACCCAAATTTTCTATGATTCTATGTTAAGTTTCATGGGAGGAGGTTCTGGGGTCTGATCATTTTTGAATATTGGGCTCCACATGTCCTAAAATTTGATATCTAGAATGCGCATCCTCTCGGAAACACTTTGCCCCATTTTTTCCCCAACTGAACCTTAACAACTCTGTCAAAGCATGCACTATACTTGATGGGGACAGGGTAACAGGACTCACTTTATTACTAGGATCATTTACCAGGAAATACTGAAGAGAAATCTGCATAGCATCATAGCAAAGGAGGGTTGGAAGGGACCCCACGTCACATCTACTCCAACCCCCCTGCTCAAAGCAGGGCCATCCCCAACTACATTATTCCAGCCAGGGTTTTGTTGAGCCAGGCCTTAAAAACCTCCAAGGATGGAGAGTCCATCACTTCTCTGGGTGACCCATTCCAGTGCTTCACCACCTTCCTAGAAATATTTTTTTTCCTGATAGCCAACCTCAACTTCCCCTGCTGCAACTCGAGCCCATTGCTCCTTGTTCTGTCATCTGCCACCACTGAGAAAAGTCCAGCTCCATCCTCTTTGGAGCTCCCCTTGAGGTAGTTGAAGGCTGCTATTAAATCCCCTCTCAGTCTTTTCTGCACCATCACAACAGCACTGGGATCCGGATAGTGTCAAACAGACAACAGATGTGCTGATGTGAGAGCTCGACAGATTCTTCCAGCCAAAGTTGTTTTTTGAAGTGATTATGGAGACCCTGCTGCCAGAACAGTCAAAGATAGGTCTGGGTATGAAATAATAGAAGCTACAACAAAGTAATCAGGCATTCCTGCTCTTCCTGTCCCATAACACAAGAGAAAGACCCATCAAAAAGAAGAAACAATCCAGCCCCGCGACCTACTCATTGGTCACATATCTTCATGCTGGGGCCTCACCTATTGCTCCTCTTTGGATAGGTCACTGTAAAGGAACACATCAAAACTTCCCATCTCTGACAAAACAAGATGGAAGATCCCTGGACATTTCACATGCCTTTATCAGTCATCGTGATTTCAGGATGATCTCTTACCACAGCTCATTGGTGGATCTTGAGGTGACTTAAGAATCCAATCCATGAGCCACAGACCTGTCCATGCAAGTCATATGCAACTGGCAAGAGCGGCCTGGGGGGGGGGGATATGCCCCCCCGAGACTGGCCACTGCTGGCTTCTGTGGGCAGTCACCACTCACCGCCCTCCATGCCACTGCCAGCTTCTGTGGGCAGCCACTGCTTGCCACCCCATCGCCATTGCTGCCAGCTTCTGCAGGCACTCACCAGGCCCACCACTGTCAGTAAAGGCCATATACAGGTCCTGGTGTTATTCCTGACACTTTTCTTGGACCTGGTGGGCAGCAAAGATCATGTCAATTACCCCGCAGGATGGTCTGAAACCACACTGAGATTTTGGCAGAACTTCCTCAGCAATAGGCAAAAGAGAATGCAGGAAGATGCGGGCAAGGATTTTCCCTGCTGTGGAAAGGAAGGCGATACCTCAATAGTTCCCTCATAGACTTATTTCCTTTCTTGAAAATACTTTTGATATTGGCATTGCTCAGGTCCTCAGGGTTCCAAATGTGTAGAATAATTTTTTGTAGTCTCAGTACCAGTTCCTTGCTGCTAGCCTTATAGATTTCGGCAGGTATTCCATCCAGTCTAGTAGCCTTGTTGTTCTTGGTCTCCTTGATGGCATGCCAGACTTCTAGAATAGGAAGGCTGGTAAGGGATCCTCTTTCAGGGTGTTGGGCAATGGATTTGATGGTGGTGGTTGACTTATGTTTCAGGAGTGCTTCAAAGTGCTCTTTCCATCTAACTTGAATAGATTTATTGTCTTGGAGAAACACTGAGCCATCCTGTGAGGGCAGGGAAGTTGGACCATGGGAAGCTGGGCTGTACATGGCCTTTATTATGCTGAAATAGCTATGCATATCATGTTTGTCAGCATAGAACTAGATCTCTTTGACTTTATCTTGTTGCCACTGATTTTTGATTTCCCAAATCCTCCTGTGAGCTTTGGCTTTGAGAAGTTGATACATCTCCTCCTTCTGCTGAGATGAGGTGTTATCTTGCCAAACAGAATGAGTCCTTCTCTTCTGGTCAAAATGGGCTTGGATATCGGCATCGCTCTCATCAAACCAGTCTTGGTGTCAATGCGTGTTATAGCCAATGGATTCAGCACAGGCCACATGGATGGCAGCTTTAAATCCCTTACAGAGTTTCTCAATGTTGCCTTCATTTGTAGCCAGGGCAGAGAGGTTTCCATGCAGCCACAATTGGAGATCCTTCCTGAACTCTGGGTCTTGAAGAGATTTGGTGTTGAGACTTCTTTGAATTGTTTTTGGATGTTTTCAGTGTTTCAGAGCAAGCCAGTATTCATAATGGATTTGACCAGGCAGTGATCTGTCCAGCAGTCATTGGCTTCTCTCATGGCTCGTGTGACACGGACATCAGTTTGATCATGGACTCTACCTATAACAGTCTAGAAGGTGCCAGTGCTCAGACCTAGGTGTTTCCACCTGGTTTGTCACTGTTTCTAAAGATGGTGTTTGTGATGAAAAGACTGTGCTCTGCACATTAACTCAGGAGAAGGATGAGCCAACTGGAGTTGGCTTTCCCTATTCCTTCCTTCCCAGTGGTGCCACTCCAGAGCTCCAGGTCATGGCACTGAAGTCATCAAGGAGAACGATCTTGTCCTCCTTGTGAGTATTAGTCAGTACATGGACAAGGTTTGACCATGTACTGACTAATACTCACAAGGAGGACTGTGAGTAGAATTGTTCTTTGATGTCTCCCTTTGTTCCTCTTTGGTTAATAAGTCTTGGTAACGAACACATCAAGATTTCTCCTCTCTGACAGAACGAGGGAGATCTCTTGAGAGTTCACATGCCTTAGTAGCATCTGTTACTGGAAAACAATGCCATTCAATAAAATTCATCCTGCAGGAGAAGAAATCCCCTGAGCTCTGTGTCTTGGTGAATGTATATGAAATAAACCCTTACTTGGTGTATATTAGCATTTAGTCTGGGATCAAAGCAGCTGATGGGAGTTGGAGGTCAAATACCCTTGGACATTTTTTAACATATTCTACTTGATTTATCATGGTGACCAATCCTATGGGTATTGGTATACAGGACAACATATATTTCAGTTTAACCATTCTAAAGCTCCTGGGTCCGAGGCATGTCTCGTGCTATGGGATGTTATGGCAACCGGTTTTACCTACATGCTTTTTCCTAGTACCTCCTCCTGACACTTTTTACCCTTCCTCTATAAACAGAATAATCTAAACTTTTTTTTAATACTCTCCCCATACATAAATTCACCCTATACACCTGTTTCCACTCACTTATGTTGCCACCTCCAAATTTTTTTGGAAAGCAAACCCAGTACATCTAAATAGAGCATTTGAGGTGTGGGCGTAACTTTGAATTAGCTCCTGTGTGAGGTCTCTTAACAGTTCGATGAGGTTTATAAAGATGTTGAAAAGGACCTGTTGATTGCATCTGTTTGTAATTACTAGTTGTGCCATCTGAATATGCAGCATGTATTTATTGAATTAAGCTCTGAATGTGAATAGTATGCTGCTGGTTGTTAATTGCCTACACCAAGAGGTGGTTGACAATGGGGCTTTCATCTCTACCCACCTCGATGGGGAAAATAAACATGGTTCCTTTTTATTTAACAGCTTGCTAACTTTTATTAGCCAGGGAACACATTTTTATGAATTTATTTCAATACTAGTGCTGGCTAGTATATCTGGGGGAAAAAACAGAAAAGCAAGAAAAGTACACCAAGGCAGATGCTAGGGCCTGATCCAGCACACCCTGAGATCAATGGGAAATCAATGGGAGTCTAAGGCCAATGGACTTCAGAAGGCTTTGGGTCAGGACCACAGTCCTTTCATCCAATACAGGGTCAAATTCTCAGCTTATGTAAATCAATGCAACTCCAGTTCATGCTAGTAGGGGATTGCCCAGAATGTTTCTAATGCAAAATCCATCTCATGCAAAATATGCTCATATTATCTCTGCTTACACCCCAAAAACTTGCTCGCTGCTAGGTGCAAAGGAATAGTATACAATAATAATCCAGACATTTTAAAAGTGCTGGATGCTCACATTTGTCTTCTGGTTTGTGCTTTCTTTCATACCATAGGCTAAACTCTAAACATTAGATAAATTGATGTTGATCATCTCTGCAGCCATCCACTGTTGGTTTGAAGGAAGCCTGAGCAAAGCATCCCAGGATATGGTTTAAAGATATTGATAAGCTGCCTGATTTACGATGGTACCACATCCCACGTGCAATTGTGCCAATTTTACATCTTTGACAATACAGGAAGCATCAAGTCTAATTGCATTCAATTTAGCAGGCTGACAATACGAGCCAGGCTTGGAGGAAAATCTGTATTTTATAGTTGTGTTGTGGCCATATTTCAATACTGAGTAATGTTTTCATAGAGCCAGAACCTCATTTTCAACCTTCCATCTCAACAGAGGGTATTATAGCCAAGAGTCCCAAGTTTAACTAACTCTGTATTCGTAGACAGTAGCATTATATGCTCCAGGCCTTCTGTTTCTGGTTCCAAGAGGATAAAACAACAGAAAAGGGCAAGAAAACATCAACAATCAAACCATCACACACCTTATAACCAACTATTTCTCCCACAGGTTGAAGAAGAAAAATAGCAACAAACCATGCCAAGGGATTCTACCCCTGGATACTATATTTTCTCAGATACAACACACCTCAGTGTGTAATACACACCTTGTTTTTGAAAGTCAGAATGAAAGAAAAAAATTTTTTTTTCCAGGATGATAGCTGTATAGGGCAGAGCCTAATCTTCAGCTGGCTCACCCTCTTTTTCTGCTCGACTAAAGCTGGAATCCTAGCTGGTGCTATAAACTGGTCTCCATGGGTGCAGCTATGATTTTAGAAAGAGCCAAAGAGTCTCCAAGGTTGTAAAATAGGGAGAGCGACCAGAGGCAGCTAGCAGACAGCAACATTGCCCTAAGAAAGTTCAGCTTGATTAGTGGAACATCAAGACCATTACAAAGGAGAGACAATCTTTAACAGTTTTGAAATGAACACCCATTCATTAAATCAACCAGCTTCCTAAGCTGCCTGAATTGTCATGCAATAGTTGCTACACAGTGCGGCAGAAATGAAAGCAGGGTGCTTCTATTCCAGTCATCAGCTTCCCCAATGAATACATGCACCCCAATTTTGGGGGGCTGATTTTGGGAAAAATTTTATATTCTATGTGAGAAAATACAGTAAATAGCTATATCCATCTTGCCTGCTGTGATGAAGGAGTCTGGGTGAGCTGGGCTCTAGCCTGCTGTTCCAGTGGGGAGCACTTTCGGGGGCTCAGTGTGAGCAGGCTTTTCTGGAAATAATGCTTGTAAATAGTTCCCTAAGTAGGACACCCGTATTGCCTTTTCACTCGAGGGGCAGATGGCCTTCTGGGCCTGTCAGCAGAGCCCAGATACTGCCCCTCTGATTCCCTGTGACTTAATGTTTCAGTGTATTGCGTGACTGTTTAAGACTATAGTTTTAAAGTTGTTTTGTTGGGAGTGTGGCTGGCTGGGCTGGAGGAGAATGAGTGAGACTCTGAAAGAGCTGGACAGAGGGAGAAGGTCTGCCAGGACCTGGAGAAAAGGTCCCAGGGTCGGCAAGAATAAGGTCCCAGGGCAGACTGAAGAAAGGACTGCTCCCAGGGTGGACATAGTAAAGTCTGAATAAGTACAGAAGGAACTGGAACAGCACCAATAAGACTGTTTTGAAGCAGTGTATGCTGTACTGCTTGGGACATCAGCAATCTGACCACTCTCTTCTTTTAAAAAAGAAAACACCCTTCCTCCGTCCCAGAAGCTGACCAAAGAAGGAGCTCCTGGAGATGGGGATGCTATGGACCACAGGGGAAGCCAGGGACTGAAAAGAGCCAGGGTCTCAAAGCCAGAGGCTTGCCCCTTGTGAAGCCACACTACGGCTGGCTGCAAAGCATCCTCTCAGGAGATGGAGACCAAATAAAGCTACTTCTTGAGGAAGTCCCAAGGAAGAGCTTTCCCCTTTTTTGGTTTTGTGGCACCTACCCTGAAGTCTAATGTAACATGCTACCTAGCTCTAGGATGGCCATCGCCATCATATCTACACTCTACCTGTGCAGGTAATGCAAATAGTGGATACCTACTATAAGGTCTGTGACGATATCTTAATTTGGAAGTTCAGGTCACTGGTGCTTATCACCGGACTTTCAATGAGTTAAAAGCACTACAGTGCTTTAATTTTAACTGTGTGTCTACTTCCCTCCCAACACCTTCAAACCTGAGATTGCTGAAGTAGCCATAATATCTTTCTTCCAACAGAAACCCTGCAAGGGACTCAACAATGAAGCCAAATCTCTTCTGCTGTGTTTACTTTCTTAGCTATTGTCTCCCATAAAACAAGAGTTATTCATTATCCTTTAACAGATTTCTTGCACAAAAGGGAGATGCTCTGTGCAAAAAACACTCTTTCTATTGAAGTACTTTACTGTGGTTCCTTAAACCCTATCTCTGAAGCCCATAATACTAGACAATGCTAGCAAAAGCCATATGTGGAGCACTGTTATCTGCATTGCACCACGTTTGCATGCATTAGCAAAGCAGGATTTTTAATCATTTATGTAAATGTGTAACACAGCACTTTATGGCATATAAGTAAAAGTATTGATTGCTGTCTGAGACTTGCATTTATGCATTCACTGCTAATGAAACTTGTACCAAAGACCAAATTGGACAGTGATGTCAATATATATACATATAAACAAGGCTTATTTTGCAATGGTTCAATTTCCACAATTATATTAAGTAGTTTTATGGGAATAAGAACAGTAGGCAGTAGGCTATTTAAAGTATCCTCTAATGAGCAATGAAAAGAATCCAGATTTTCTGTTCTAAATGCTTGTTTCACAACCCGGGCATCAGCCAGCCAGCCTTTCCCAAACCTTTTGCATTGTCAGAGCACTTTGGCTCAGGATGAATGTATGGAGAGTGGCTTCTGAGACACTGGCAAAGGCATCTGTTATGCAACGTGTTGCATCCAAAAGCCACCTGTGTGACTAGATAGATAATGTTAGGCACTTGCATGTCAAAATGGGTACTTTGTAGGGATTTCGGAAATTATCTCTAAATAAATCTTTCCTGCCAAATACTGATACATTGATGAAGCTTCCAACGAAATAACATGATGTTTCTAAGCCCTGTTAATTTGACTGCCTTGATGTGTGTGTCCTTCTTCCCTATCTACTTTGATTTCAATTGCCATTATTTCCCTACCTCAACTCTATACTCTCCCCAGCTTCAGCTGGGCTTTCTTCTTTTGCCTACTGCTTAAGTGTCTCACTGCCTTTACTCTCCAGTCTGCTTAAGCTTGTCCTGCTGAACAGGATAAGGATCCAAGCTGGAATCATTCTTCTCTGATGCTATTTCCACATGTAGTTCTCCAACATCGGCTCCAAGGCCAAACATAAGAGCTGCAGCTCCAAAGCTTTGACAAAGTAGACAGAATTACACACCTTTCACCGGATTTAAGACAAGTATCAGGAGAGGTATGAGAATGACAACTCTGATAACACAGCGGTCAGAGCTAAACTCAGTAAGTATGCTGAAGACCCAAACTCAGGGAGTAAAAGCGTCCAGAAGGGAAAAAGTAGAACTGGGAGATGGGAAAGGGTTTCCTGTCACTTGAAAATTTTAAATATTTCAAAAAGTTAATAAAACTGAAATCTTTCAAGAATGAGACAGATAGCTAGGCAATGCAAGAGAGTGTGTGTCTGGTCTGGATCAGAAAGGCCAAAGACTTCAGCTAGGACCTTTCACATTCATGACTGTCCCCACAGTGAGGATACTGGCTATTCTGGGTTCTTCTTCCTGAGATCAGAATTTTCATTGTGGACCCAAGGAACCTTTTCTGTCATGATTAGTGCCTACGTTCCTGTGCGTTTGATAAATCTTCCTTTTTTTGTGCCTGACCCACTCTAGTGCTGAAGAGAATATGGGTCCTGCCACTACTGGAACAATAGATGGGGTGAAGTTGCAGACTTTGTGTCCCTATTGCTAATCAAACAAAGCATCCTTTTTAAAAGGCTTGGGAACCTCATCCAAAGCTCTTTGAAGTGAATGGAAAGACTTTCACTGGGTGCATCTACACGTTCATTAATGCACCTTAGTTAATACACATTTAGTTGAGTACCTCTATTAAGAGGTACTAACTGAATGCACAGTAACTCGAATTATTGCACAGTAGTGCTAGCACACCATTTTTTAGTGATGCTTATGGTGCATTAGTCTAATGAGACTGCTCAGTAGGCTATTAGCACAGTTAATAGCCGCTATGTTACTTCACAGTGTTATTAAGCTAATGCGCAGTAAGCATCTCCTGTAGATGCATCCACTGACTCCAGTAGATTTGGACTCAGGCTTTCAGAGCAAACGCTGGGTTGCAAGCTTCGAAGCTTAAAAGTCCCCTCTATTCACTAATGAGATATATCACCAAGTCTAAGCATCCCCATGCTGCCTGCCCTTATGCCTGAGTCTGAAAGATGACCTCTTTCTGTCTCCCTGCTAAGACTATTAAAAAGAATCCAATGGCAATTGCATTTATTGTGTGGTGGAAACCTAAACATTTGGAATGAGACAGGGAATGCCAGCTCACTCCATGTTGGCTGTCAAAGGGCTGCAGGTGACAAAAAAGCTTGCTTACTTATTATACAGGATGAGATCCATAGATGCTAGGGTTGGAAGGGACCACAACAGATCATCGAGTCTGACCCCCTGCCCTGGGCAGGAGATGAAACCAAGAAGGGAAGAGCTCTGTGTTCCACTTCACAGAGCCATTCCCCCTTCACACAGAAACTCTGCATTGAACTAAGCCAAGATTTTACACCGATGAGACCATAAATTAAATAATTAATAAGGTACCGACAGGAATTCATCGTGGGGGACTCTGAACTGATTTATACAAGAGAGTCTTATGCAGCCCTACCAAGCATGACTCAGTAGCGCATTAAGTGAGGTGACTGACCTCCGGCACCGATTTCCTATGAGAGGTACTGCTCGTTCGACATTCCCTAGGGCAACCTTCAAAAAGATTGGGTGATCCTGCAGGTAAGCAAAAGAGCGAGTTTGGGAAGGATCTGGTTTCCATTCTTAGCTCTGCATACGTGTGATCATTTCACTTCCCTGCCAGAGTTTTGCATTTGTATCATTGGGATGATCATGTTCCACCAGCCAGGGAGCTGAGAAAATTGATAATGGTTAAGCACTTTACAATTCTCAGATAAAAGTTGAGGAGTACTGACCAACTCCTAATTGATCATTAAAACAAAGAAAAAAGGATACAACTGCTACCATGGAGATAAGAAAAATAACACTGTCACACAGTGTAATTATTTTCTGTGAATAACTGAGTTCCATATTTACAATGCACTTAGCTGAAACACAAGAATTGTGTCGTCATCCCTGCTAGCCCAGCCTGGCTTCTGCTTATCCTCCTTATGCTTCTTCATTTTACAGTCAGAACTTAGCTGGCAGTTTTCTTCATGATACACAAGGTAGATGGGAACCCAAGTCACTGTGCGACAATAATACTGGTTGCATAGTGCTGACAGTAAGATGAACTGATTTTTGCCACTAAATGGAGCAGCCATAAATTCAGAGAAAGGGTGGGAGATGGGCTGTGCAGTCCCTAAGAGGCCATTAATACTGATGCATAAGCATGTTTACCAAGAGTCACCACCAACGTACTGATAAATGCAATGGTAAAACTGCAGTCTGAATTAACAGGGACTCTTCCACCATGTTTGGCAGAAAGCAGCAAATGAAAGTGAAAGGGGACAGACAGAAAAGCTCCCTGTAATGTCTAAGGATTACAAAAGAAAGGATAATCAAAGTAGAACAGAGCCAGCTAAGCATGCTTCTGCATTCACCAGCCAAAAACCCACAAAGTAGTTCAACCAGTCTAGCCACTTGACACAGTGGCTGCCTTAAGACCACCTGAAAGGCCCAGTATGCTAGCAAAGGCCTAGTGGGTAAATGCACCTGAAAGTCTGTACTGAAGGCCTAGTGGACAAATGCTTATTGTGGAGATTTCTTCAAGTACTGTGAACCAGGGGAGATGCCTTACATGGATCTTCGGTCATGCCTCACCATCGAAAGCCCATTTTTGGAAGCATCGGAGCGAAGCAAGGACACATCACATCCCAAAATGGCTGCCTTGGATATCCATATTGGCAATGCCCGGTGCTGCAGCTACGTTATATCTATTTGGGACATGTCAGGTATAGTACACACTTGCCATGTTTCACCGCAGTGCCCGCTAGAGCGGTTCTTTTGCTGGGTAGCTTTCTACTGGATGATACAGGGCCCCAGAACAGCCCAGAACCAATGGGGCACAAAGACCATCCCACCACCCTTCCCCTGATTGGCCAAAGGTTCTGAGGTACATTTCTTAGAGGCTAGGGACAGACATTACACATGAACCAGTTTAAGTGATCAGAAACTGGTTTAAACCTGTAACAGAACAGATGCACATAAACCAGCTTGAAAATGGCTGAAACCGGTTTGAGATAAACCTGGTTGAATGTGGTATCAGACTTAACTGATCTGGCTCAAACTGGTTCATGCAATGTTTGTCCCAGATCCCTTGCTGGTTTAAATTAAATCAGACTCCCCCAGCATCCTGACATGCTCTCTGGGCTGGGTGGAGCTCTATTTTCTGCTCCAGTGAGCTGGGATGGCCCCTCCGCTTTGCTCTCTAGCCAGAGCAGGGGCAAGTGCTGGCCAAACACTCCCCTGCCATGGCCCCCCGAGACAAATTCCTCCCTCTGTCCCCTCTCCCCACCTCTCCTCTACTGGCAAACCCTGGGAACCATAGCTGCTGTTTGCCAGCCCCAGCCGCACGGAAGGGATGGAGTCAATTCCTCCCTCTGTCCCCTCTCTCCCCTGGAACCCCTGGGGGTCTCTGCAGCTTGGGAAGGGATTTCACAGCATGCTGAGCAGGGGAGAGGGAAGGGAGGCAAGCTAGAGCCTTGTGTGCAGATCCAAATCCTGCACTTGAGAGCCCAGAGTTAAGACCCGCAGGACGAGACTGAGAGGTGGAAACTGTTGGCAAAGACCTGACAATCATCACACATGCTGCAGATGTAGTTAAGGGAAGTTGCAGGCAGCTTCACCAGAGAATGCAGAGAGCTATATACCTAAACAAAGCCTTTCTGAATGCCTGGCTGTAAGGAGACACTCTGCCTTCAGGATTAGTTCAACTAATTCTCATCTTCCTGGTTTACATCTCAAGTTAGACTAAGTTGTGTATGCTGTGTTTTACTGGGCGGTATCTTAGCTTAGGCAAAGATTTTTGGTAGTTCCCTGTTGTATGCTTTGCAAATTGCTCTGTTCAATCCATGCTTGCTTCAAAAAAAGGACTTCTTCCCCATCCCCACTCCTCAGCCTTGAAACAGGTCTGCCCAGCCCCAGCCTGGAAGCTGGCATCCCGTGCGTCATGCTAGCCCTGGCTGGTGCCTGGCCACACTCCCTCCACTCCTTCTGCAAGAAAGGGTGAGAGCCTTGGAGGGTGTCTGTCTTCCATTCCCTTTGGCAGTGGCTGGCAGGCATGCTCCAGCGCCCCCCGGCTTCTGGCTTGAGCCACTGCAGGCATGTGGCTGCATTTCCTGGTTTCCCAGAGAATGTCTGTCCAGTTATTAAACTAACCCACAAAGAGAGAATCAATTCAGGCTCAGGCTTTTTGAATGTCTGTCTCTAGCCAGACACAGCAATGAAACATACCTGCGGTGATAGGAAATACAAAGGTGGACGTGCATTTAGGTAAACAGTATGCACTGAGCTGGACCCAGGCCTACTGAAATCAGATGCACCAACCTGGATTCATGCACACTGATCATGTACATTCATTTCTGTAGTGCATTCATACATGCATGCCTCAGTCTCTCTGAAATTGTCATCACTTGTAAATGGGACACATGATTTTTCAGTTCATCTCTGAAACCACCAAGCAATGAATCCAAGTGACACTCAAGGGTCCCCGAATAATGGTGAATTTGGTGATTAAACACCCAAAAACCCTTTGCCATAAAAGTCACTATGAAAAGTGAGAAACCATCCTTTTTATGCCTATTTGTTTGTAATATTAACAGATTATTTTAAAGAAACAAATTCCTTGCCTGCCTTGTATAATAGAGAACTCTACCATTTATCTTGTTATATCTAAATTAACAGCATCCCCAAGCAGGTGTTACATTTGGAAGACAACATACTGTAAGCAATTAGAGAATTGTATGTAAATATATAATTTGTCTGAGGAAGAGAAAGCTCTTTGGTGTGATTAAATCTCATTTCATGTTAAAAAAAAATAAACAGTTCCTAAAATGGCTGATGCAGACTGGGAAATATGTTTTGGAGCCTAAATAGCCAAAGGAATACCTCCCTGTGTCTGACCAGTTGATGGGAACACAGACTTGACGTTGCTAATAAGTCTCACGTATACTACCCTAGGGGATCCTGCTGATCACAAAGATGAAGGGATAGAACATAACTTTTGACCTCATATCTTTCCATAAGAAAGAGATGTATATTTGTAGTATGTCCATGTTCTTGGACTATTCCCAAGGGCATGGAGTGGAAGGGCACCATTAGGAAGGGGTAGACAGGCAAGGAGCATAAGTAATGGTAAGTGGCCATGTATTGAGTCGTGACTCAGATTAAACACCTGAGACTCACTTCCAGCTGAAAAGCAGGCTAATTTAGCCCATCGTAAAACCGCATGCTGCTGATACTTGACTGCAACCTGTACCCACGATAGATCATTTAAAGCTAGCTTGGGTATAGCTGTACTACAGTCTGCAGTATAGATGTACTTTCTTGGTTGTGTTGGTGTTATTTCATGAAGACATTCACTGGTTCCCATGACTGACTGCAGTGGCACCCACTTTAATGACAGCAAAATTAAACATACGGACATGTTTGGCCTCACAAGGAAGCCAAGGCCATGCTGCATTAATTTAGGGACACGTCAGACTGCCTGACATAACCTCGATTCATTGGCACCTTTCCCTGCAACAGTCACATCAAGCTGGCTTCTCTGACTAAACGACAGCAATGCTTTTGAAGAGCATGTAGTAATGTCATGTCATCTGTCATTGCTAATCCAGCATTTGTACTTGCCATGCAAACAGTCAATAGATGCTGGGTCATATACACATCTATCAAAAAATGGAGGCAATACAAGCTACGAAAATGGCCCTAGTGACCCTCAGTAGCAAAAGCCATGCTCCTCTAATATCTTCCAAACTGGATCGCTGGTTTTGCTTTCCTTTTACTGATTACAGTGTGCTGCTACATGATGAGTAACATGTAGCAAATTAATATTTAAAAATTCAGAATGGAGAAGTAATTATTCAGCCAACACAGGCTCATGTTATTGATGCTTAGCTCCTTAAAGAGATTTTTTCCTCCTTTCTCTCTCTCTCTTTTTTGAGTGCTAGCCTATACACTAAATTAAGATATTTAAACATTATAGTATTACACATCATTAGTTTTTCTGATTTACATATTTTAGCACTTGTTTATGTTATAAACCATGAAGAACAGTTCTTGCAAGTTACTTCTGAGGAAGAAATGTACATAATTGTACATCTCTAGATTTCGATTCAGTAGCAGCTATCTCCAAATTCCTGCCTCCTTATGGCACTGGTTTAAGAAAATAAAAATGCATCAGTTATGACTTCTTACCATGAACAAATAAACCTTAAAGTTCATAATGAATGAAGACCTCCCCATGCAACTAGAAATTCTTCTGCTTTTGAAACAGGGAAAACAGAGAGGACTTGCAACTCCTCAGCAGACAGGATAGAGTTATGCACAAGGTGCCGTGGCCCAAGCTCAGCCAATGCTAACATGGCATCCCGGCTTGCCCACAGTTAGTCTTTGTGGGCACTTTTACACATTTTAAATCGAGTGGCTTTGAGAGCTGCACTAATTGAAGCGCCACCGCATCTCATGTATCACCATCCCCATGCTTAAAAATGGCAGCAGGGGTGCTTGAACTAAGCCATATTCACAAGCTTTAGTTCAAGTGCCCTGGTGCCATTTTTAAGTGTGGGGACACAGATACACAAGACGCAGGAGGCTGCTGGTGTGCAGCGATTGGCACGCTCCAGCAGACTTGATGAATTGAGTCCGTTCCGACACACTGGAAGTCCAGCTCATTGGAGCAGTCTCCATGCTTGTGCATAGGCGCCCTGCAATAGCAGGGCAGGAAGCTCTCGGCCACTTTAAAACTCCAATAGGAAGACATCTGCTCAGCAACCTGCATTACCGTGACCATGAGGCCTGTCCCCTGTTCTTGCACTGGCTTTCCGAAGAAAATTGACACAGGCTCAAGATCTCAGTTCTTATTATCAGCACTTTCAGTGGCCTGGGCCCAGATTGCATACAGCAGGGGTGGCTAAATCGCAAGCATGTGCACCACAAATGGCATGGGTAGTCTTTGTGTGTGGTACACAAGATTGGTAAGAGGACAGGAAGCAGAAGCAGATCAGGCAAGGGAAAAGGGACCCGAATGGCATTTGGGGAGGGCTTGGGGTTTAATGTGTGACACCTGCCAAAAAGCTTGGCCTTCCCTGGCCTAGAGCTCTGGGAGAGGGTCATAGTTAATAGCTCCCTTCCTCTGACACAATAGACCTTTCCATAATAAGGTTAAAGCCTGACTGTGCAGGAGACAGGACTTTGTTAAGGGCCTGTCCAAACCTGAGGGATGAACTTGGAAGTACTAAGGACTAAACTAACTCTTGTCACCTTGTGCTCTTTCTGCCAGGTGAATTTCCCTGATCCTTCCTTCTCTACCAGATATATGTACTGTACACACCCTTCCAAAACAGTCCATACACTTTTCTCCCTCATCAATTAAAATCTGTACCTGGACTTGCAGTAGCAAAACTGTATCAAGATGGGAAGGGCACAGCTTCAAACCTTGGATGCTTAGGAAAAATCTTTCATTATGTGATGGATGGAAGGGTATGGGCGATAGACTTTGCAAAAAGCCACTGACAAAGAGAACAGGGTTGTGTTTGTCTAGGTAGGAGATATGTAGGTCACCCGTGGAGAAAATCTGACCAGGGTCACCAGAAAAAAAATGAATTAGGATCCTGAAGGCCGCATGTGGCGTGATCTTGGGTCATGGCGAGGTGAACTTAGACTCATACGAATCAATACCACAAAGGCAAGAGAACAGCACAAAAAAAAGATCACACCAACATTTTTTTTTCACTGTTAAGCAACAGAGTCCTAGTTTTGAGTTTATGATGTTTATTCAGTTGCAACTGGTCCAAATTGAATCCCATTCTTCCTGTAAGGGTCTTGGAGATGGGCCTGACAAATTGTCAATTATGTGCTGTACCTACATATGTTCCACAGCATACAGGGGTATAATCTTAATTTAATGCATTTTATAACTCAAGCAAAAACGCATCTAGTTCTGTGGTGCAAAATTGAATTGCTGTACTTGGCAGGCATTTGAGAGCATTTAAGACCTCTCTTTATGAGCAAAATAATGAGACTCATCAATATCACATTGTTTGGTTTGCAAAATAAGAAACCCACCACATACCCAACAACACCACCTTTGCCAGGTAACTACACTCAGTGCAAGGCTTGGCTTGAACTTCTGAGATCCGCTGTATATAGGGAGATGTGGGTTTTCAGCCAGCAACAGCGCAGACCTCTCTACATCAATCTCTGAGTGATAACCCAGGCTATTAGCTTACCTAGTGCTGCTTTATCCCATATGCCTGAAATTATGCCAGAACTTATTAGTTCAAATGTAAAAGTTGCCAGTATTGTCATGGTAATTTCATAATGAAGTGTTATGACTTCAGGAAGAAATGGAAAGAACCCCCCCCAACATGGACACCTCTACTTGACACTAGTGCCCAAATAAGAGGCAAACATATGAGCACGAGTTTCACACTGAAAGATTTGCCCGAGTCAAAATGTGATTTAACTGGGGAAAGACGTATCTGCTGCAGGAATCTGTGTGTATAACAGAGACACCTACTGGCCAAGCGGGAGGTAAAAACGACTTCCTTTTGCTGGTTTCGGTACAGCTCTTTACCCTGCACCAAGGACGTGACCAAAATTAAACCCCATTTCCCTTTTACCCCCATTAGTTGTCAGCCTGAGTGCTTCTGGCTACAGGCAGCCTCTATTTCTCACCCTACTATTATATGGGAACATGAGAAATAAGTAGAAGACAGTCCCCTCGTGTATGCTTGGTTTACCCAATATTAAACTTACTTGGGCTTTTGTAGGCAGATGCCATGGTGAGGTCTATGTCCAACAACTGGCCACGTTCCAGTCCTGTTAGAAAAATCAGAGCAGAAGAAACCTGTTATGTTGCAATGCTGCCACTAGTTTCTAGAGGGAAAAGGCAGGTCATGTTCTTTGAGTAAATGTGATACCTTTTAGTAGACCAACTGAGTAGTTGGAAAAAAGTTCTTGGCAAGCTTTTGGGTGCAGTCACCCATCTTCAACCATAGGGAGTCTCTGCTGGTCGGAGACTCCAAGGAAAGAGAGAAGCTAAAAGCGTGGCAGGATGTCAGTGAGGATGTAAATAGGTAGAAATCAGAAAGACAAAAGGTAAGGCAGGTAAAGGAGGTGGGAAAATAGCAGTGGGGGAAAAAAGGCCTCAGGGACGCATTGCAGTGATAGAATACAAGGCAGAAAAGAGGAGAGTTAATCTTTTTTTTTACAATGCCCTAAAAAGTCTCTTATGATGTTTCAATTTAAGACCCAAACATCATTCTCTTTGCTTGGTAACAAGTGATGCTGAGTACCCTTAAGTGCAATGGAGGGCTTTTCTCCCCCTTTAATCTTTATAAAGCTTACTGTGTCTGCAGTCTATGTTAGCAAAGGTGGTTGGTGGGTGTAGCTTTCAGCTGATTCTGCATCAACTATTACCTTTTCCCCTTAGTGATTGTAATTGTAAATTAGATGTTAGATTAAAATGGTTGTGAGCAGCCACCATTTTAAAGATACGTAGCATGACTCCTATTTGCATATATCTTAATCAAAGTGTTTGGTGAGTGAAGCAGCACTCCTGAAATGAAGCTGTTTGCCTTTCATGTGCCGCAAAAATCACTTGGAGAGACAACAGATGAACAAATCTTCCTCAGATCTCCTTTGATGATATTTTTAAAATAATTTTTAAGCTGACTGTTGTGCTTGTGTCTCAGAGCCATAATCCTTCATTGAGTGAAGAGGGGTAAGTTGAAGAGACCAAATAGTGCTGTACTGCACCAATGTATACGTGGAGCAATTAACTCTACCAGCTGACCTCTCCCATTTTATAATTGAGGGAAACATTTTAACACTGAAATTTTAACTTAAGCACCAGGTCAACTCCAGGAAAATAAATAGTTTGGAGTTATTTAAATTCATTAAAACTAAAAGCTAAATTTAAAGAGTTTTACAAAACAACTGGTCAAATCCTATTCTTCTAATGCCACTCAAACGCCAAAAGGATGTAATGGGAATTTTACCTGAAGGACTGAGGGCTGCAAGTTTTAGCTGAACAGACACAGAAAAGACAAAGTTGCTTTTATATATGCAATGAAAATTGTTTACTTTCACATCCAAACATTTTTATCATCTCACCCCAAAACTGAACAGCTATGCACTGATCCACAGAACCAGAAAATCAAGGTGGCTGTAACCAGAAAATGTAATTAATGAATCTGGTTTTGTAATTCAAAGAGAATAAAAATAAAGTAAAGCAAATGAACCATATTAAGGGTGAAGAGAGAATTCTATATATAAGGCAAATTTTCAGAAACTTCAGTTTTTCCATTATGCATCTGATGCATCTGTACATATATACACACACACACTAATTAGACATATTTCCATGCAGAATTGCCAAATTATTTCCTTTAATTATAGATTTCATAGATTTCATTTCATAGACATTAGGGCTGGAAGGGACCTCGGGAGATCATTGAGTCCAGCCCCCTGCCCAAAGGGCAGGAAGTCAGCTGGGGTCATAGGATCCCAGCAAGATAAGCATCCAATTTACTCTTGAAGGTGTTCAGTGTAGGTGCTTGAACCACCTCCGCTGGCAGACTGTTCCAGACCTTGGGGGCTCGGACAGTAAAGAAATTCTTCCTTATGTCCAGCCTGAAACGGTCTTGCAGGAGTTTGTGACCGTTCGACCTCGTCATCCCTTGGGGCGCTCTGGTGAACAGACGTTCCCCCAGATCCTGGTGGTCACCCCGATAAACTCATAGGTGGCCATCAGATCACCCCTGAGCCTGCGCTTTTCCAGGCTAAAGAGCCCCATGGCTCTCAGCCTGTCATCGTAAGATCTGTTTTCCTGACCTCTGATCATGCGCGTGGCTCTCCTCTGGACTCTCTCAAGCTTCTCCACGTCCTTTTTGAATTGTGGAGCCCAAAACTGGACGCAGTACTCCAGCTGCAGCCTCACCAAGGCCGAGTACAAGGGGAGAATGACGTCCCGGGATTTGCTCGAGAAGCATCTATGGATGCACGCCAGCATTTTGGTCGCTTTACTAGCCGCAGCATCGCATTGGAGGCTCATGTTCATCTTGGGGTCAACGATGACCCCCAAGTCTCTTTCTTCTGTAGTGCTAACCAACGTAGCACTGCCGAGCCTATAAGGATGCTGCAGGTTTTTCCTCCCAAGGTGGAGAACCTTGCATTTATCGGTGTTAAACACCATGAGGTTCTCGTCTGCCCATTTGCTGAGCTTGATCAGGTCAGCCTGGATCACCCGCCTATCTTCTGGCGTGGATGCTTTGCCCCAAAGTTTGGTGTCATCGGCGAACTTGGCCAGTCCACTCCTGACTCCAGTGTCCACATCGTTAATGAAGATGTTGAACAGGATGGGTCCCAGGACAGAGCCTTGAGGGACCCCACTGGTCACAGGGCACCACGATGAATGACTGCCATCAATCACAACCCTCTGGGTCCGACCACGAAGCCAATTTCCCAGCCAGCGGATCGTGGTGGAGCCAAGGCCACAACTGGGCAGTTTGGCCAAGAGGTGATCATGGGATACCAGATCAAAAGCTTTTTTGAAGTCAAGATATATGACATCAATCTCTTCTCCTTTGTCCAGGTGATAGGTCACCTGGTCATAGAAGGAAATGAGATTGGTCAAACAAGACCTACCCGCAACAAACCCGTGCTGGCTATCCCTTAGGATGTTAGCCTGGGCCAGTCCCTCAAGGATGGCCTCCTTAATAAACTTTTCCAAGATCTTCCCCAGGATAGAAGTCAGGCTAATGGGCCTGTAGTTAGCCGGATCCACTCTCCTCCCTTTCGTGAAGATCGGCACCACATTGGCCTTCTTCCAGTCTTCAGGCACTACACCAGAGTGCCAGGAGTTTTCAAAGACCCGTGCCAGGGGCTGGGCTATGACGCTCGCCAGCTCCTTGAGTACCCTGGGGTGCAGATTGTCAGGGCCGGCTGACTTGAAGGTATCCAGCTTCTCAAGGTGTTCCTTCACGAGGTCAGCATTGAGGGAGGGTAGGGGATCCCCCTCACCCGGCTCTCCCTGTCCCATAGCAGGCATGGGCATCCCGTGTGACTGATGAAAGACTGACGCAAAGTACCTATTTAATAGGTTGGCTTTTTCCTGGGTGTCAGTTGTCAGTTGCCCCATCTGGTTTAGCAGGGGTCCAACATTGCCCTTGCTTTTCCTCCGGCTCCCCACATATCTGAAAAAGGACTTTTTGTTGTCCTTGATGCCTGAAGCTAGTTGGAGTTCAGTTGCAGACTTGGCTTTCCTGGTTTGCTCCCTGCAGGACCCGACCAGTGCAGAGTAATCCTCCTTGGAGGTGAATCCCATCCTCCATCCTTTGTAAGCTTTCCTTTTTAGCCACAGTAGGTCAGCTAGGTCCCTGGAGAGCCAGGGGGGCTGCTGTGCCTTCTTGCTGCCTTTCCTCCGTGTTGGAATAAATTTAGCTTGTGCACTGAGGATCGCTTCCTTGAAAAGCAACCACTCTTCTTGAACTCCCAATTCCCTGGGGTCATGGTCCCTGAGGGCCTGACCGACTAGCCTCTTGAGCTTATCAAAGTCGGCTTTTCTGAAGTCAAGGACTTCTGTGTTGCTGACTGACAAATTACCTTGTTTTAATCTTGACATTGGCCTTTTGGTGCCAATAGACAAGCTCCTTATGCTCTGAAAATGTACACAGGTGCTTCTCCATCTGAAGAGTGAACACTGGATTGCTGTGCCACCAGAAATGACCACAAACATTTGCCTCTAAACCCACATGAGCACTGAAGCCAAGAACAACCAGTGTGAAGTGGGAATTGCATAACTTGGTTATGTATGACTGGACATTGTGATGTAAATACAGTATAACCTCATGAATCTGGCATGCTCAGGACCAAGTGCCTGCCAGAAAGGTGAAAATTAGGATTTTTGAAACCAGAGAAGCAGCCAGTCCTGGAGTGGAGGGTGGCTGGGCGTAGTGGTGGCCAGTCCCAAAGCAGCAGCCGCACGCAGAGCAGTGGCGCAGGGTGGTGGATGGCAGCAAGCTTCCCCCTCTGCTGCTCTGGGACCAGCTGCCGCTACTCCCTGATAGAGTGCACTTTTTAGAAGTGCCAGATTTTCAATAATTCTGGATTTTTTATATCCGGATTTATGAGGTCATACTGTAAATGTGATGGAGATTTTTAGGCATTATGGGTTTGCCCCCCAAAGCTCATTGATTAGAGTTATCGACACAATTTAAAAAGTAACCAAAATTTCACAATAATTCTTTAGTAAAGTGGCATCGTCTAGTTTTGGATTTGTGTTTTGTTTGATTTTTTTAAATTAAATTAGCTGTTCCTAAACAGAATAGAGGACTACAGAAGAGGAAGGCTTTTGGTGGGGGGGCGGGGAAGGAGGGGGAAGGTTCAGTTGTTTTTTTTTTGCTTTACTTTTCATTACATAAAAATCCACACACGGAATAGTGCATTTAAAAAAATCCCAAACAAAAGATTAAAATATTTTGTTTTTTTCAAAACGATACATTAAAAAAATGTTCATTTCTGCCAAAACATTTCATCCTCAAACCAGCAACCCCACTTTCACGTCATTGAATTTTTTTTGCAGAAACCTTTTACAATCATTTTGAAAAGTGCAATCCATTTCCTTGAATCCTGCAGTCATGGTGAGGTTGTAATTAACTAAGTTTGTAAGGAATTTATTAAACTATTCTTCCGTACTATAAGGACACACACTTTTATCAAGACATGAGCATTGTCTAATTAAGAGAGATCTCATGCAGCCCATTAATTAATTCAATGTGTTAATCAAACAGCCAGAAACGCTGCTTAACTAACCCCTTATGTATCCAGGGGCAAATCATTCATTCACTGAAGATGTGATATGTTATATTGCTACATTGATTTGAATGGAGCAATCTTTGAAGTTGTGCTTTCATGGGTTAATTTGACAGAAGCCATGAAACGATAAGGGATTAAATCTTCAAGTGAATTTAGTACCCATGAATAATACTAAATTGGCAATAATGGTAAAGTAAGGTTCACCATTGTTACCTGATTTCATGTACAAGACAGCTCCCAGTGCCACCCATGTCCTCAGTGCTGATCCAGAGATAGCGTCTCAGTAGCTGAGAAAGTATTTAAAGGCAGAGCCTCTTTCTTCCCAAACCCAAGTGCTGCAATTTACTTCCAGCTGCCAAGTGGCCATTGGCCATGATGTTGCTGCCAGATAGCATAACAATGGCCATTTCATCAGCTGATAAAACTATTTTATTAGTGTTGCAAACACAGCTTGTTCCATGTTAATACAGACCGCTCTGTTCTGGGCTGGCTCAAATCTCAGGCCGTGGACATGTGAACAGCTTACCCCCATCAGATCAAGCTGTCCTCAAGTAATAAAACTTGGAAGTACTTGGCACAACTTCTCAAAGAATGAAGCCCTATCCCCATTGCAGCAAATTTACTTTTGGACAAAATAGGGGCAGTTTCCTCAACTGCCTGCCTCTGCAGCCCCCAGTTGTTTCTTAAGCCTTGAAATGTGCTGTCTGCTCCTTTGAACAGAGCTGCTATGATGAGGTTTGCTCCTTAGTCATACGTCTAGAGTTAAATCTCCATTTGTGTGTCGGCAGCCTCCCCTTGCTAGCCTGCAGTTTTACTTGCTTAGTTTTTGGGTAATCATATTGGCAAGAAAATTGGTAGTGAGGCCTATATTTAAAAGGCTGACTTATAGTCAATTAGAGTTACAGAAAGATTCCAAAAGTGGGTTCTTCATCTGCTTTGACTCAGAGCTCTCATTCATGTTTCCTGCATTATCGTGTCATTTGAATGAATAGTTACAAGACACTGTGCTCTCATGTGAAAATTAGCATATTATAATTCTTGTTTCTAAAGATTTGTGATGCATTGGAAGCAGTGAGCTAAAACATCTAGGCTGTAATCTCATTCAACTGCATAGATTTTTTTTAGACCAGAAAAGATCTTTATGACCATCTTGCCTGACTTCCTATATAACAAAGACCAGAAAATGCCATCCAGTAATTCCTGCTCATTACTTCTGCTTTGACAGAAGATATCCTTCTAGAAAACACCTAGTCTTGGTTTAAAGACAGAGTCTCCATTACTTTATCTCCCTCGGGAAGATATTTAGATGATGCATTACCTTTATAGTTAAAACTGTGTACCTTATTTCTAGTTTGAATTCATCGGGTTTCGGTTTCCAGCTACAAGATTGTTATATTATCATCTGCTAAGGAGCCCTCTACAGTCAGAAATCTCCCCCTCTTCCCTCTCCCCATTAGCAAACTGTAGATCATAATCAAGTCACCTCTTCATGTTCTCTTGAATAAGCTAAATTAGTTGAGCTTCTTGACATTTCTCACTGCAAGACAGGTTTTCCAGAACTCAGCTCAGATTTGCAATTGTTTTCCAATTTGTCAACACCTGCTTTTCAATGTGCCCCGCAAAACTGGACAAAAGTTTTCCACACCTGTCTCTCTCAAATAGCTATTTCTCAGGTACTTAATATTCTGCTGCTATTAGTCCCTCTTAGGTGCAGAATTGCTCTGGCAGTCATGATCGCTAAGTCCTATCTGAAGCAACTGCTTTAAGGAATACGGTCCTCTGTGTCCTTTTTGATGGTTTTTCCCTTGCTAGGCATGAAAACACACATTGTTCAAAAGAACCCACTCACTAAGCAATGTGGCTGCTTGTAGAACTGCCTTTCCTCCAAGTTGTGCGTCACCTGCAAATGTTACCAGCAAATCGTGGATACATGTGCTGAAGAAGGGTAGGTAAAGGACAGATCTCCATGGGATCAGAAACTTCCTTTGGATGACAATTCTCCATTGATAGTTATCTTTTGAGAGCAAGCATTTAGGCAATTCAGGATCCATTTAATACATACTACACCAATTATGTATAGTGATAATTGTTTTAATTAGAATGTTATGCAGTACTAAGTCAAACACATTACAGAAGTCTAAATATATTGTCAACACACAGTTACCTCAAATTAAGCAGAGATGGGCATGGATCAGGGAGCTCCAAGGGAAAGAGAGATGAATTAGGAGCAGTGTTGTTGATTCAATAGGTAGCAAGCTTTCCTCTGGGTTGATATGGACTCAACAGCTTACTACAGGGCTAGAAAAACCATCTTTCAGATGAGACACAACACAGATGTCCCTTCCAACCAGGTTTGATTATTAAATACCCTGTGGGACCTTTCCCTAAGAGTACTAGTGTTGGCATTGGGGTCTTGACATCTGCTCATGGGCTAATTTAACAAACATCCAGTTTTTAAAGGTAGATGTCAATGTTGCACATGGACTGTCATGGTGGTGACGAGCAGCAGTAGCTGTTCAAATCCATAGCAGTGGCTCAGCATCGGTGAATATTAGACACCACATAGCTCCATTTGGCATCCCCTATGAAATAAGTGTGGAACATTTGGGACTGGTGCACACCTCTCCCATCCTTGTTACTTCCAGGTATTTAAAAACTTAGGCTTAGATGCAGCTCTGTTTCTATATGCACAGTACGGCTGGGTCAAGCTATAGCTCCAGGAATCAGGAAAAAGTCAGGGCAGGAGCAAAGACACTGGCACTTTAACTAAGACACTAAGGTGTGCACAAAGAATTTGCTACCCTCATTCAGTGTTCAGGGGAATTAGGACCAATGTTTCATTTAGCCTAATGCAGAAATATAAAAATATGGGAAGGAGACATACAACTTATCTGCTTCAGCTTTCTAGGGAGGATCTGGAACAGCCAGTTCATGTGAAGTAACTAACCCTAACACTTGTTCTGCAAGCAGTAGAGTCCCTTAGTGTGTCAGCTGCTCTTTGTTTCTCAACTGCAGGAAAGGACAAGCTTCGCAACGGTATTCTCCCTCAGTATTCTCCACCTCTCACCTTTACACCTCTGCTCTGCTCAGCCTCCATCGAACCTTCCCTTGCCCTGCATTAGTAGGAAGTATGTTCAACCCCCTTCCACTTTGTTTGTACCAGCTACATCTCTTCAGTTCCTCCTTTATGCCCTGGAGTTCTCGCCACCAGATGGATAGATAGATATTGGTATCAATATTTACCCATCAAGAGTATTAAGGCCAACAACAAACCCAAATGTTAAAGTCTTGGGCCAAGGCATTTTCCGAAGAACTGTCACCAGTAGGGAAACTCCCCCACAAAAGTAGACTACAACTAAAATCCATTTTAAAGATTTCTTTCTGAAAAATATTCTGGGGGGAAAAAAATCTCTCCCCTGGGTTGAGACGCCTCAAAGTTGGTTACTTCTATAGCCCAAGCCCATGCATATCAGCACAGTTAACCTAGAGCTGACATTCAGAGTGGTAGGAAGCTTTACACATTCCTCCTCGTCATCGTGTACAAATCCTCATCATCCAAAAACCACAAAAAAAAAGCATGCATGATTATAGCTGCCTGAGGACACCAATAAATTATACCGCTGCATTCCTTTTACATGGTATGTGCCCACGCAGACACTGTCCTTGGCATGGCAGGGCAGGCAAGCGAAGGACAAAAAGACTTTTTAGCAGCGGTTGCAGAAACTGTGACGGAATGACTGCTGATTGCCACATCAAGCTAACTGTATTACAGAAATGAACTTCCTTTAAAATCCCCAGAGCACGCAAACTTGCAGAAGCACTGCAATTTGTAGCAGGCAAATGCCATGAACAGCACTTGGCTAAGGCTTTTTTACTGAACTATAACTAAACCGATTTTTTTTTTAAACAAAAACACAGTAATTCAAGATGCTGCAGAACTTGTTTTATTTATACAAATACTGTCTCCAGATTTACACATCACGTGAGTAAGCGGTGCAAAGAAAAATTATACCTCCATCCCATCTTATTCTATACTTATGGCCAGCACTCGGTCGTATGTAGTCATCTTGACTATGTACTACAGAGATCTGTGTGGATAAGAGAGAAGGGAGAGATGAGTGGTGCAAGACTGAAGATCTCTGATCCACTGAGTTTCTTTGAATCTATTCCAGGAGGTTCCTGAATGCCATCCTGCCCGCGAGACGCAACACTAACGTGTCCACGTGTTTGCATACATCAGTTACAGATTCTGGTGCATAGATTTTATGTCAGGAAGGCAAATGCACATTACCAGTACATTTTTAAAACCCACTGGACTACTGTATCAATTGGATTCAACATATAATATTTATTTTAATGAATGTCCTATTATTTATTTCCCAGGTGACTCTCAGCAGTTTCCTGCAGATTTATATCTGATTCCTGGAGACTCCAGGGCAATCCTGGAGGGTTGGCAACCCTAAACTCCAGACCTACAAGAGGCAGAGCAATCCCGCATATCCTGTATCTCACTTTCCCAACAAAAGGCAATGGAGTTGCGTGTTTTCGGTAGATGCACCTACCTATATATTTGTGTGTCTACCACAGTGTGGTGCCAGAACCCCCCTCAACCTTGCATTGGATGGTTAAAAGCTATGGCACACCGCATGGGAACCCCAGGATCACTTCCCTGCCTTCGGCCTTCTGTGCCAAGCGGGAACTAGATTTCTCTTCCGTGTTAACTGCTCATGAAGAAGAGCGCACAGGACAATGGGAGCTGTTAAACGCAGGTCACAGCACCACATCTTCCCTCATTCACATGGTGCTCTGTCTCTCTCAGTCCAACACACTTTCATATGTTTTACAGGAAATTGTCTGGAGTGCACCAAGTGCTCTGAGGTTTGTAACTTCTCCATGGTAAAGTAAAACCACTCATTGCCACAGCCAATATTCACAAAGATGGTGCCTCCTCCTCTTGCCTTTGGGATGATGAAAAGCTAAAGCAGCGACCTAGGTAGATGGCGCCTATCAACACAAATCATCAAATGATATGCATGTATATATATATTTTTTTTCAACAAAAGGGATGATTCATTTAATACAAGCAGCTTTAGCTGCCATTTATGCCTTTGGTCTAAGAGGTGATTATAAAGCTAAAACCCTCATTGAAAGAGGATGATGGCAAGGCAAAACTAAACTGGCATATTTGGAAATTTAAATGCAGCAGCAGTTCAGGTTATACACTGCGCCAAGGTAAAAATCCTTAATTCTATTTTAAAGGCTCATTTTCCACAAATGGCTGAGCTGTTTAACTTAAAGTGAATAAATACCTAATGAGCCATTAAAGTCTATAAGTCTATATGGCCTCCAGGCACTGGTACCTGGATCCAGTCAATTATAGTTCCATAAGATAAGATGAAGACATCAGGTTGTTATTGGAATATATAAAGGTTGAAGACACTGTTAATAAGTCACTACAGGATGTGATAAAATGGTTTAAACTGTTAAAAGCTCTCAATGTGTTTTGCTAGACATTTTCTTATTTTACTCCTTGGTTTTTTCTCCTCCCTCGTGAAAGTCTAATTCTCATTTTGCGGAGCCCTGAGAATCACACTCTGGAATATTACATTAACACCAAAAGGTGATTTGTTTCTACATTTCCATGTTTTTAGCACGTACTCTGGGGGTTATGAAATATTAATGGCAGCAATTCCTCAAACGCGGCTCAAAGAAAATGGCTAGGAAGAAGAAACAAAAAAAAAGGCAAGGAAATACCAAGAAATGTTTTTTAAAACCAAAGAAACTGTGCAGGAAGAAGTGGGGGAAAGGGTCATAAATAGTATGAAATCAACATTTTCTTTTGAGCAGTACAGATCTTGAGACTATTCAAGCAGACTCCTAGCTGCGCATTTCCCCATCTCTCTTCACAATTTGGACGTTTGTATTGAAAACCATTATTCAATCTTTCGTGGGTTTTTTCCAAACAGTGCCAAGTATGCAAGATTACATGCCTGGCCCCATGTTATCAAATAATTGGAAGCAACATGAACAATCGATCATCTTGTGAGTTATAGCCCCATCCTGCAAAGACTTGCATACCCACCTACTTTTCATCCTTTCACATCAAAATCTTTGTGCCTGCTCCCCTTCATACTTGGACGTGTCCTTTAAGCAAAGCAACCTCGTCAGCCTCCAAATCCTTTCTTCAGGCTCTCTTTTGTCATGATACCTATGGAGAGCTCAACAACGGTTAGACAAACCAGTGCCTTTTACACTGACCAGCCTAATGTCCTTGTTTCCTACAGAATATGTCCATCTGCTGCCTGTAGTCACCTACTGAAACCGGAAGGTCCTGTGGGAGTATGGGACTGTCTTGTTCCAGGTGTTGTTCAAACACAAGTACACTGGATTCCCAGTAAATGGGGATGGCTTATGAGCACTACCACAATATAAATCAATACACGGGGAATTGGTCAGCCATCCCAGACAGTGTCATAGGAACAGCCATAGTGTCCAAAACCAAGCATGAGTGTAAATATTTGCAGGATCAGGGCTTCCCTGCTAGACATGGGCCGCAATATTTCATTACCTAGCATCTCTTTCAAGCCTAGCAACACCAGCAAAAAAAATTTCAGTGCAGTACAGTCTCCTTTATTGCTCTTCAGAACTTGAGCATTCGCAATTTTTAAAGATTTACTTCTGTGCTAAGAACTGCTATATAAAAGCTACAGACCACAGTGTAATTTTACAAACAAATTATAGTCTTCCCTGAATAAGAGAGGGTTAGGATGGGCCACTGATGGTGCTATGTTCCTGTAGTTCTTTAGCCTCCCCTTGCAAGTTTAAAGGATCTTATGTCAGGTACTTAAATTAGGATGGCTCAGCAGTAGTTCTAACTTGCACAAGGAGTGATATTGGCACTCAGAAGTCAGGGCGGCAAGTAGGTCTCCCAGATATTTCTCACCCCCTGCCTGGGATGAGCAGAACTGCGTCTCAGGAGAGAACCTGACCAAGCCATTTCATATCTGGATAACACCAAGAAGCCTACCCAGTTCTGCCGCCAATGAAATATACTCCTTCCCTGGCTCAAAGTTATGATGCACCATAGCTCAAGCGAAGACAACAGAGACCAAACAATGTCACGTAAGGACCTGGCCCATAGATCACAAGAATTTAGTATCATATTTGAAATGTCTATGCATTGAAGAATTGCTCCTTGCTTTTCAGGTGTAGTATAAAAATCTTACTTTCTTTGCTCACTTATGATTTGCTTATACGTTCTCATTTATTCTGATAAAGCTTGAATACATTGAATGTTTTCTCCATCCGACGTGCGACGTGCCTGTGCAGGTGGGAATTCCAGCTCCTAGTAAGGATGTTCAACTCTTCCCAGCAGTAGCTTTCCAATTAACATATCCTCAAATACTATATACCAGACTTTTAGAGAACTGTTTCTGTAAGTAACTCCTAATGCACATACAAACTAGTTGCTTGCCAAAGCAAACCTTTGAAAAAATCATGCTCTTAATATCCACACTAGAAAATTTTTGTTATCAAAGTTCCCAGATTTTATATCTGCCCTATCCCTGGCACATTGGCACCAAGCTCCTGACTTCACAATAACTTTACGATGCTGCAATCCATCTCTTAACAGCAACTCTAAAGTAATGAGTTTCTTGTAGTTGCACAAGGGAAGGGGGGGAAGGGAGAAAGATGCAGCTAAAGGAACACAATAAAACAAATTAAGAATCTGACGGTGTGAAAAATATATTCCAAAGTAGAATAATCACATCTGAGAAAATATAGATAAGCTAAGTTGAGGGGCTTGAACGCATACAAATTATTTCTGCACATGGTCCGCTGTTGTGTGCAAAAGATTGCTCATGGCAGCAAATTAAAAATTCAGGGTACTGCAGATAATGGAAAGTCAGTATCTTAATGCCACTTACAGTCATCATAGTGCAGTGCAATCTTCTTTTTATTAAAAGAGATTATTTTCTTGTTTCTTGATTATATTTCCCAGTTAGCTCCTTGCCTTTTATTTACTGTTACTGCTATATATTATAAAGATGATAGCTACAGGCCAAGAACATAATTTAAAACCTGTTCTGAACAGCTGTGTGCTTGTTGGCTTGAGACGTATTGCTTTATAAGTTCCAAAGTATATTCAATATGTATAGATGACAGAAAATATGTAGTTCACTTTTGGAATGGTACACTGGTGAAATTTGTAACTTTTAAAATTATGGTCCTCAATATTTTTGGTAATTTAAAAGGTAAGATTAACAGGAGGGGGAAACAGAGTAGCAATAGGTTAATTTTTTAGAAGAGGAATCATTTTTTCTTCTTGTAGAGCAAATGGCTTTTAATAGCAATGCGGTAAGATGCATGTTTAATGTCCACCAAGTAGAGACAAAGAGAACATTACATAATGACTAGGAACAAACATTCAGAAACGGAAGGATTATAAAAACTGAACAGCGACCTCCTGTGATGCAAATGCTAGATTATGTTCACATCAAGAGACAACCATCAAGTTAACATGCTTTAAGAGCTGTCCAGAAAGCACACTGAACTGACCAGGGAAAGACAGGATTGTCAACAGAAGCAAAATACATTGGGGAGGGGGAATTATAACCCTCAAACCAAAACTGACTGGCCTTATAAAACCCAGCAGCTGGTTTCAAGCTCTACTAACTGTCTTCTTTGTCAGACAGAGCATTAAATTCATAGTGTAGTATGCTCCAGGGACCCTGTAAAAACTAGAGGTCAATCCAACTCAAAACCCAGAGCACAAACTCCCTGAAATTTTAAAGAGGGTGTCCACTTTGATTCGAAATCCACTGTTGTGATGGTAAGTCCATTTTTAATTTAAGATCATTACTAACAGCATTTTGCACTTAAATCTAACCATCCTGCCTGTACCCCTGGGTTTCACTACGCACCACTCGGGTGAGCAAAGAAAGTATGAGACCCACTTATAAAGGGAATGGATTGAAGCACAGAGAGGTTAGATTGCTTTGCAAAGGCAGAATACTAGCCCAGAAACAGGATCCCAGATGCACAGCAGATCCTGCCAGCTCTCACTGGCAGACTCCCACTCGCCTGCTCTAGCCATGAGTTTACACTGCCTCCAGATCCACGTGGTCACAGAGTCACCGCTCAGTTGAATGCAATGTTCAAGCAGTTAATCTGT
This sequence comes from Crocodylus siamensis, assembly GCF_052110815.1. Lineage (NCBI taxonomy): Eukaryota > Metazoa > Chordata > Crocodylia > Crocodylidae > Crocodylus > Crocodylus siamensis. The sequence goes on along the minus strand of NC_143403.1, from coordinate 5,936,724 downwards.
ATTCGAGACATAAGAGTGAACCTGCAAGGACATCAAGGAGGAAAAGGTCTTCAATAGTTTGCAGCATAATCAGGAACAGCACCCGTCTTCGAATTCATTACCTCTGTTGAGCAAGCAGCTGTATATTTCCAACTGCCTGATGGAGCAGAAAAGAAAACCCTAGAGAATGATTGTGGACATACATTGCTTAGATCCAAAGAAACACTAGCACTTTTAAACAAATATTCTAATACGTGCTGTTTACTCTCCAGTGTATTTTCAAGCTCTCTGAAGAAGCGTGCACTGGTATCTCCCTACCAATTCTGCACTCTTTACCTTGTAAAAGAGGAAGAGATTTTGCCATCTTTGATGTAGATTAGATGTCAGTATAGGTCTAGCCTTAACAGTTATATTTGGGCTCACAGTGACTGGTGATGTCCATGCTGCTCTGGGGACCGGTTAGCTTGGGCAATGAATATGTATGGGAAATGGGTTGATGGGGTGGTGACAGCAACGTGCAATGCATAGGGAGTCAGGACGCTTGAGATTCACATGCATGACTCCATGGATAAAAATCCCCCCTTTGTATTATAGCAATAAGATATTCCTAATGCAATGCCGTTAGCATTGCCCTCCTCCTGTTCTCACCCAAATACTGGATAATGAAGAACAGAACATCATGCAGATGAAAGTGAATACACCTGTTTTATCTGCAAGCTGAGCAACTGGATATAAAATTAGCCAGACGCAGTGACAGAAACCCCTTGCTGCTTTTGAGAGGAGCAGCACATTTTAATGATGGAAAACACATTATTAAATAATAACTAATATTGTGCCTTTTGCCGAGTAACTTGTCATGCCTTATAAGCTTTAAACAGACTCATTTTCCTCAGTAAATTAATTACGGTCACTTTACAAGTTGTAAACTGAGGCACAGAAGGATTTGTACCAACTTTCTCAAAGGTGGCTTCTGGTTTTCAGGGCTTGATTTATGATATGATGATCTTGACTTTGAACAATGCTGAGAATTTATAACTCTCAGTAGTCTTGCTTTGGCAATCAGTGTCTCAAGTTGGACACCTACAATCCCAAATCAATAGCTACGTTTAAAAACTCAAGACTTGAAGGTCACACAGCGAAGCTGCGAGAAAAACTCAAGACCAACGTCCCTCTTCCCAGCTTTAAGCAATAAACAACTCCATGCTCCTAAAATAATGTTATTGAAATCCTTGGTAAGACCACTAAACCTGAACACAAAACGGATAAGAGAAGAAGAAAAATTAATACACTTAAGTAACAAATGACAACAACAAATAAAACAATAGACAATTTGTTACACGTACTACAGACTCTGTAAAAAGAATTACATCCATTATTCCTTATTATTGCTTCGGGAAAGAAATGCACACTGAAGGCAGAAAATGAAGTTAGCAATGATTTTTCACTCAAGAACCCTTCTCCGGGGATGAGTTATAAAGGAAAAAATGTAGCCCAGAAAAAGAGACTTGGAAAGTGAGGATTATATAACTTTATATATTTATTGAGAGACTCGCAGATAAATATCATTGTGTTGGAAGACATCAGATGGAAATGTTACACGTAGTGTTGAAAGGGTTTTCCTTCCTCTTCCCCTCCCTCCTCATAGCATGTAACAGTATTCAGGATTTCAAGTAATGCCGTACTATTGTTAGTTTTGTAATGCAGGGTTTTTCAAGAGAGGCTGTGGCGAGCAACAAGAATGTCTAATCTCTGTTTTAATCCTAATACATTCTTGGAGTAGCGAGGATACTTGAGAAAAAGCAACTGATATTGTGGTGACGGCATGTGTGACATTTTCTGATCACATCAATGACATAGGATAAAAAAAAAAAGCAGAGTATACTTACTCTGTGTCATTGATGTCTCCTCCAAGAAACTGAACTGTGAAGCAATGCAACAGTAACTACTAAACTGGTACAAGGCAAATACAAGATGCAAACATATCCTGTATTTGTTCAAGGTCAAGATAATAAAAGTATGTGTACAATGCATAAACACCAGGCAATGAGGATGTGCATTAGGTACACACGGACTTTTCGAAGTGTGAGTGGGAAGGAAGACAGTCCTGACAGGAAAAGGCTGCACAGTACAAGTGATATGTTTTATAAAAAGTCCAGAAATGTCACAAAATAAGAAGGTGAGAGAAGCAATAATGCACAGGGTGGAGCAAGACATTAAATCAGAAGTAAAACAAAGTTAAGGGATGCTTTTAAACAAGGACCACGTGGTACGGCCAGCTGGAAATGCAAAAGGGAAATTTCAGAAAGGTCAGTGGAAATCAGAAAAAGAAATAAGAACACAAGGTAGGTAACACTGCACATCTGACAGAGTAACTAAGCAGAAGGACGAGTCAGCAGCTAGTTAGGAGATTCTGAAAATTATAAGGGGATACATCTATTTACTGCCAGCTTTTTATTGGGCAGGGAAATGCTTTGAGGGGTTGTGTTCATTGTCTTACAAACCCCGTCACCAAACCAAGACCGGGAATCGCCACAATGGTCAGAATGTATATTCTGCCCAAAATGAATAGGGATAATAAGGGACACATTTTGCAGAGGTATCAACAGGAAGCAGAACATGTTTCCTCTGACTTCTAAGTGCTTTACAAAAGTGATGAAAGGCTATTCATGTCTTAGTGCATTTACTGGCGTAGAAAAACCTACAACTTTAAAGTCTTCATCATGCTCTCTCTCACAGGCTTACACCGTTGATGCATGTACATAACAAGTGGGGGTTAGGCCAAAAAATTGAAAGCTCTCCCTTTTCCTTTCCATTTTATAACATACCTCTTGGTAAATTTTGGTTTCAGCCTTTTGTCCAAAGATTCCAGCTGTGCAACATCAGCTCAGTGCAATGCTGTGGTGTCAAGGGCGGGCATAAGCCCAAGTTCAACGTAGGACGACAGCATGCCGACGTCTTGGCGGAACGGTGCTGCCGAAGCAGAGGAAAGCAAGCGGAGCTACCTCCAGAGGCTCCACGCGTGGTGACTCTAGCCTCATCTCCTTCCTCCCCTGCCATTTGAGATTAAGGTCCTAATTACTCTATTTGAGTCAATTCAATGAGACTATTCAAATACTTCAGGCCATGCCCTGAATTTTACTACATGGAGGTCTGCAGCATGAAGGCTCTCAGGACTTTCTTACAAAGATTTTGGTCACATCTGGCTCTCTCACAGATATGGTTGGGGGAAAGGCAGTTTTCACTTGATATCAACACCCAGCATTCAATTAGTGATCCAATGCATTTAAAAAAGAAATTAAAAAAAAAAGAGAGAGACCTCACTGATACTCTGTCAAACTGGAATCAAAGAAGCAGGAGGGAGAAGAAAATCATAATATATACTGAGGGGCAAGATACATCAATTATAATAGTTTATATTATTTTATATTATTAAATTAAGTATTAAAATATACCTATTAATTTATATTAAAGGATTTGATGACGGAACAACAACATTATCCTTCTGGCTCATACTAATACTCTAGCTAATTCCCTTAAGTAGATTAATAAGAATTATGGACTCTACTGAGAAAACAAAGCACTAACAGGTGGTGTATACATTTATTTACATAGGGATACAAATGAAACTCCATTGCACCAGAGATAAAAAATGGAAAAGGGACTTATTTAAACAAGAATGAACATGCCAGAGGAAAATTAGCGATTAGAGTGAAATAAGGATTAGAAATTTTACTTTCCTTCTTGGCAATATTTAGTTGCTCACTGACCCTTGGAAAGTATTTTCAGATACATTCATTCCCTTAGAAAGCAGTTGCTGCTATCTGAGGGATGTGATGAGTTTATCATGAAACAGGAGTTGTTATCTTTCAAAAGATCAAATTCGATAGGGCCTGCATCAGCTTTTTTCCACTCTGAACATGGTTCATCACCCTGAAATGTGTATTCAGCTGGACTGCTTGCTCCTCATAAAAGAAAAGGAGATTCTACCGATTGTAATAATTAAATTGAATAAAGCAATTAAAACCAAAACAAATACAGGGTTTGTTTGTTTTTTACTGATCAAAAAGGGAAAACAAGGACATTTCCAATTTCACCCTCCTCCCCCAAAAAGCTGTCAAAAATTTGTAAAATTAACACCATCTCAACAGATCTGAAACACGCGGTCACTTAGAAGCCAGTATATTTTAACCATCACTATTTAATGATGGCCTATATTCTGAGGCCATCTGTATTACTAGAGCTGCTGCAATTCCTGCAGTTTCCAACAGGCTGAAAAAAGTTCAAGAGATCAGACTCCAAAAATAACCGAAGAAATTGAAAAATTAGTTCCTTATTTATGAATGTATAAATATCTCTAGGGGCTGATTATCTACAGTAACTCATTTCCTAGAAAACAACATTCCATTACCACTATGTTGAAATAATTTAGTATCTAAAGCAGTATATAAAACGATTACTAAAACTAAGTCAAAATATTAGCAATTTAATAAATTACTGTGCACAGCAGAAAATTGAGTGCATTTAAAAAGGCTACCAGAGAGACTCTTTAACAATCTGGGCCATGTGACCATATCTGATGAAGTCTTTCAACAGAGACTTGCAGATTTACTGGTTAGCCTCTGCTTCATTATTAAAACGAGGGTCTCCGATACTGAAACTTTGTACCATCTCAAAAGCAGCCGTTTGTACACAGCTTATGGTTCCCTGTGGACAGAAATGGTATTAAAAATAAAAAAAATGTAATAAGGCTGAACTTCGTAAGAATAAATCTGGATTGAGACTGTCGTCATATTGTTGAGTATGCTCCAAAAGGCAGCAATGCTCTTCTTGTCTGGCTGAATAGAGTTTTAAAGTGGTGTTGTATATTTTTTCTAAGCTAACTTAATTAGAGTTCATTTTGCTACCCTTCTCCCACCCCCAAGCACCTACAGAAGCTCTGTGTGGCTCTCATCACCAGCGCATGCAACTACCACGGTATGACCCATCAATCATAGAACAAGACTATGAGATTTGCTTGCTATGTAGAGACATACCCTAATGCAAGAAGGTAAATATGCCTTTTTTTTTCCTCCAAAAGGGCAATTCCCTGGAAGTTTGAAGTAATATGTCATAGTTTGATGTGAAGGGCATTTTCTGCTCCCAGCTGAGACCGTAATAACAATGTCAATCACTTGACTGGCACTTTTAACAGTACACGAGAAAGGATGCTTCTCCCCCACACCATGAAATTGTATTGAAATATTTGCATTTTACAGTGATGAGCTGCTAAATAGTGTTGGGCGGGGGGGTGGAGTGTCCTTCCTAATTCTGAGGCATCCTGTAAGCACAAACTTCTGACCATGTTAGCAAAATGCTTAATGTTCTGGACTCCTAATAAATTTGTATCTAATTTCCATACACTATTTAGCAGGAGCTATCATTTAGGAGTTCACTCATCACTTAACACAGTAACAAATAGGAATCATTCATTCATTGTTTCTTTATAGTAACTAATACTTATGTCATAAAGAGGATTTTTGTTGTTTTTTTTTTTTTTTTAAATAAGCTGTTCATTTCTTTCCACTTTTGAGTGTGCATTATAGTACTCTACAGGAAAAAAATAACTCACAAGTGTTGGCACAGCTGAAGGTAGCATGTTAGAAATCTGCCTCCTATGTTACCAAAAACTCATTAAGGTTCAGCCTCTGGCCTCCTACAAACACTCAGTTTCTCCTGGAAGAGCAGTGATTCTCCTGGAGAAACCAGAGTGTTCAGATGTTCAGGCTTTTTCTCCCAGAGTAAAAATTCCCACTCCAGGAAAAAAAATTAATTAGGAACAACCATGGTTAAAATACTCCTAGGATCCGTACATGCTGTGGTTTCTCTCAGAACAGAACATAGTCTTCCAGCACCATCCTCACCCAACCTAGGGAGACAGTGTGGGGCTTGCTGGGTTCTGCTCCCTGTTGGAGCAGCAGAGCATGTCCCCATCACAATCTCCATATGCTAACCATGGGCAGTCTGGGTCAGCCAATCAGACCTGCCCTGTGGACAGCTGCCATCTGTCACCAGGCAGAAGCAAAAGAAACTGCAGAGCAAGCCGAGATGTATGCACAGGGGTCCCCACTGGCTGCACAGTGTCAGCACTGCAAGATCTCTACTCTTTAGAACCTCCATATTAGAAAGTATGTATACACAGTGCTGAATAAGTTTTTTTCTACCAGAAGAACAAGCCTGGGAGAATTCTCCCAGATTATTTGACTGTGTGTATAAAGCCTCTCAAGAGACAAAACTACAGATCATCTACAATCAGGACCTCTTTTGCAAGCTTAGACCCCAGAATTAAGGTACAGCTACAATTCCCTTATCACCACCCAGTCAGAAAGAAAAGCAAGAGACAAATCTACAGCCTGATCTTTTATTATCATACCCCAAAAGTACAAGAACAAACACTTATTCCAATGCCCAACTAGCTACCTCACAAAATGATACAGCATAATATACACTGTCACCAACCGGAGGTGGGCAAGAGGGTGTTTAGAAGGTGACTCACAGACTGGCAGCAGGTTTCTTGAGTGTGTGAAGTTTCCCTAGACATACAAAAAACTAGAACTCGTGGTTCCAAAATGATAGCTTTTATTAGACCAACTGGAAAATGGCAAGAAAACTGTCCTTTTCTGCAAGCTTTTGGGATCAAAGTCCCTCTGTCAGGCTCTTGGAAAAGTGTAGATGGTACAAGATGGTAAAAAGTCCCCATGGGTAGGAAATAAACTTCATTTTTGCACAGAGGGAGCTGGGGATGGAAGTCTGTCCCTCTGGGCATTTCCCTATTCTTCTCTCTGGCCCATATCTTATCTTTATAGTTGGGTTATTCTAATAATTGTTCTGTGATTAATTTTATTCAAATGTCTTTGTTTCACTGAAACCTCTGTAGCTGAACTGAACCAGTTCTCTTCTGGAAGGTGTCAATTAGTTTGAATTTATGTTCTTGTGAAGGTTACTTCTAGAAGGGAGGATTTCTTGTCTCCTTCCCTTCACCATTGTAGAATGGTGCTTGACACTATCCCGTTTCCCTTCCAGCTTATTTATACCTTCATTGACAAGGCCACTTTGTTTCTATAACTTTATCTAAGAAATTTAAGACAAATATCTATTACAAAACTGTATTCAGTATGTTTGGTTACACTAATCATTAATATAATTAAAACATACTATTAGTATATTGTAGCTTTCGCTTATCTAATTTAAGGTTTGCCTTTTATAATGCCTTCTTTCTGGCCTTGTGTGCTATTTAATCTGCATGTGTTAATTGTTTCCTTTCCTTTGGTGACCAAGCTCGTGGTCACATCTACAGAGGTTCATTTTGAGGTTACCCAGAAACAGGCCTTGGGGGCCTCCTGCTTTAGCCACACTTTGTAGCTTGCCAGAGGCCACTGAAACGGATTGGTACTAGCAACATAGGGTTATACATTTTCACCTAACCATACTCAGTCAACAAAAATACATTACACATGATTCAATTCTCCTCATCAAAAGATGAGACATAAGTTATTGCAGCCCGTTACTATTAACTACTACTAGTGTTTTTCTAAAAGCAATTACTTGCACCTACCCTGGCCCAATACTAGTGGCATGGACCAACAGATGTGACTTTACTTTCTCTTGCTACTGCTTATAGCTAAAATGCAAACTTAAGCACATACTGTTGTAATTTAGGCTTATGAGTCTGCACTTGTCACCATGGTTTTCCAGTTATTGACTGCTTCTGAGGCCTACACCTAGGGAAATAGGATTAACTTCTGATGCTCCCTTCTGGAGCTGAATGCTCACTCCCAAAGGCGTAGCTCTTACTTTGAAGTACAGTGTAGTGAAGAAAATGATTCTATGATTCTAAAACAGCATCAAGGGACTTGAATATTACATTTGCTTAGCTCATATCGACTTAGCTGCCTACCTGCATTCAGCCTGGATTCTTTCTTGCCTACTAGAGGCATCTCTCTGCTCAGAAAGGAGATTTAACATTAAGCTAGTTTCCAAAGAGAGTGAGGGATTGCAAAAGCTCAAGGTAGCCACAGCTATGTTGCAGACACTTTGCACCACACAGGGAACTCAGCACGAGTGAAATACCTGCAAACTGGATCCAGGTTCCAGTTCAGCTGTACCAATGCAGGAGTACAAGGTAGGTGACTGAGCATCAGGGCTTGTATCCTAAAACAGCTGCACAGGCAGGAGGAGTTAAGACCAGGCAATCTCAAGCTCTAATCCTGCCTGTAAAAGCCTACTTCTACAGAAAGGCAGAACTGAAGTCAATAAGGCTGCCTACACACACATGGAACTTGTTGCTGGATTTGATCCTTATGACTTGGATTTTTCAAAAGGAATGTAAAGGACTCAAGCACCCAACTGCCATTAAATTCCAATAACATCTGGGTACAATTCTGATCATGGTAAGTGTCCTTGGCCCCTCCTCTCACTATCCTGGAAGCCCCACCCATGGGGCTTGACACGGGAAGAAACATTAAAAGAAAGAAAGAAATATAAAACAATCACTTACCTGTATGACGAGTGACGCCAGAAGGTCAAAGAGAAAAGCCCGCGTGGTTTACAAGCCGTGCCTTTATGCAAGTAAGGTCGGCGGGTGACGTCACAAGGATGCGCCAGCTGACAGGGATAAAAATGACCGCTGGCAGTAGGGAGGTGAGAGCCAGTGAGGAGATGGAGGCTCTCTGTGTCAGCAACAGGCGGAACCAGCACGAACCGGGAATGCCTGGACAGCGGGTGGCTGTGGAAGCAGCAAGAGCTCCTCACATTGGGGGTGCTGAGATCGAGCTCCAGGAGGGGTGGAACACTGGGGGTGACTTCCCCCTAGTGCTGCAAAGGAGGTCCATTGGGGGAGACACCAAGTGGCAGCGTAGCCAGGATGAACTCAAAGAAGAGGCTGAAACCAGCCTCAGGGAAGCAGAGGTGTTCCCACTCAACCGCTCCCAGATACCTGGTAACAGAGCTGGGCTAGGGGTGGAGAGGAGAGAGGGACCCCACAGGACCAGTGTTGGGGGGTTATGCCAAGTGCGGGCAGAAAGGCTGGGAAAGCCGACCGGTAGGACACTGGACAGGAAGACCCTTTTTGGGTTCCTTTTTTGTTTCTTTTGTTTTATTTCTTTACCCCTGCTTGACACAAGAGAGCTAACCGGCTCAAGGGGATCTCAGGCCTAGAGCCCAGGCCAGCTAATTATCCTTCCCCAAGGAGGAAGGGAGATACAACAGGGTACAAGGAACATCTACACTGGGGAGGCAGCTGTATCAAGATCTGGCACCGCACCAGAAGTTGGCGTAAAGCTGGGGGTGTAGGGAAGGTGGAGCTCCATGAACATCCTGCAAGTGGAGTGGTCATCCCTGAGGGGAACTTCAAGGCTGAGCCCCACACTGACGGAACACCCAAAGACATGGCAGGAAAGTTCAGATAAGGCCAGAGGGATAACCGAAGCCCACCCTGGGGAACCCACAAAGCCAGAGAGTGTATACCCTCTACTATCAGGGCCCAGGCGGCATGCACGTGGGAGTTCGAAGCCAGGCAGGCACAGTAACAAAGATGTGAGTTAAGAGTAATTCCACTGATGACAGGGGGCTGAAATGCTGTCCCCACTGAACTCAGTGTTGAAGCTCCCCCATTGCCGTCAGTCAAGGCCAGACTTCACTTAATAGATTCACGCTGGAACAAAGCCAGTGAGTAGAAATTATTTTGGGATATCAAGAAATGACTGTTTTGTCACTGATGAAATAGAAACTGTTTGTATGTTTTGAACCCCAAGGTTTCTTATTCTTATTAACACAGGCAAATAACGTGCATCTTTGTACCCTTTTGGGTTTACTATCTGGGGTTAAATTCTCTGCTACCATGGATTTTCAGTCCTCTTCAATAGATATTTGTTTCGCCTTTCTTTAAAGAAAGAAAAGAAAAGACAAGACAAGGAGCAACAAGCAATGATGGTGAGAGATTAAGAGTGGCAGCAGAACAGAGCATTGGAATGAATACAGAAGCTACTTTATTCGTACAAAGTACCCGATCAAAAATAATGGTCTCAGATGGACACTTTGTGAACATTCGGCTAGTAACGGTGTTTGTAAACCATTGAATAAGTTTGTCAGCTTTCTAAGTTATTTTCAGAGAGCAGTGTACTTCTCCATCTATTTGGCTGCGTTTTTGAATGACACCCAAATATGCTGTTTTTGAAATGAATGCTCTTTTTATTACCAGTACTGCTTGAACTCAGTTATCTGACATAAGCCATTCAGTAGTGGGATGCTAAAAGTATCTATAAACCTTCCTACTCTTCAAGATGGAGGTTCCACTAAAGCAGGCAGATGTTTAATTCTTAGGTAATACAGTGAACTAAATCAAATACAGACCCAGCATAGTGGGGTGCATGCCTAAATGGGCTACATCAACAATAATAAGTATAAAGGTAGAAGTCCAAGAGACCAAGCAAGCATGATGACAGATAGAGAAAAAAAAATATTGTCACGTAAGAGCCAGCCCCTATTGACATTGACTTCAGTAAGACTGCAATTTCACGCAAACAATGAAGCTGGACCTTGGAAAATGATGGCTATTGGCATCCCAATCAAGTCTTTATCCTTCACTTGGCAGAACTATGTTTTTTAATGGTGATTTTATTCCTCCCTGACATTTTAAACATGGTCTGCGGGAAATGACGTTCAGTGATGCACTAATAAATAAAGCCCGGACACATTCAATAGGGAAAAAAAATCCAGTATGATATGCTAATAGTCAAGATTTGGTTTGTTCCCAATGCACATATACATCTTCTTCCACAAAACCATACTGAGCCTAGAGTTTAGTAAAGGCTATTTACATACAAATCACCTTGTAAATCAGAAGTAAAATGGCATGGTTGCTATGAACAACACAGCTACACATTTACCCATGACAGGCAAACATTTTAGGTTGTCCTTATTAATGACTTTTCTGCAAACGAGATAATACAAGTGTTTTCTTTCTCCTCACCTTTCTTTGATGCATCAAAATCAAGCAGTGATAGTTTGTATGTATCTGTGTATAAACACATACCATCACCACCCCCATCGGAGTAGATAAAAAAATGGGATTGATCAAGGGGAATTTAACAATGACACAAGTATAGAAATGTGCACCTCAAGGATGTGCAAATTGCTCATGTTATACCTTATTTAACAGGTTTTCAAAGTAAAATGTGTTATGCTGGGCACCTGATTCGGCTTCAAATCACTTGTTTCATACTCAGATCCTCAGCTGCATTTGCTTCTGGGACAGAAGAGAGAAAACTATTTAAGAGCATGCGTATCATTGTTCTGTATTAACCAACCTGTTTTTCTCCTCGTTTCTTCTATTTGAATGCTCTTCTCGTCTTAACATTTGCTCTGGCCCCCTACTAGTCCACAGCTACACAGTACACAATGCCAGACATTTCAATGTTATTCTAACATCGATCACATCTACACAGAGGTGGTTGTGCTGCTCTGAAACACAAAATAATCCCACAACAAACTGCAGTTCCTGGTTACAAATTCAGCCTTGCAAGGTTAGTCAATAAAGGCAGCACACAGAAACAGGCAGCTATGCTGGTTCAGGGTACCCAACACTTCCCAGAGGACCCGTATTTTCAGCTGCTTATAACTTTCCCAAAACACAAGTCATTCATAATGGAATTTTCTGTAATTTTTATTATTTTAGTAAAAATTATACAAGTATTTCTTGTTCTTCTAAGAACAAGATGGAAGGAAAAGAAAAATGTAGGGGTTTTAAAAAAAAAAAAACATGGGAAAAAACACTATACCCACGGGAAAAAACACTATACCCATTTCACTATGAGTCTTAAGGACCTCCATGCTTTGGAAGTAGAAATTTGCAGTTTGCCTGGGAGCTGTGTCAGGGACGCACCTTTTGTTATTCTTCTGAAACATAGGCAAAGAACAAACCTCTGAACATCTTCCCATAATACATGTTCAAGAAAGACGCAGCTCTGAAGATGCTGCACCAGACACATGGACTGAGCACAGGAAAGCTGCCTCTCCTCACCTCCGAGAACTTCTGCATCTGAGGAAGGGAGGGAGTAAAAAAAAAAAAAAAGAAATCGAGGAAGACTGACACAAGGGTCAGGTCTGAAGCAATGGTATGAAAAGAAGGGACTGGGATGTGGAGCTCATAGACAGCAAGCTTGAATACCGCCCCGAAGAACTGAATTCTCATCTCTTCTTTGTCCTCCAGAGATCCAATGCACAGCCAGACATCTCATGTGAACCAAGCATTTTATGGACACCATTCATTGCCATGTTCCGAGTGCCCAAGAAGCAACAGCCGTGATCCAATTTGTAGAAGGGCAAAAATAATAGGAACTGTGGTCTTGACAAATAAAGCGCTATTGAACTCAAACAATTCCTGTGGTGGACAGGATGTGAGCCACAGGTGTCTCAAGCTGGACATTCAAATATCAGCAGACATTTGAAACGAACAGCTCCGTGGTTCGGTTGCACATCTATAACGTGGAGACAGTAGTAGCTTCTCATCTTGGAGGCATTTTGAAGGTAAATTCATTAATGCCTGTGAAGTATTCCTATGCTATAGTGATGAACACCACACAAAAATAAAACAACTATTGAGGAAATTAATAATTCTGTATTCAAAGCAGGCACTGAGAGCATGTAATACATAAGGCATGGGGCTACACACCGGATGAGGGCACAGCAGAATACCGAGGAGCTACTTGCACAAAGAGCATAAGCCATATTGTGCGCTGAATCAGACTGGGGCTGTTAATTCTGGCATCTCCTAACATTTGAGTGCTTAACTGTGGAACCTTAATCATGACCTTTAAAAGCAGGGGATGGGGCTTGTGTGACAGGTCTACATGCTGTGTACAGACACGCAGTGAACAATCCCACTAGCAACTGCTACCCTCATTGCTCTGGCTGCTGTGAGGTCTCCAGGCATCCTCTCCCTCCTCCAGCTTTCATTTCCTGCCCCTACCCCTGGCCATGGCTTGATGCACAGAGGGAGCCTGCAGCCAAGGAGGTGGTGAGAGGGGGGCACCCACTCATGCGATATTGCAGTTGGGCAGGATGGCTACCCACCCAGGCAGTAGGGGGCATGTGTCTGCCTCCATGCACCATGCAGTGGGGGTGGAGCTGTACGCCTCCATGGTGCCAAGGGGCCTGCTGGTGCGGCCCCTGGCTGCTAAGAAGTTAGACGGCCCTGCCCTGGGTGATAAGAAGCATAAAACTGCATACAGCAATGTAAAAACCTACTTCGGGGTGGGGAGGGAGCATAAGAACCTACACCAAACTGGATGTATTCCCTTTTCTTGTGTATAGGTTGTATTTTAAGTAGCATATAAACTTCACCTGGGAAAGAGAACTTGTGATATCAGTGATCTAATGACTGATTTTTACTTTGAACACATACACCATTCAGACTTGAATGGCAAGGATCTCTGTGGGTGCTACCTTTTACTGGAGCAACTGTATGGTTGGCATGGACTTTTGAAAGCTTGTCTAAGTCTAACCCAACCATTCGGTTGGTCCAATAAAAGATACCAGCCACAGAAATCCTTGCTTCTCTCATATTTCTTAGATCAACATTCACTTCGACACTATCAAAGCTTGAACTATGCTTAAAAGTTGGCTCATTTTAAGTTCTACTCACAATTTCACCCTTTCCCCTCAGAGCTCCTTCCTCCATGAAGTAAAACTCCCTGCAAACATACACAACAGCTTTTTGGAAGTTAAAAAAAATCTCTTCCCAGAAGAGCCTTCTTGAGAAAAAAAAAGTTTATGTTTTAAAAAATTAAGCAAACATGTATTTAATATTTTAATTACATTTTAAATACCATACTGAAACATAAAGCCCATCTAAATATATGCTTAGACACAGGCTGTAGAAACCTAATGATTTTTTTCACTATTTAAAGTTTCTGCATCATTTCCTTTTTCTGTAATTAAGCAGAAACAAGATAGGTCATTTTAATTCTCATTCTCTCTCTCTGTCTCCTCCAAATTCCAACTCTAGTTAAGATTCAGTAAGCATTTCTAGTCTAATCCCCAATAATTGGGTTCATGAGTTGTCTGGTTTAAAAATCACATTATGGTAGAACTTGGTGCATCAGTTTTGGCAAATTAGTTACCCTAATTCTCCTTCATAATTGCAATAGTTTCAGTACATATTTATCTGTTAGTCTGAACATGTGTAGTGAAAAAAGGAGTTAAATAATTCAGAGGCTTTCTTTAATTATTTCTTTAAAAAGAGTCAACGGACATTGATTAGAAAAAGAGTGACCTAACATTTCACCCCTCTACTTTGTGTTATTTCAATCTGCCACGCCAACCACAACCTGGCTTGTCTATTTCTTATACTTGCTAACCCTTCCTGACCCTTCAACTTGTCTGCACTCGTAGAGGTTCATGTGTGCTATTATAATACAAACAAGCATCTGTTGCCCTCTGATATTTTTCAGCACACAAACCACTGTGGTATTTTGGAAGAAGTAAAATGGAAGAGATCCCTTTAAAAAAAAAATCTTTGTATATTCCATTATGGATTTGCCAGCATTTGTTTCTTGCTTCTCCAGGTTTATGGTAACTTCAGCAGGTCAAGACAATCAGTAATAAAGGTAAATTGTAGGCTACTTAAACCAGCAAAAGTCTCCTCAGCACTACCGGAGGCATTTCTTGAAATACATGCACACAAGTCAGACCATGATTACTGTAGATCTAAGAAGCAAAACTGAAAGGCAGTGGTTGGGTCACAGAATCATAGGAAGTGAGGGCTGGAAGGGGCCTTAGGAGGTCACATCTAGTCCAACAACCTGCTCAAAGCAGGACCAGCCCCAACTACATCATCTCAGCCAAAGCTTTGTCTACCCAGGTTCTGAAAACCTCCAAGGATGGAGAGTCCACCACCTCCCTGGGTAACCTGTTCCAGTGTTTTACTACCCTCTTAGTGAGAAAATTCTTCCTAATATCTAACCCTAAACTTCCCTTGCTGCAACTTGAGACCGTTGCTCTTTGTTCTGTCATCTGCCACCACTGAGAGCAGTCCAGCTCCATTCTCTTTTGAATGCCCCTTCAGGTAGTTGAAAGCTGCTATTAAATAGCCCCTTAGTCTTCTCTTCTCTAGACTAAATAAACCCAGTTCCCTCAGTCGTTCCTCTTAAGTCATGTTCCCCAACCCCCTCACCATTTTTGTTGCCCTCTGCTGGACTCTCTCCCATTTGTCCATGTCGTTTTTGTAGTGGGGGGTCCAAAACTGAACACAGCACTCCAGATGTGGGTTTACCCATGCTGAATAGAGGGGAAAAATTACTTCCCTTGATCTGCTAGCAACACTTCTACCAATGCAGCCCAGGATGCCATTGGCCTTCTTGGAAACGAGGGCACACTGCTGGTTCCTGTTCAGCTTATTGTTCACCATCACCCACAGGTCCTTTTCTGCAGAGCTGCTGCCCAGCCAGTCAGCCCCCAACCTGTACTGGTGCATGGGATTGCTCTGTCCTAAGTGCAGGACTTTGCACTTGCCCTTGTTGAACCCCATCAGATCCTTTTTGGCCCAATCCTCCAATTTGTCAAGGTCTCTCTGAATCCTAGCCCTACCCTCCAGCATATCTACTACTCCCCCAAGCTTTGTGTCATCTGCAGACTTGCTGAGAGTGCACTCTGTGCCATCTTCCAGGTTACTGATAAAGACATTAAACAAAACCAGCCCTAGAACGGACCCCTGGGGCACTCCACTTGACACCAGCTGCCAACTAGACATCAAGCCATTGATTACTAATCTCTGAGCCCAATGCACCAGGCAGTTTTCCATCCACCTTACAGTCTATCCATTCAGCCCATACTTCCTTGGCTTGCCTGTGAGGATGTTGTGGAAGACCATATCTAAAGCCTATCTAAAATCAAGATACACCACATCTACTGGTCTCCCCACATCCACAGAGCCAGTCATCTCATCATAGAAGGCAATCAGGTTGGTCAGGCATGGTTTGCCCCGATGAATGCATACAGGCTGTTCCTAATCACCTTCTTCTCCAACAAGTGCTTAGAAATGAATTCCTTGAGGATCTGCTCCATGATTTTTCCAGGGACTGAGGTGAGTCTGTAGTTCTCTGGATCCTCCTTTTTACCTTTCTTAAATATGAGTACTATGTTTGCCCTTTTCTAATCATCTGGGACCTCTCCTGATTGCTGTGAGTTTTCAAAGATGATGGACAATGGCTCTGCAATCACATAAGCCAACTCCCTCACCACCCACAGGTGCATCCCATCCGGCCCCATGGATTTGTACATGTCCAGCTTTTCTAAGTTTACCCTAACATCTTTTTTCACCACTGGGAGCTGCTCACCTCCTCCCCAGACTGAGCTGCCCAGTACAGTAGTCTGGGAGATGACCTTGCTGGTGAAGACTGAGGCAAAAAAGGCATTGAGCACTTCAGCCTTTTCTGTATCCTCTGTCACTAGGTTGCCTCCCCCATTCAGTAAGGGACCCACTCTTTCCCTGATCCTCCTCTTGCTACCGACATACTTGTAGAAACCCTTCTTGTTACCCTTTACATCCCTTGCTAGCTGCAACTGCCAATTGCAATTTGGCCTTCCTGACTTCATCCCTGTATGCCCAAACCATACTTTTATATTCTTCCCTAGTTATTTCGTCAAGTTTCCACTTTTTATAAGCTTCCTGTCATTCAGTTTATTGAAGAGTTTAAGTCAAGCTGGTCTTCTGCCATACTTCCTAGTCTTCCCGCACATCGGGATGGTTTGTTCCTACACACTCAGTAAGGCTTCTATCAAGTACAGCCAGCTCTCCTGGACTCCTCTCCTCCTCAGACTGGTTTCCCAGGGGATCATGCCCAGGAGTTCCAAGTCAAAGTCTGCTTTTCCGAAGTCCAGGGTCCTTATTCTGCTGCTCTGCATCCTTCCTTTCCTCAGGATCCTGAGCTCAATCATCTTGTGGTCACTGCTGCCCAAGTTGCCATCCACTTCTGCATTCCCCACCAATTCTTCTGTTTGTGAGCAGGTCAAAAAGAGCATGGCTCCTAGTTGGCCTCTCCAGCATTTGCACCAGAAAGGTGTCCCCAGTAGTCTCCAAAAACAGGCAAAGGATTGCCTGTGCACTGCTGTATTGCCCTTCCCCATGAGAGTCAGGGCCTGTGATCGAGAAGCTTCCATTAAATGTTTGAAGAAAGCTTCATCCACCACTTACTCCTGGTAAGTGCCAACCCCCCCAGCACCACATCCCCCTTGTTGCTCTCTCCCCTCTGACCCTAACCCAGAGACTCTCAACAGGCCTGTCTCCAGTCCCTAAACTTTCTTCAGAGGAAGGAAACGGTGATGTTAGCATTGGTAAGTGTCAGACTGATCCTCACTGGTAAATATAAAATAATTACATAGCATAATTGAAAGGAAGCTCTCAGGTACCAATTATACCCAAACACGGTGCATCAGACCATGTTGTATTACGATGTCTTGTTTGATATATAGCTAGTATATGCTAATCCTTTAAAAAGCCTGTAGCTAACTTCCTACTGTTGTTACCATCACCAAAGTGATTTCAGTGGTATCAAGACAATTAAAAAGCTGCTATACTTCAGTGGAACCATCTTTAGACATTTTTCTACACATCTACAATTTGATCCTGTAATGGTGGTGCCTCCTAAAGTTTTGGATCAACAGACTACTGTAAACTAGAAACATTTCTCACAGACCCCCTCATACTCTGTCACAAACCTATCCACCGGGAACCCCCAGAGCCCCAAGTTTCACCCCTTGCTTGTCCCAAGGAACAGACCAAGATGTGTCCTGGGATAACTCCTTATCCACTGCCCCATCCCACCCCACAAGCTTTGGCTCCACTGCCCTTATACCACACCTTACAGTTGCAGCAAGGGAATCTCTGCCAGTTCTTGAGTGGCTTCCCCCTTGGGTTATAAAAGAAAATTTAGGTCCCCTTTCCGGGGACAAGGGCTAGCCTGGAATCTCACTCACCCAGAGTTCATTTTTCCATGGACAACCAGGGAAGGGACAAAAATCAAAAGGAATGATTATGTAGGAGAAATGTATGCAAGCAAAACTAATCAGAAGTTCCAAGAAAGAAAAACAAGTAGTTTCTTACCTTCTCACCTGGATATACCCAAGCCCTCCTGAGAGTCCTGTTCATATTTTTAGAGATCAGCTTTCCTGCTGATTCCACCAGCCCTAGCTGCTGGGGCCTTGGCCTGGGAGAAATCCAAGAGACCCCTATCCTAGCTAATCCCTAAAAAAGCTTCCAAGCCAGCCTGCCTCCCCCATCAGCATTCATGGCACCCTACAACCCTTAAAACTTAACAGGGTTTGTGACACCCTTATTATCTAACTTTTAATAGAAAATACAATTTACCAAACAGCAGCCTCACGGACCCCTCTGAGAACCACAGCTGAAAGGGAAAGACTGCCCCGATCACCCCTTCCCCAGTCCGGTCCTAAATCTGTTGCGGTCTGCACAATGAGTAAGATATTGAAATCAGCAGCATAGATTACTCACAAGGTTTTATCGATTGCAGGAACTATCCTTAACAAGGAGTTAAGAGAAAAGGCTAGGTATAGACCAGAAGTGGCCAACCTCTTTGAATGCGAGGCCAGATCATGAACATTTTATCACCCAGTGGGCTGGCAGCAGCAGGCGCTCGCGTAGCCTGTCCAGTCTAGCCATGGCCTGGGGGCACAGGGGTCAAGTGGCGCCACCTGACCCCACGGGTGTCCTCCCTACCACTTGGGTGGCCTCGAGGATGCTCACACACCTGCACGCCTGGGCTCAGCAGCCAGGAGGACATGTGGGAACCCTATAGCGGGGCGTGGGACGTGCAGGGACAGCCCCCTGCTCCCTCTCCCCCGGAGCAGCCCAAGCCCAACTGGCAGGGCTCCCTCCCTCCCTGGGGCCCGCGACTCACCACCCACAGCGCGATGTCTGCAGGCATAGGGGGATGCAGGGAGGCGGGAACAGTGCCAGCTTCCTGCCCCAACAGCCACAGCCACAGCAGCAGTGGCAACATCTCCCGTGGGCCCGGCCGCAGCGTCCCTCCAAACCGGCACTGGCACCCCCCACACCTGCCCACCTGCTGCACCGTGACCTGCTCCAGCCCGCGCAGGCCCAACATGCAAATGAGGAATGGAGGGGCAGGGCTAGGAAGGGACACCGTGAAATGAAGGGGGAGGGGAGGGGAGGGACCACACCGTGTCAGCAACTTCAAGCTGACATGGTGCATGGGAACCTTGTCCCTTCCCCAGACCTTCAGCAGCCATTAGGAAACTACTGAGGGACTGGTGGAGGGACAAGGGGTGGGAACGAAAGTAAACAGTGCTTACTTTCATTCCTCATCGCAGCACCTTGGGCCTCAGAAAATGGCTTGGTAGGCTGCATGGTGGCCCGTGGGCCGTATGTTGGACAAGCCTGATATAGACATTCAAAAAGCCTAAGGCAGATACTCTAAGTAGCCTAGTGCACTTTGAATAAAGTGTGATAAGTCAGGAGCAAACAGAACAAATATTTGCCCTTCAGTGGGGGAGGGAGAACTGAGGGCAGAGGGAAGTATGGGAATAGGGTCCCCTGCCAGGTGGGCCTGCCCCCCCCAGACCCAAGCCAGCAAGCTGGGGGGCAGCATGCACAGCTGGGGGGCTCTGTTTCCTGTCCCCACACCAGCCAACCAGGCAGGGAGGAGATAAAAAATTTTCTGTCTCCATTTGGGACAGCCTGAGGGTGGGGCTTTAGCTGGTGCTCCCCAGAGGAGATACCTGGGATGCCAGGGATTGTGCCCCAATTTCAGTTGCAAGGGGATTTGGTACAGATAGAGCTCTCTAACCTAAAGCACTTTAGGTCTACCTTAGACTGGGATCCACCATTTTTAAAGTGGCCTACATGCAGTGAACGTCTGCTCGGTTATGAGTGTAGAGTGTTCCCTGAGCATTTATCGTGCGATGAGCACATCTGTACCTGGCCTTAAACCCTATGGGTCTATTTTCATGTACTCTGGGATGGGAGGGGCACTTTAATTAGATGGCTCTCAGGATCCGGTCTTATGAAAGTGCCCGCAGTGTCTAAGGCATTCAGTATCCCACACTTCAAAATGGCAGTGGGGGTACTTTAATGAAAGTTTAGAGCCCCCACTGCCATTTTGAATCACAGGGATGTTGAAAACACAAGACACCAAGGCTCCTGGAGTGTGCTAATTGGCATGTTCCAGCAGACTTGATTAATCAAGTCTGCTCCCATGCATGCTAATTAGAATGTGCTGGAACAGGTGTTGGGCACGCATGTAGGTGCCCTATACAACCAGTTCTTAGCTTCTCCATTAAGGGGCTAAGAATCTGTTCTCCAGCTTGTCTGGTCTTGTGCCAAGCACAGAGGAGAGCATACGCACTTCCCTGAATCCTTGACACCACGCTGTTCCCCAGTATAAATTAGCAGACTTGAGAACAGAGGCATCTGCTGTAGAAGCCATTGTGCCAGTTCAGCACCAGTGGAGGATTCTTGAAGGAGGATTCATTTGGGAGTTTGCTAATCTGCCTTTACAGGTGATTGCGTCTAGACTGGTATCTGGTCTAAGGAAGCTCACAAACAGCTGTTGTATCAAGGGGCCTTTGCAGGTGTGAACAGTTGTCTGCTGTAAACTGGATGGACATTACAGGCTCATTTTATCAGTGCTATGCAATAAACAATGACTTCTAGTTGTCAAAATAATGAACTAGGTTGAAACCAGGGACCTAGAGCAGAATCCCATGATAAGCTTCTCAGAGGCTTTTCAGTGCTAATCCATGATTTGTTAGGTTTAATATCTTAGCTGGCTATTTCAGATGACATATTGCTGAATCCTGGCATTCTACAGGTATTTTATCAGTCCAGATACAGATTTATTTCAAGAGGGAGAGCATGTAAATTGATTTTGTCATTTATTACTTATAAAGCGTCAAAAAAGTGTTTTTTAAGTAGTTTCAGTTGCTCTAAATAATAAAAAGCCTTTGTGCGGGGGGGGAAAAAGCATCTTGGATTTAACTCAGTAATGTTCCAGACACATAGCCCTTCATCTGGACCGATTCTTTTTGCTACAATAGCAATAAATTAGCCTTGATTGTATTTGTCTCTTTTTTTTTTCTTTTTTTTTTTTTTATGGCTAGTAAATGGGAAAATGCATTTCCATACTTTTTGCAGTCAAGTGCCTTGGAGCCAAATGGACTAGTGGAGCCACTGTCAATAACTCAAATAAAATATCTACACCATAGCTAGGGGAGCGATTTTGTCTAATTTAAAGAAGCATGCATGGATTTCTTTGCATGTAAAAGGTGTATGTTGGAGTACCTCTGCACAGAGGATCATCTATCTGAGATCAAAACAAGAACTTTAAACCTTCCTACCCAGGTGCAAGTTCCATAAAAGGAAGCCTTGACTTTTTTTCAGGGATGTAAATCTAGCATTAAATAATAAGGGAATATCACTTGTACCGATTTCATTTCAATAGTAGGACAAATAGGAAACCAGAGTGTTTTTTTGTTTTATGAGCCACATTTTTACACATTAACAGCACAGCATTTAAGATGGAATGAGCAACTGAATCCAATTGCTGTTTGTAAAGAAAAAGGTGGCCAAGGTCCTGTCCTATTTTAGGTGTACATCCCCAGTATTTGGAGTGCCAAACTGAACTCCTGTACCAGAGCCTAATTCCTATGAACAGCAACAGGAATTGCACTGCTTTATACTAGGGATGAGTTTGGTTCCCAGAGAAATATATTAGCCCTGTTCCTGCCCAGACCTCGAGTAACCTGCATTCTGGCCCAAGAAATGCATTGCACGCACAAGATTCTCAGACAGCTTATGTAAAGAGAAAAAAATATATACACAAAACGAGACTTCTTTCAACATGGAAATTAGAGATTTTTTTAATAAGATTTTTAAAATTAGGTATTTTTTTTAATAAGAGGAGTGAGGGCCCACAAAAGCCTTCCAAAAAAAGGAATGGGGGCAACTCCCACACAGCCTAATTTTAGGAAGGACATTGATCATATGACAGGACTGCCTGTGATAGCAAGGAACTGGACTTCGTAATGCAGAGGTCCCTTTTTGGTTCATGTAGCTAAGCCAATGCAGATGATTTTGACAATGTGCTTATTATGCACCTCCAGCTTGGATAATGTGCAAAAATGCTTCCCTGAGTATATCAATGCTATCAATAGTAAATAAAAGAAACAAATTCCTATGTTAAAAAGTTGTGAGGATGGACAGGATGATACAAATACACACAGGGGGTCCCAACAAAAAAAAAAAAAAAAGGACTTACAAATCGACCGTCAGGTGGTGCAACTCAGTGTAGTTCCACTGACTTTGCTGGTAGCAGTACCACACAATTTGACACGGTCTTTAAGGCCATGCCTAAACTAACACAACTACTGCAAATTCCACTGGGACCAATCCTATTGGTAGAGTAGGCAAGGCTTATTTTGACTCAACAGCCTTAAAAATGTAAATGAAAAGCGGATAAAAACGCCTCAGTTTAGAACTAAAGTGATGATAGTGGTGGTAGATGGAGAAATTACAGATTTTAAGCACGTGCCCCTTCAGTAATACCAAACAGCTTTCTGTAATGCTGCCTATGTGACAAACTTCTCTGTTTCATCCCATTACTGTCAATGGGATTGATTCCATAGCATGAGCAATGATACCACTAGGGACATCAATGTCCTTTCATTTTATTTATGTAATGGATTGAAGCAGAGGAGTTGATTTGTAAGAAGTACAGTAGAGAAACACCTTGGTTTTCAGGATACTAAAGGGCAGCCTGCAGCATGGATCTGATATCTATAAGCTCTGACAGCTTCTGCTGTGATACATAGGGGAGGTCTTACCAAGCGACAGCTCAGGGTTCATCTTCCAGTGTGGCCAAGCTTTGTGATGTGATCTGCATGTGAGCACAGAGGAATACTTCCTGATGATTAGGAATAAAGCAGTTAGTTTTAGTGATACTGTAACACTGAAGAGTCACACAGACAAGCTGGAGGAAAGAGTACATATTTGCTCTGGTTATTTCCTAGAGGGGAGAAGTCAAGCCCACTACTGATTTTGGACCTAACATTAAAAGGGACAAGAGACTCCAAGGAAAGTGCTGAATACCCTAAAATCCCCTTGAATTCAGGCATTATATAAGTTAGTAGATACAAGAGAAAGCTTCCCTATTTTCTACAAATTGAGAGGAAAAAAAATATTATCCATACATGGGAATAATGAAAGCTTATTTCAAAAGAATGGAATAAAACCTCTCCAATGACATGCCTGTTGCCCCAGTAAATAGTACATATGGTAAATATTCTCTTCCTACCTTTGGTGCTATTCATTTTAAAGTCACCTTTATTGGTGAGCTGGAAAAATCTAGGCACTGTTGTGCACTTAGAGCCAATGAAGAATGAAGACTAATAGCAATTAACAGCAGCAGTAATGAGCAAAGATTACTCCACCTTCTCCCTTAAACTATCATTGAAGCTCTTTTAAAATAGAACTACTGTACATGACATTTCTACTTCAAAATTCACTACTTCATTACTGGAATTCTAATCCACCTTTCAGCCCCACAACCCCAATTGCCCCATTCACGAGACCCCTGCTAAACTAAGGCCACATGCAGACATTCATTTTCTCTTGGGAAGGTTAATGCCCTTCCACAAACCAGGAGTGTACAAATATTCAAGATTTTTCTCCCAGAGCACAAATGGCTGATCCAGGAGAAAAAAAAACAACTTGGGAACAATCAGGTTTAAATCACTCCCAGGAGAATTTCTCCCAGGGCAGTGAATGTCTGGATACCTTCCCTTTTGAGAGAGACACAGCACAGTCCTCCAGTATCCCAGTATGCTGTGCTCTTTTTCCCCTGGCCTTTTTCCTCCATCCCCCTCCCAGGAGACCATATCGCTTGCTGGACTCTACAGCTTCAGCAAAGCAGGGAGCAGAACACAACCCCTTCAATCCTCACGTTGTACTGCAGAAACACAGGGTGATCCTGAGCAGTCTGGGTCAGTCGATCAGGGCTGGCCTGTGCACCACTGCCATCTGTCTCCAGGAAGTTTGCATAGTACACTGAGATGTATGTAAGCCCCCCGCCCCCCCGAGCTATGCAGTCAGCACTACGAGCTCGTTGCTTTTTAGGGGCACATCATCCAAATGTCTGTTCTAGCATCTGTGATTAAGTTTTTCTACCTAGAGAACAAACTTGAAAGAATTCTCCCAGATCAGTTGAATGTGTGTATGCAGCCTCAGTCCCCTGTCAATGCTTTAGAAAACTGATACATCTAGTACCAAGGGGAAGCAAAATAAGCATATGGTGAAGAAGAGATGATCATGCTCATTACCATGCAATATTATTAAGCCCCAAAGGCCAGTACTTATGCAGCCAAGTTTGGTAGCAACACTTTCAGTTCTTCCTGTGATGTCCTGTCCCCCTTCTGACATGCCAGGATGCCAACCTCAACATCTCCTATCCTGAGGCTGGCAGGAGGGAAAACAGCTCCTGCCCTCCTGGAAAGCAGGAAAACTGATCCAAGTGCAGGGAGTTAGTTCCAGAGCACAGAAGAACATGACAAGCCCAGCTGGGATGCTAGGAAGAAGAGCTCTAGCAATAAGAACTAGAGTTGGGAAAAGGCCTATTAGTTCACTCTAGAATATTGGCTTACTTCTAATCTCACTTCATGTTCACTTGGGTCTATAACCAAAGCAAGCTTGATGCTGTGAAGAAATCCCTCTCTCCATGCACTGCCTTGGGACAGCCCACTCACCCGTCTTTCAAACTGTGGTGCTATTAGTTCAGCCTGTACAAAGATCCTGAGGGGAGGAGAGCTTGCTTGCTTCCTCTGGGGCTGGAGAGGACCTCCCTTTCATCCCCCCTTTTGGTGTCCAGACCCTTTGACTTACGCTTCCCTCCAAGGAAACCTGCTGAACCAGTTTGGTGATGCTAGCCCCTTCACCAGGGGTTACTAACCCCTTCTGAAGTGTTTGGTCTGCATTAGCAGAGTTCAAATAATGCCTGTTTCTGGTTGGGTCCAGGTGATGAGGTCAGAAGTTATTTAAGGGTCAGGCCACCAGCATTCCCTCCGAGATGCGTAGCATGTGCAGCCACACAGGTGCACCTGGCAGTGGCACACTCCATGCAGCTTATAGGGAACACTGAAGGCCACCGGGTCTGGGAGGTCACTCCCTCTTCCTCTGCCAGGCTTTTTGGAACAGACACAAACCCCTGAACCTCCAGAGCGAGTCTCTCTGGATAAACCAGTGAGTATGCCTGAAAATTAGGTAGAAGATAGAACTGAGTAATTTAGCCATGTATTAAAAAGGCCACTGAGCCCAGGTGTTTTTGACTCAACATATTTGGATTGCTCAACGTGCTCTCTCTCAACTGCTATTATTATACCCCCTTCCCCACATTCTTTATTGATCCCCCTGATCAATAAAGAGCTATCTGGCTCAGCATGACTACCTGGTTATCTGTGTTGGGGAGAAACTGGCGTTTTTCACTCCCTTTGCTCGGCTGCCTAAGGTGGGCTTGGCTATTTACTTTCTGCTGCTATAGGAGGCTACCTTTTGATGCTTCAGGGTGAAAGAAGCACCCCAAAATACTGCTGTGGGCAAAGCACCCCCAAGGCTTCCAGGGTGTGTGTACCCTGCGCTGCACAGAGCCCTAACAGAGATCAGTGCCCAGGTGGTGGCAGCGTTACCTCAGGCTTGCAGGAGGTTTCAAGGAAGGGGGACGGCTGAATGTAGGCTTCCCAAGGGAGACTCCCAGAGTGTGGATTTGGGCATGGCACAGTGAGCTGGGTGGCTCAGCATATTAATGCCCCATACTGTCCTGCCACAGATGCCACGTGTCCAACTGCAGAAGCTGCAGAATCCTTAAAGCTGTATTACCGTTATTATGAATACACGTTGGATATGCTTAAAATCTGGCCAGGTGAGAGAATCCATACAAAGAGACCTGTCACAGCCCTTAGAACTATTCCTTCCTTTAGTGGAAGGATCTTACTGAAAGCAAAATAATTTTCTACAAGCCTGAAGTATTTTAACAAACATAACAGCTTTTTCCTTCCAAACAGCTGTATTAATTCATATATAAAAATTGATTTTCACCTCAAAACCCAACCTACTTTGTACAAGAAACTGTACCTCCTAACACATACGCTCTCTCTCTCTTTCTGACCATGGAAAAAGCAGCAGCATGGCTCTACAATAAACTATTGGAAAACTTCCCCCTCCTCATCCCTAATGATTTTGCATACATTTTTGACCATGGCCATTAAAAGTCTGGCACCAAACACAGATGTTACATATATACATTCACCCCTAAGACTGCCAAGAAAAAATACCATTTAATGATGTCACTCTCTCACACACCCATCACACATTTGCTATAACTTTAATGCCTCATTTTTTATTTTGACTGGCAAACATGAAGCGGTAGACCCTTTCTCTCACTCTTTCCCACCACTAACAATCACGTGAGCAGGTGATTAAGTCCATCATTCAGGCATTAACATCTATCCACTGCAACTGCTGGTACAAGCACTGGCAAAGTGCTGGGCAAGTTCAAGTTCCCACTGAAAGTCAACTCTTTATTTAAAATGTTCTTTTGTTCATATTACTGTATAGCCGGGCATAGAAGCAAGATCAATGTTTCCCAAACACTTCCACTGTGCACCTGTTTACAGAGGGAGATCTCTTTCTCCTCCTAGTAAGCAAACAGCTTGTGCCATGATGCAATTCTTTATAAACACTACCTGAAAGCAAGTTCCTCACCAAGCTAAAGTTCTTGCAAAACTTTAGACTTATTTTTCCTGAAGAAAAGCAGCATATTTAAGCCCTTTAATGCTTCTTGGTTAAAAATAAAATGGGACTAATTAATCCCTTCTCCCCCACCCCCATCCACCCCAAATATAAATCATCTGTTTCAGACTGAGAACAGGAACATGAAGGTATAGAAAGATTATAGTAATAAAAAGTAATGTTGAAACCTTTGTAAAAAGTGGGTTTGGGAAACAGAAATTAAAATGTACCCTTCATTTTGGCAATGCTAACAGATGCCATTCCAATGTAAGAAAAAACTGAATTAATTTAGCAGGTTTTTAACAGAGGTCTAGAGTCCTGAAACCTGGGTAACATCTCATTAGGCAAAACTGACTTGCGCACACTTTTATAATGTTTAAAAATATATAAATCACACACACTCTACACTGTATACACATATACGCATATTAAATTATGTATGTCCTCCATCTCAGATGGTCAGGTTCCAGGAGACATCTGCAGCCATTTTACATGTTGAGCTGACCAGAATGGACAGTGTTGATCCTGCATGGTAAAAATAAAAAAGTAAAATCGAGAAAGACATGTACTGTCAACGTAAGTCATAATAGTATGAACATATCATATTGAAACCAAGTTTAAATGGTACATCATTGGAGTTCCCAAAACAGAAGGATCAAGTCCTAAAGCCCAGTTCTGTAAGGTACTAAAGACCCTCAACTCCTGCAGATTTGGACAGGGGTGACTTTTTCCAAAGGGAACAGCATTCAATTTTTTTGCTTTAGCTGTATAAATAAGCAGCTAGATCTTCAGAAATGCTAAACATCCAGCTGCTACAATTATTCTCAGTAAACACTAATAATCTGAGGTGAGGGGAGGAGAAAACAGACAGAGGAAGGGCAAGAAAGAGGCAGGTTACTTACCTTGTAACAGGTTTGATATGCTTTGTTCATATAGGACCCTTGAGGTGCAGATGAAGTCTACATTCAGAGCCTTTAGTCACCAATGTCTGTTGGAAAGTACATATCCTCTGCATGCCTCATTGACCCCTCATCCAACTCACTGAACACCAACTACTGTTCAATTCCAAATTCAGTGCTAAGCCAGGACTCAGCAACATCTGCTGGGTCTCTCCCAGGTGTTTTAACATTTTGCTGTACTCCTAACCCCAGTAGAAGAAGATAGTTTTGCAGTTTAATAACTATTTTCTTGCCCTGTTAGCAATGACATTTACGCTACACTGTCAACCAGCTTGGTCAATGGGCAAGTGCTTGCCCCACCACTGGCCAATAACAGGAACTGACATTACTGTTCAATAAATGATTCAAAAGGTATGAGTACTTGTTCACAAACGACTGAAATTCCACAACCGGGAATAAGCAGAAGACAATGAAAGAACTTACAACATTTCTTCGTGAACTTTACAGTGTTTCCTGGCTCATGTTCAACAGTTCAAGTTACTAAATGGCAGAGAAAAAGCTATCTTTTTGGCACATACCCTCTGGCATACACACAAAAATTACAATTCAAGCTGAGCAAAGGGACACTTAATTTTTCCTTAATGAGTTTGGCAGAACAATTTTCCTGTGCTTCTCCCCCTGCAAGGAATGTCTTAAAATGATAGCTGATCAAAAACTAACAACATACAAGATACCTGCTGACTGCTGTTTTTTTGGAACGATCCTTAAAAACATAATGAAAGCAGCATGGCATAGGCTAGTTGCCATTGCTAATGTGAGGACCAGCTGCTCTCTAAAAGTGGCTCTGTTCTGAGGGGAATAATGTATAGTGAATCCAATCTCTCTGCTTTATCGTGTTGAGAAATGCCATTAGCAAAAGCCAAGGCAACATTTTCTCCATTTAGCAGATATTTAAAATAGGTTACCAACTCAGAGGGTTGGAACAATTTCTTATCACGGACAAACAAAAGTTCATTTGTACCACCTTGCTCCAGTAGAAAGGGGAATTGGACACTTAGGGCTCCCTTCACAAACACATGGATAGGAAAGAAGAAACTCTACAAAGATTTCTGTAAGTCTTCTCCCAGTGGTGGGATCTGGAACTTATGAAAGCAAGCAGGTGTTTCGTGCTCTAAACCTGTCAGTATCAGGATCCATTTAAGACATCGGTCGTATTTCACTGGAGACAGTAACATCAAAGAATGGTTATTTGTATGTTACGTTTTGAAAGAAATACAAAACATTTATAGGATGAGAGGTAATTATTTTCTTTACAACAAAATCTGGGTTGTTATAATAAACTTTAACTTAAAAACACCACACACAATCACAATATCATATGATGTTTATTATAAATATATTAGAAACATTCAAAATTAAACCATAAGCAACCACCTTTTTTTTTTTACTTGGAACCTTTTACTTTTCCATATTAAGATGTAAACCTGAAAGAGAAGAAACTACAAGCATACGGTTACATACCCCTACTGCCTTGGGTGTGCTGGACAGTGAACCACAAAGGAAAAAGTGATCACAGCAAAGTCTCAATGTATTTTATGCAGGTTTGCAAAAGAAAAGGGATAGCTTGGATCAACAGGCTTCTACAGAAAAGAGTTGGGGCAAGGGGGACAATCTAACTGAGGAAATGTTACATGCTGCTGTTTTAATAACTTGTTTGAACAAAAAATGGTCTCCACCTAGTACTTTTATCTAGTTACTTTGGTATTGATTTCCCTACAGCTGTAATATCAGAGAGCAGCAGAGTTCATCAATGCTTTTGAAGATGCAGTTTAAAAACAGCTATATTGATTGCAGTGGCTATGACAGAGGCAGAGAACAGTCCCTACAAGTCATTCATTGCTGACTTGTAACCTTACTGAGAGGAGTTTACTCACTCATTTTACACTCTTCTGGTTCATTTGAACATAAAAATATGGCAGTGATTCAACCACAGCACATCTGGCAGCACAAGCAAAGGAACTTACAACAATTGACAATCGATGTCATTTGCACCCTACGATGACTAGAGAATGCAGCTCGTTTCATTAGAAATATTCTCATTTCTCCAGATGCCACAAGACATTGTCTTTATTCAAAACAGAAGCGCTTGCTCTTAAAACCTTTTAAAGTTTGCTTTGTTGATGAAAGTGTGACACCAAGGAAAGTACCTGCTCTGAGGCTTTTATGCGTTTTGTCCAGAGATATTCTGCACTGTTACTGACTGTATCCTCTAAGAAGTATCGGTAATTCACCATCATGCCACAGGAGGCAGTAACACCCCGGGGGCTTGTGTCTGCCATCCAGTTTATCCGCCACATCACCGCTCCATTCTGTAGATGAAAGTTTGCTACCGGATTAAGAGCATAACCACGATGCTTCTCTCCATACAGGTACCAAGCACAGAGCCTCATAAAAGGCAATTGCAATATGTGGACCAGTCTTTCAGATCTCACCCATTCATTGTTAGTTAAGAGCCTCTTTAGAGTTTCAACCGCAGGACCTCCTGTGATCTCAGAGATTTCTTGACACTCTGAATCCGTAAACAGTTCACTTCTTCCCAGTTCCTTTGTTTGTGAAGAAAGAAGTCCAATAAGCCACTTGGTGAATCCAGGGATAGGTGACAGACTAGAAAACACTTTTATCTGAGTAAATTCCCCCTGTAGACAAAAAGAAAAGTAGTCACAAAAAGAATCAAGTGTGACTTTAAATGAATGAGAATGCTGGCTCAAGAAACAACCACTAAACCTTCCAAAGGAACTGTGCAGGATAGCTTGTCAGCAAAGATAATGGATATTGAGAAAAAGATCATCTGCCATGGCCAAAAGCATGATTCGCTGCATTAAAGCACTAGCTAACAATCCATGCATATACCATGTGAAATCACCTTCCTCAACACTGATTATTTTAAAATAAACATTTGTAATTCGGGGAATATTTTTGCTTTTAAAATGATGTAATTGTGATCTGCACAATAAGTCTGCTTTGTCTACAGGTGTTTCTCATAATCTCACAGTAGCTCCTGGTTATTCGGTCACAGAAATCAACCTGTATAAAGACAGGTCACATAACAAGCTCAGCAGCTGGAGTGAAGTGAAAGGATTCAGCTTTCTAATTCTCAAGACTTTCTTGCTTTTTATTTAAGTTTTCACATGTAAGTGTCTTTTCTGGTATCAAGAAGCTTGCAGGGATAAAGGAATGAGAGGAAGGTTTTGGCTGCATTTACACAGCAAACTCAGAAGGCCTTTTTCTATTAATGCATATAACCAAGCAGCATATCTTATCTAGATTTTTTTGTCCTGATGTCAGTGGCCATTTCAGGCAAACTGGCACGACTAAGATTTTCCTGCAGACAGCATTTACTAACATTTGAGAAGAGATCATCTGCTGTGAGGTGGCTACTTTTCATAATGTGCCATAAATGCTGATAAAGCTCTAAGTATAAAAACTGTACGTTTACAATAACATTGCTGATCACACTGAATGACAGACCTGATGCAGAAGCACTGGAAGAAGAATAACCTACAGGTGTCTGAACAGAAACTCTCTCCTCTGGCAATTATGACAAAAACATATGTTCATTGACACCAGCATTAGATGAAGCCATCAAATTCATTGTTACCTGGAATTAATGTGGATATTAAATCTGCTGGATGGGTGTGGAAAGAGAGAGAAAGCTGCTGAAGTGCAACAATGCAGAGTGCTTATTTAAATTACTTTTCATATTGGGGAAGGAGGATGGAGGAGGTCTCAGCTATTTATTGACTTTACAGCAGCATCTTAATGTCAACAGAAAATTGCCTTTAAATGACTACAGAATACATTTTTCTGCTTTGAATATTTTCTAAATTATCATTAAAAAATCATCATCATTGAGAGGCTAACTTAAACTGACAAATGCTAATGGCAGTCATGCTGCTAGGGCACTGCATTGTAAATGTATCCTCTACCTTCTAAAATAGGGTTGTCCAACTGCTAAGCAGTTGGGGGTGAATGCCCCCTGGACCATGCCAGCAGGAGCTGCACAGCCCGTGGGCTACACCAAGGCAAGCCATGAGCCCTCCTGCACACTGCATGGATGCCTCCTCTCCCTCCCCATCTCCCACTGCAGAACTAAAGTGTGCACCCACTTCCCCCATCACTCCACTATAGTAATACCCACCTCCTTCTGCCCTCCCCCCCACCCCAATGCACAATGCGCTTGGTTGGGCAGGAACTCAGGGGCCAAAACATAGCCCCTTGCAGTCTGCATGCCAACCACAGGCTTCAAGATGAACAGCCCTATTCTAAAACATTAACAGCATCTTATTAAGCATCAGGCAAACACTAAACAGAGAACTGGTAAACACCTGCACACTGGTTTTTGTGACAGCCCAAAAGTAGGCTCAGTGGCATGCAGGAATCCACTCATCTAGAAAATATTTCTGTACCGGAGCCCAAGGAACTTGGAATATACAAAATAACAATAAAAACAAGGAAGTCTGTTATGATGATTTGAGCAGATTTTTTTTTTTTCAATCAAGAAGTGGCAGACAGCAAAGAGGTTACTTATAAAACACGCGGATCACCAAAAGATCTAGATCAAAATACAGTTCCATGTTTACAGTTCAAGTTAACAAGCAAGCCAGAACAAACGCACAGGACCTGGTTTTCAGAAACACTCATATTCATCTGGCTGCCTTAAATATACGCATGAAGTCATTTGTGCAAACATTTTTTCCAAGTTCAGTGTATAAATGGCTATTTGGTACAGGGTGATAAATTAGCATATCAAATTATTTAAATGTATATGCAAATTTGAAATATCTGGACTATAGAGGAAAAATTTTAACCTTTATTCTACATATTATCAATTTAATAAACTGTATAATATGCAATTAATTAAATTGTATAATATGAAATTGTAATACAATTATGTGTTTTTAAAAAACTAGCAAGAAAAGAGGCACTTTCAAAAACGCTTTGCGCTTTCATTAGTAATAACCAAATTATTCCACTATTTGAGTTCCGATGCAGACTCTGCTCTAATTATTATTTTGTTAAAATGCATAAGCCACCTGTACATCCATCATCTGAAATGGACTTTTATCTCTTGTGTGTTAGAGATTTAGAAACTTGTCTCCAGCTTGGAAACATGCATACAAATCACTTCAGCTTACCATGACAGATTTCCTCTGCTAAACACAGGAAACCCTCACTATTCATGGGTTCAGAATTTGTGGTTTCAAATATTCATGAATGCCAAACCTGCATGTTAAATACACTTCCCGCCGCTGCACTCCCACCGCCACCACCGTGCCCTCCCCACTCCAGCCGCCGAGGGCACTGTGTTCATGAATGCAGACGACATTCATGAACGCAGTGCCTTAATCGCGAGAACGTATCCCCCGCGAATGGCAAGGGTCTCCTCTATCGCAATCCTGTAACAGGGTAGTATATTTTGCTATCTGCAGAAAACAAAAGCTATTCATAATATTAAAATACCCTGATCAATCGTTATCTGATATCCTATCAGACACGATCCTATTAGAGAGAACTGTAAGTTTTTACTCCTTAGTTTGACAGAATATCAAAACTCTTCTAAATCAAAGGAAATATCCATCTCTGCTACATTAACAGTACTGCAGCTCTACCACCAACTGCCTCAAAACCACATCCCACTTAAAACTTTGTTTACCCAGATCATTACAATTGCTGAAATACAAAAAGGAATAAGCCCATAATGCACTGAACTTCAGCTGTAAATACCCCAAACTTTCTTCTTGTGCTCAGAGACATCCCTGGGGGGAAGGGAGGAATTGGGGTGACTGCCCCAGACCCCATGCTTTGGGGGGCCCCTCAGAGCCGTGTCAGCCACCCCCCAACCCTGCCGCGATGTCCAGGCCCCGCACAGGCTGATTTGCCCCAGACTTCACACCCTGCTACGGTTATCTCTGCGTGTGCCCATGGAAAAGTTTAAAAACCTGGGAAAATAAGCCCCTTGTACAATTTACTAAGCTGCACAATAATTATATTACTAATTACTACAGTTAATCGTTGCATGATAAAATGATCTACCAGCATTTGTAGTATTATAATTTTTCTCTCTCTTTGAATCAAATCAGGAATATAGAAATTCAGTTTAAAACAGAAAGTGGTGGCTAAGGAGCTGAAATTATACAAACCAATGCAATAATGACAGAACAACAACAGTGAACCTCTGACCATCTTATTCAACTCAGACACTCTGGAGGATAGGGCTAAGGTTCAAAATGACCATGATAAACTGGAAAAATACTCGAGAATAAAAATATAATTAAAATAAAGTTCACCATGGGCAAGTGCAGAGTCCTGCACTTGGAATGGAGCAACTGCATGCAGAAATGCAGACTGAGGAATAACATGCTAGGCTGCAGTATTCTAGAAAAAGACGTGATCATTGCAACCAACTGTAAACTGATGGTATCCGTTGCGCCCCCCCACCGCTCTTTTGTTCTTAAAAAAAAAAAAAAAGAACAAAACAAAAATGGCCAACAACATACTGGTCTGTATTAACAGGAACTTCAAAGGGAGTGATTCTTTCAGTCTATTCAGCACTGATGAAGCCTCACCTGGAGTGCTGTGTCCGGCTTTGAGCACCACACTTCAAGAAAGATGGGGACATATTAGGAAGTATGAAGCAGAGATCAAGGAAAGAAAAAAAAAACATTAGAGGCCTGGAAAACATAACCTATTAAGAAAGGCTGAAAGAACTAGCATTATTTAGCCAAGAGAAGAGATGACTGGGGGTGGGATTTGATAACCTAAAAATACCTGAGGGGTGATTATAAAGACAATGGGGATAAGACTATTCTATGTGGCCCCAGGGAACAGGACTAGGAGCAATGAGCACCTATACACATGCTGGACACCTGCTTCGATGGGTGCTAATTAACACACGAGAGAGTAGACTCTATTAATCAAGTCTGTTGGAACATGCTAACTAGCACACTTCAGCAGCCTCCATCATGTGTATTCAGGGTCTCTGCACTTCAAAATGGTGGATGGGGTGCTTTAGCTAAAGCTTCAACTAGCTTTAATTAAAGATGGGCACTTTAGTTAAAGTGGCTCCCATAAGCCACTCTAATTAAAGCACTGCCCCACCAAAAGCCACTCCAATTAAAGCACCCCCCTCCTCTTGTACCTCATATAAAGATGCCCAATGGTCTCCAACCACAGCAGGGGAAATTGATGTTGGAAATGTGAAATAATTCTCTCACTGCAACAGTGGTTGGTTAAGCACTGAAACAACCTACACAGAGAGTTAGAAAATCTCCATCCTTTAAAATTTTTAAGAGCAGTTTAAACACTTGACTGGGATGGTTTAGTCAGGGATGATCCTACCGTTAGCAGAGAATCAGACTAAATGATCTCCCGAGGTTCCTGCCAACTCTATTCTTTTATGATATAGTATCATAGCGAACAAAGAAACAAAAACTGCTGGAAGCTAGGAGCCCAAGTCCTTTTGGGAAAGCCTTACCATATCTTCTAGGTAACTGGAAATGGCCAAACTGTATCACAGATTCTAAAAACAACTATGAAGTTAGTGAAAACAGAAGGCATCCTCCAATGCTGTGCTACCACTGGCAAACCTGGTTGGGGGCGGGGAGAAGTACTGCCTTTACGCTTCTCCAGTTCAGCAGCCGACTGATCTATCACTTGCATGAGTCAAAGTGGATCTATGCCAAGCTCCAAACACAAAGCTGTTCTTCCTCCCTCAGCTCTCCTATGATAAGGGGATGCAAGAGAAGCGGTTCAGAACTACAAAGGCAAAGGTAATGTCACTGGGGGACCAAGTGGGTAGATTTGAATCCAAGTAGAGAGCCTCAATTCAAATCAATCATCCATTTTAATTACCTGTTCTATCTTTATTTCATTTTTTTTTTTTAAATAAATGTGCATGCTCGTTGGCTGCTGTAACCATTAAAGCATGTAGATTTACAACTGAACAGACCCTTCATCATGTATTTGGTATATCTTTTTTGCCATCAAGGAAGGAGCACTATACCTAAATAATTTATTTAAACAATTATATAGCTTAGTAGATGCATGTTAATTATACATTTTCATGTCAGAAAATACTAAAAGATATATTACTTCTTTACTTCCTAATTAACGTTTGATCATGATTGGTGTCAAACAGCTGCATTAAGATGCTGATGAATTCAAAACACACAAAAACAGCATGTATAGTTTATTTTTATTAAGCAACACAAGCTTGAGTATTTTAGAAACTCTGAACTTTTACATAAACTTGAGAACTGTGTCGATCAGAGCTCAGGGAAGGAGAAGCTATGCAACAGACGTACGAAACCAGCCAGGCGGGCTCAGTGAGGACTCTGACAAGGTACATGGTGCTGTTACCTGGGTCACAGGCTGCGTGCCTGCACTGACTTTGCCAGTACTTTGTACAAGTAGACAGCCTAGGATATCCACAGGATGAAGCCCTTTATTAAATATACAGCCTAAATGGGTTATTTACAAAGATTTATAAGCTTCAAGCTTATAGTTTTGGACAGAGGCTTTGGATCCTGCATACTCGGATTTTTAATGTTAAACCTTTTAAGAGATTACAAACATAGGTCCTATCATTTTGCATTAAATTCAGATTTTATTTTACAGCAGGTTTAAAAGGAAAAATTAAACCAATTTGATAAATTAAAAAAAAAAAAAAGGACTTTTTTTCAATCCTACCTTTTTTCAATCAATCCTACCAGGCAAACGTTGGATGGACATGTCTGTCAGCTTCGTGGCCTCTTTACAGTAGTAGACGCATGAAGGGGCCATGGTAGAAATAACTGGGCAGTATGAGACAAAGAATAAAGCTTTGAATTATCCTCAAGAGGAACTTGTTGTCTAAATGAAGGAGTGGAAAAGTAAAAAGTACCTGCATCTACATGCCCACAGAACTGGCCGACAGTTTCACTACAATTTTCCACTTTCCCTATAGGTCTGTGACAGAAATTTGTTAAATGCATTGATTTGTGGTCAGCACAGCATTTCCACTAGGTAAACAGATTAAAAGAGAATTACTTGAGTGCAACATAATTTGTGGCATTATGTGATCAAATTCTGCAAAACTACCCTTAAATTCTGTGACACTGGCAATATCATTCAATGTAAATTCATTTCTACCTCCGTACTCCATCTCACGACTAAAAAGTATGATTGCTTGAAAGCTGGTCTATTATTTTTAAGAATTACCCCCTTCCCCCAGCACATCTCAAGCAGCTCATAGCTCAGAACTTGCTTTTTTTTCTGATGTAGCAAGGAGGACATTTGGAACTGCAGAGGTTGGGTAACCTTATCAACTCCTGGTCTCCCCATCCTATGCAACGATACACTGCAATCCAACTTGTTCTGCCTGGTGAAGGTGGGAAGCTGGAGAGCATGAAGCAACTCTCTGGGAGGAAGAAACAACGCAAGTGCCAAAACCACAAATCTTGCATCTTCGGCTGAAGAAAAATTATGTTCTTTCAAAAAAGCCTACTACAGTCTGTGACATACTGGAAAGACCCCAAATTCCCATATCACAAGATCAAAAAGACTGCAGGATGCCCTGATTTACGATGAATGAGACAAGTCATAACCCTTAGCTTTGGTATCAGTAACTGCTCTTGACCGATGGAGTACCATCTTCCTGTAATATTTTTATGGATCTCTTCTGATGGACAAAAAATTTATTTGGGGGTCAGGGAGGAAAAGGAGGGGAATCCTCAACCTTCCCCTCCAATTCATGCCCCCTCAAAAAGCTCACAGTCCTAGGGTACAGCAGTCCATGTACATGATTATTAAAACAGTGTCTAAATATTTGCCTTAGGAAAAGTTTAAAACTTGTCTGGAGGGGGGAAAAGCCCAAAGAAACATGAGGAAAGGATCAAGGTAAATTACTTTTGAAATAAATCCTCTGCTCCTACATAAGCTCTTAACTTGTATGATTTTAAGAACGTCTGATTTTACACAGACCAAAAATGCACTGGGGTTACAAAGCAGTACTTGCATTAAAGACTGTGGTTGCCAGGGACACAAAGGAAATATTTTTATTCAAAACCTGGAATAGTCAGTCTTATCAGCACCCAGTGAGTTCCCCTGGCTTTGACAGGGCAAAAGAAGGACCAGAACTTTCAATCAAGAGACTGACCTGGTGGAAAATTTAACTCTCTTCCCTTTCAAACTCTTGTCAAGTACTTCCTCAGGGAAGTCTTGCTGTTTAACCCACGAGCCAGTTCAGAGTACTTCCATGGAAACTCCAAATGCGCCAGTAAGTCTCCTTTGATCCACTTTCATCTGCCTCCCGTTCTGTCTCAATCATGTAACACTCCCGATATTCTGATCCACAGATCTTTTCCTTAATGAACCCAGTAAGATGGGTGACATAGAGATGAGAATAATCAGTGTCAAGAGATCCTGGTTCAATACAGGTAGGAGGCCAGAAAAATGACAGCCCCAGGTAAGGACGCCACCACCAAAATGAGAAGCTGTCTCCTGCAGGAGTTCTCAACTCTGCTGGTCAGGAAAGTGGAGGCAGAAAGTTGATATGCTGTTGAGAACAAGAAGCAAGTGACTTCTAGGACAGAAGCCAAATGCAACACCATGTACTTGTGGGTGGTCGGCTGGAATTTTCTCAGATGATGGAAAGCAGCATCACTGGTCACCCTCACTTCTGTGTCAGTATCTTGAAGACAGATTGATGGAAAC
Source organism: Crocodylus siamensis (assembly GCF_052110815.1). Lineage (NCBI taxonomy): Eukaryota > Metazoa > Chordata > Crocodylia > Crocodylidae > Crocodylus > Crocodylus siamensis. The sequence goes on along the minus strand of NC_143403.1, from coordinate 5,898,246 downwards.
TCCACACTGAGCTGTCGACTATTTAACTGCCAAGTCATTCTGCTGTCAAACAAGTTGACCTTGTGTGTGTAATCCTGGACTTAGGCTATGTACGTTTCTGCCCACGGGGAACAGCCTTGACTTTCTCCTTCAGATTCAGTGACCTGGTAGTCCTCTGTTTGTTCACATAATAATGACAGATGACAACACAGTGACTGGCTAGTATGTGATGGCCCTACAAATGACCCTTAAGGGACTGCCAGCCTGGAGTTTGTAATAAGAAGCTTCCTCTGAGACCAGCATGAATAGAGGGTAAACTAGTCCAGCCAAAATGGCTGAATTCCAGGGAGAACATGTTCCTTATTTGTTTCTCAATAACTTACAGCCTTAACTGAAGGTCCTCTGTGGTCTAAAATAGGAAAGAGGAGGAAAAGAACGTAAAAGATTTTAAGATTTTTAGGCATACTGGCTGATAGTATTGGAGCAGGAACACGGGATCTACTGCTAGAGACAGAACAGTTATAAGAGTGTTAAAAAGCAACAACAGAGCTCTCTGAAAGAGCCATTTGCCCTACCACAAAGAGAGACTTCCGACCCTCACAAAATCAGAACAGTTCTTAATCCTGGCAGGAATCCAAGGAAAGGCAACGTGCTTCCCAGTGTCCGGGCTTCTTTCATGCTGGCTGATCTGCTATCTTGGGCCTAAAGCCTGATGAGTTTTTAGGAGAGTGGTGTAGGTGCGAGCTGTGAAGCAGAAATGCCTGCTAGGTCAAAAAGAAAAAAAAAATAGGAATGCAAACATATACAACCTCACCTGCTGGACCAAGAGGAAAAAGGTTACTTACTAAAATGTAGAGCAGCAAAGTTTGAAAGCCTTCAGTACCTTGCCAATGAGGACAGCAGGGGATTATGTTCTCAATGCTGCTCACCAGCAAAACAGACAGGGGCTTTTTATACTGGGGCAAAAATCAAGCCCTTCCCTTCCTTATGTCAGCAGGTCTGCTCCTACCTCCTAGCGTGCAGAAGCAGACAATCAACGCACTTCGCATAATGTGTACAAGATAGCCTTTTCCAGTCTGTATATTCTCACAAATGCCCACACCGCATTTACAGTAAAAAGTTTATTTGATGTGGCTTCAATGTGATGTTGACTGTCCTCTTGTTTACCACTGACCTTTTAGAAGGAATCTCCGCGTCAGATCCAAACCAAAGCACTTATCAGAAGTTACTGGTCACAGGTCCATTTAAAAAAATAAATAAATAAAGCAAACCTGAAGGCAATGGGCACATCATTATTTTTAGGACAGGTAAGACGTATTGGGAAAATGGCCCAATTTTTGCAGCTACAGTTCAGGCTATCACACTTCTGATGAATGTTTAAGTTTAGGAGCTTATCTTAGCCTGCCACTTCTTGCAGAAAAAAATAAATAGATGCAGTAAAGCATGCACATTTATGTTGTTGCTAAATTGATGTGCTAGTTTCTAGGGCTGCTGGTGGAGATCCGTTAATGTTTATTTTCTTGTCAAAAATCCACACACCATTAAGAAGCAGCTGCTGGCTCGGGGTTTTTCTTGTTTGTTTGTTTGTTTTTGCAGAAGGTTGCAGCTTCCTTCCTATTATCTGCGACTCATCTGAAACCGTGCCACACTGCAAGAGCCGAGCCAGGAAAGCAACAGTCCAAGGTCACATTTTTCATCTACGAAAGCTAAGCTTGTATTGGAAATTATGATCTCCCCAGGTCACCTAGATCAAATTAAGGTAGTAATTATCAACAACCCAACCAGAAAGTTAAAATCTGCTCTCAATTGTTAAGCTGACATGTCATCCAATAGCATGCTATCAGTTTTTTCCCCAAGCACCACTGACTGGGAGATGCTAACCATTTTTCTCCAACTCATGCCTCATCAGTTATCCAGGTCTTTGTCACCTATAGATTGAATTATTACAATGCACGTTCTGTGAAGTTACAGGCCACTTGGAGTGGAAATAAAAATATCCCTAAATAAATGCCTATCTAATGAGAAATGCATCTGCTTACCAGCATCTATCAGCTAGCAAGAAAGACAGTGGTAAGCAAGTGAGCAGATGCCTCTCTCAGAGCACATTCAAAAGGGCTCCAAATTGAACTGGAAGCCAACTCATTTCTGGAAACATTAAACATTGTGTATTGCAAGCCCTACGTGGGATGAAACACTTATGTCAAAGACGACCCACCCTGCGTTATCCATGCTAGCTGAGACTAGACAGAAACATCCAGATACACTGTTCTCAGACACATGTATCAGGAAACTAATGACAGACTTCAGACAGTTCTGGGAATCATTAACTTTGGGAAACAATGAAAGCCTATTTATTTTGACTGTGACAAGGTCTGGAATATTTTTGTTGACACTATCAACTTCTAGATACTGGACATACAGATATACAATACACAGAAACATATGAGCAAACAGACACACTATAAATCACGTTTTTGCTAGGTGAATGAATGTTAAGACTGGAGTTTTAGCCTGGCATACTTTTTCCTATGACTGCCTGTGTACATAAAACAAGCTACTCCCTTGAGCCACTGCTCTTAATTGCTTAAACATCTCCTTGTAACCTGTTTTTATCATAATGTCTATGGTACAATGCCAACAGTAAAAGGCTAGACAAGGGACCAGTAAGGGTAAATATTTAACTGATTCCACCTGCTGATTACTAATAGTCTCTCACTGTTATCCAGTGCCCTCAACTTCACAAATCCTTCATTTGTTTTAAATCAGGTCAATGCTTTAGGGCATATGGTACTTATTTTGCCTAATGGTTTCTATAAGATCATATATAGGACTCGGGCAGGCAAGGTTCTTTTGAGTTAATGTGATATCTTTTATTAAACCAACTGAGTAGTTGGGAAAAAGTTCTTAGCAAGCCTTCAGGTGCAGGAACCCTTCTTCAAGGTATACTGGACTCAAGCTTTTGAAGTGTGTATGGCTGTTCCTATATATAAAGTGCTTGGACACACACTCGCACAAGACCAGGCTGAAAATGCCGAACTAGATAACTTTACACTTCGAGGCAAAGTCTGCGCCTAACTTGGAAGATTAAAAAGTAAATTCCCATAGGGACAGGTCCTATCCTAATTACCCACGCTGAGAATTTCTTTGCAGCCTCCTCTAAAGCACAAAGTACTATTTCTGGAGACAAGATACTAGACTACATATAACACATTACTCTGATATTCAATTCCCATGTTCCTATACAATTTTTAAAAAATCCTTCCAAATAAAGGCTTCAAAGTAAAAAGACTAACTATAAACACATTGCTAAGTCAGTGGCTTGTAGTTATATCATTAAACCAGAAAAAGACATGACAGGCACTACTTTGCAGCTTCTCTCATGAAGAATGACAGCTGGGAGTCCAGTTTTGAGGTTATACTGGCATTTACAAGTAGAAGTGTCACAGTGAGTTAAGGCAAAGTCAAATAAAGAAATGAAGACTTTTACTGAAGAATGAAGAAATTTTCTTAAAAAATGCCTTGAGAAAACATGAATCACATAACCTGCAGCTCACGCAAATGCCTGCTAGGTCAAAAAGAAAAAAAAAAATAGGAATGCAAACATATACAACCTCACCTGCTGGACCAAGAGGAAAAAGGTTACTTACTAAAATGTAGAGCAGCAAAGTTTGAAAGCCTTCAGTACCTTGCCAATGAGGACAGCAGGGGATTATGTTCTCAATGCTGCTCACCAGCAAAACAGACAGGGGCTTTTTATACTGGGGCAAAAATCAAGCCCTTCCCTTCCTTATGTCAGCAGGTCTGCTCCTACCTCCTAGCGTGCAGAAGCAGACAAGATGCCCACAAAGATTAACACAAAATACTCGGAGAGGTACAGAAGTGTATAAAACATTAACTGTTAACTTGTAAGGAGGTGGGAGAAGAAACCATACGGAAAAAAAAAGGGTTACTCCGTTCTTTCACAATATTCTCTCCTTTTTAAATTAAAACGATTCTCAGTACTCTTGGGCTTCAGCTTCTGTCTTTGAATGAACTGAAAAGATCTTTGTGTTTATTAAAAAAAAAAGTTCTCTTCCCCCACTTCACCTCCTTAAACCCTGACTCTATCCATTCTTTATACAAAACCTGAAAGTCAATTTACGCTACTGCATGATGGACACGTAAGATGTTTGCTGATGTTACATGGCTTAGACTGCCATCGGTGACTCCAAACCAGCTCAACACCATTCTATTATCGGTTAAAACTGTTCCAAACCAATACGCCCAAACTGAACTAGGCAAGTGTTGGAACATCCTTGACATTTTCCTGACCCAAAACAGAGCAAACAAACACAATGAAGTGTGACTGTCAAAATGCTGTACTCTTTTGCCACAATAAGGCTGCCAGAAGTATTGTTGATCATGTTCCACCTTGCTTAGGATGCCACAGCTCTGCATAGGTGGTTTTGCAACACAAAAGTTATTTCAATTTTTAAGCACACTAGATTTTTAAGCTGAGACTAAATGAACTGTACCGGTTTACCAAAGACTAAAATTACTGAGTGGCGAGTCAAGTCGTGGAAAACTATTAATGGAATTGTTTCGGGTCAACTGGGTTGTTTATGGCACAGATTACGAGACACGCAATGCTGATGTAGCAGAGAACTTACGTTCTTGCAATATTCAAGACAGGAAACTGTATGTGGAATGCCTTCCTCTACCCCCCACCCCCCAAAAATAATTCCATATGAAATGCTGCATCTAAGAACCCATGACCAACTGGAAATAGCATGGATTTGGGACAAAAATTGAGCATACCTTTCTAGACATGGAAAGTCAGTTTTCTTATTATTATGTATACCTTATGTCTAGCAAAAGTGACCCATTCACTAGAACATGCCCATTCTCCCCTGAGAGTTCAGAAACACTGTCAACATTGCATTAACTTGTGATGCAGTCTGGCAGGAAGAAAATATTGCACATTCTGAGAAAAGGGCTACCTGCCAACTCTAGCCCATGGTGGTTAGGCAGGACTGTGCTTGGAGTACAGTTTCAATTCAAATTGATATAATTTTATTGTTCGTCTAGCTTATAAGCATCACAATCAATACTAATGAAGAAGAATGGTGTTGGCGAACATGTGTAGAAAGTATAAAGGTGCAGTATGAACTGTAAACACTGGATGGTTGGGAAGAAGGAACAAGCGGCAAGTGATAGGAGTTGGGCAAGGAGAAAAGAAAAAGAAAAGAAAAGATGAGAACTAAAAACAAGTAAGAGACAAAACCACTGGCTCTAATTAACTTCCTATCCTCCAATTTCCTCTAACCCTCCCATCAACAGAAACACATGCATACACACACAAATCAGAAGTCATACGTTAGAAAGAGATAGACAGAAGAAAATATACACTGAACTTGCTACAACTAAATAAAAAAGATAAAAATACAGATATAGGAGCCTGGCTTTTCATTTTAGTCACTATCCAGTTACAAAAATTTCATCATTGAGACTTTCCCAACTCATTACTCATTCAGACAATAAAACAATTGTTGCTGGAATGTATAAATACTTTTCCAAATGGACTTGGATTACACTTTATCCTTACCCTCTGGAGTGTAGGTATGTGGGTCAAGTACCTACACAAAGGCAACTTTTGCTGTCCTACTTATACAAGATCAGTACAAACCCTTAACATACACAGAGAAATTTTGATGGGAGTAAACAACACACTATTCTGAAGTTAACAACCAACAAAGTCCAGTTAAATAAAGTTTATACATTTAAAAAGATTTTCTACAACCCATCATTTTAAATTTTTATACTTGTTCAGCAAAGAACAGCCTCACCTTGGATTCCTTTGTGCACCTTGATGTTTATGGCTGTCAGCATATCTTTTTCCACAAGAACAAACCAGAGGTATTCTTTGATCCAAAACCAGAAATGTGATAAAAAACTAGTAATCAAAAGCTTTCTCTGTACTGTACTCTTTCCTTTATTTTCATTGAGTGCAGCCAGCATAACAAGGTGGGCTTTGGATTTAGTCACACAGGAGAGACAACAGGTCAGTTTAAAATCAGTGATCTTAATCTACAAGAAACAGGTTGGAAACAGGTTGGAAACAGCCCTATTTGAAGTTGCTTGGAAAGAACAGAATGACTGATAGGGTGCCATATTTCTAGACTACATCACAGACCACAAAAGCTGTTTTTAAGATGAAAATACTTTAATTTTGATTGCTTTAATTAAAAAAAGTTATTTTAACATAAATGCCACTTATACCCTGCTGAGTAAGCCTAACTCAATTGCTATATCTCAGTGAAATATTTTCAGGACAAAGTGTGCCACCTGAGAAAAACAGTCATAAAATGCTAATATCTATTAAATGGTAATGACTGGTTCACTAGCTTATGGATTTAGTGTCCACTCCTCCCAGGAAAGCCAACATACAGTTCATAGAAGTAGGGTCGGAAGGGACCTTGTAGATCTTCAAGTTCATGGAGTGCCTTCAGCATAACGGTTTTTAACCTATAGATTTGGTTTTCTTGCTAGTACAGTTGAATGAAGAGACCTTAGATATACTTTTCGCATCAAAGGCAGGAGAGGAGAGGGCAAACAAAATGATAACATTTTTGGTTTCCCCAAAGATAACTGTATAAGACCTCATATTTTCTTGATTTTAAAGAGTCAAAGAGCTCCCATTTATTAAAACTATAACCCAGCTGCAGTACAAGGTTGACCTAATGGCAGTACATCCCCTGTAGTACAGGGATGGCCTAAATATGGCCTAATTGTAGTTCTGCACTGTAATATGGTACAGAAGCTGCAGTCAAAAATTAGGACTTAATTATGTTAGATGTATGAACAAGCAAAAATTAAAGTCCCTGCCACTGACACATTCAATTAAGAAAAAAAGAGCAAGTGGGGTGGCACAAGGAGACCAAAAGATATTGAGCATAAAAAGTAAGAAATCCAATGGAACAAAATGGAAGTGACACAGTCTAAGCTATGTAAAACAAGTTTCTGGAAGCCAGGAAACTGCCTAACATGCATCATGTCAACTAATCCTACAAGCACCAGGATGTCCAGTGCTTCTCGTTCCAGCCATGTCCACTACTATAACAATTACAGAAACTCTGCTGCGTATTGGACCCTGGAAGGCAACTAGTTTTATTGATTAAATGCATTTGTCCCTGCTCTGAATAAAGTGACAAGTCTTAATGAGGTGCAATAACCAGGCACAAACTGCGTGCCACTCATTAAGTAACAATCTGTATGAGGTGCAAACAGCTGAGCCAGCACGCTTAGTCCTAAGTGGTGCCTTTAATATTGGTATCAATGGGTTGCAAATGGCTGGTCACCTGCACAATTTAATCAGCTATTCATGTCACCCCTGGGCATCTTAAGTGGCTTACACTGTACAGCAATGCACTGAAATATTACAGAGAACATTATGTGTCTATATGATGATTCATAAGACCCTTGTAGGGCTTTTCTTTTTAATATATTGATACCTGCTGTGCTGCAGTGTCCTGCAAAAATGCGACAATTCCCAGAATAGAAATTCCATCCTTTTATGGTTTAAATATGAAAATTTCATAGCCTTGATGAACATTTTGCAACTAATAAATGCTAGTGATTTGACTATTGAATGTACTTCAATTCTCAGGAGAATTCCCAGTTTCTGGACTATTTAAAAATAATCAACAAGCTGGACTATATAAAACCTGAAAGTAAATGAATAAGATGGCCATTTCTTCACTCCATGTTTTGCAACTCCTTCTTAAAGTCTGACTGTATGCATTAGATTTAGAGCAGTGGTTTGCATCCAGGGTGCCGCAGCGCCCCCCAATTCTGTGAAACTGTTAGGGGTGCCATAATGCAGGCACCGCCATGGTGGCATCAGCCAGGTAAAAAGTGCCAAAAGACTAACGCGCACACAATCAATAACCCTAAATCAAGCAGGAGAACAAGCTTGTACTGAAGTCCTTTCCCTGTCTGCCCCCACAACCCTCCTCCCAGAAACAGAGGCACAAGGGACAGTTCAAACTGCCCTGAACACCTGTTTCCGAGCGACACCATGCAGGGTTGGAACGGGAAAGGACTGAAGCACAAGCCAGCTCTCCTACCTGCTTTAGGCTAATCAGAGAGCTATAATGCAGGCAGAAGGGTATGCGTGCTCCAGCCCGCCCCCATCTTGCTGCACAGCAGGCACATACGGCACTTCTGCTTGGCTGCAGTGGTTGAGAGCCACTGAAGTAAGTTGAGGCAGCACATTTTAGACTGGAGGAAGCATGCAGTGCAACCAAGGCCCCCTCTACACATTGCAGGTATTGTGCACTTAAGTGGCTATCTGCGCAATTACCTGGAGACCAGGGGTCCACACGGGGCAGGGGGGAGAAGGGGGATTAAAAAAAATAAATACATAGAATCACCGTGAGGTGGCCTGCCAGCCCCAGGCATTTACCCATACCCCTGGGGCAGGGGGAATCAATCTGGTCCCAGGGGTGCATGGGGTGCCCCTACAGCTCCGAAAGCATGTCAGTGCACAGGACTAGGCTCCCCTTGCACCAGCAATAAGGCATAGTTGAATCAAATGCATTCTCCCACAACTGCACCTCCTGCTATGCACATGGCATGGCAGGAGGCATGATTGTGCTAACTGCACATTAGAACTCATCAGGCCTTTAGCTTCACATGCAGAGGGGGCCTTAAGGAGACGCATACAGCAATCAATCACAGGTCATTCAAAGAACTCTGTATTAACTTTCCAAACGGATAAATTAGCTCACTGTTTAAACAGGCAGAGCTATCCAAGGTCTTGATTTCTAGAGACACAGCATCCCAGATTCACTAAGAGTTTTCTTTTTTAAAATCTGGTCAGAGTCACTGTGGCAGTTTTCAGGAAAATAAAAGACTGCACAGTGTGTCTGCTTATAACTCTTCAAAGCAGCTCTGCTCCAACTGATTAAAAATCAGAAGCCTAGTCAGAGAGGAGACTCGTATAAGTGTAGCAAGGCAGGAGAGAGAATACTACTGGTTTAAAGTCAGGTGATTTCAATATACATTTTGGTCAGTCAGGCCCATCTTCCTCTTTCAAATGTGGGAAGGTTTTTCCTGGCCCCTTTAAGCCTCTTCTAAAACCCCTTCCCTAGGAAACACATGGAACACATTCACTGGTTCTCAACCAAGGATGCCATTTAGAAAAGCTGTGGAGGTGTGCCCCGACGCTAAAATAGCGGTGGGCAAAGTACAACATATCTGACCCACCTCTGCACTACTCTGCTATAGTGCAGACCTCCCCACCCATTCAATGCTGGGCCCACATGGGACAGGGTGCAATGCAGCGCACACGCACAGAAACCATCCTGCCTGCCTACCAGAGCCACTAGGCAGCGAGTCCGACTTTCCCGGTGTGGCATGGCAGCAGTGGATCATTGCAGTGGGCAGGACAGTTACTCAGCATGCTACATCACGCCCCGTCCCACGTGGACCCTGCTGCCAGCAGTCGTGGTGCCAGGACTGCACAGCACCAACAGAAAGCTGGGAGGAGGGGAGGGGATGAATACAGGGAGGTGGAGGAGTTTTAGCACTGTGCAGCACAGCTCAGCCCCAGCTGCAGCACAGCAGTGGCATGGGACACAGCTGGATAGGATCCACTGGCATCTTTCCACTTCCACCCTCAACCATTCGTCAAAACTCATTAAGTGGACCTCCAGCCCAAATAACTGCCCCCACAACACTTCAATAAGATGAAGAACCACTGTAAGTTGAACAGTGATAATGAAAACTTCATGGGAAAATACTTACTAATTGAGTTGCAATCATTAAAATCTCAGAAATGGAAAATAAAACCATTACAATGACCAAAAAATCCCAACTAAGAAACAGTCAATCTGAAAACACCAGACCAGAGAGAGAGAGAGGGGGGGGGGGGTGGTGTTTTTGTTTTAAACCAGGTGAATAGTTTAAGTCCAAATGCGACCTAAATCATCTAGTCTGACCTACTGCATGACAAGACCATTACATTTCACTCCTATAATCTTTAACTGGGCTGAAGTACTTGAGCTTAACTGAAGCACACTTTCCAAAAAGGTATCCTGTCTTGAAGTGAAGATAAAGAGATAAAAAATCCTTCGTTTCTCCTAGCAATGTTCAAGTCACTGTTGAAAATCTGTGTCTAATTCCTAATTTGAATTTGACTTCTACTTGCTGTTGTTGGTTCTTCTTCTGTCTTACTTTGCTAGATTAAAGTACACATCAGTTCCAGACTCTTAATGGTTTTCATTAAAGATCATGAACCAAAATCTTATTTTAATTTGGAAAAAGTGGGACTGAACTATCTTGAGAAGCAGAACATTTCTCTGCAATGCAACTAAAACAAATACAGCAAGATATGGCAACAGAAATGGTGAAGGATAACATCATACTGTGCTGTATTAACAGGACTGCTGCCAGCAGATCAAGGGAAATGATTCATCCCCTCTGTTCAGCACTGGTGATGCCACATCTGGAGTACTGTGTTCAGTTTTGAGCCCCCCACTAAAGAAAGGATGTTGATAAAGTGGAGAGAGTTCAATGGAGGGCAACAAAAATGGTGACGGAGTTGGGGCATATGACTGATAAGGAAAGGCTTAGGGAACTGGGCTTATTTAATCTGAAGAGAAAAGTGGGGGGATTTAATAGCAGCCTTCAACTACCTAAATGGTGGCTCGAAGAGGATGGGCTGTTCTCAGTCATGGCAGATGACAGAACAAGGAGCAATGGGCTCAAGCTGCAGCAAGGGGAGTTTAGGTTAGATATTATGAGGAAGAACTTTCTCACAGGGAGGGTAATAAGGCACTGGAACAGGATACCCAGAGAGGCGGTGGAGTTTCCATCCTTTGAGGTTTTTAAGACCCAGCTAGACAAAGCCTGAGCTGGGATGATATACTTGGGGCTGGTCCTGCTTGCAGCAGGGGGATGGACTAGATGTGACCTCCTGAGGTCCCTTCCAGCCCTCACTGTCTATAAAATACAAGCTCTCTGCTCCAAGCAGTCTTGGAGTGAGTACATTCCTAATGAGAAGGGAAGAGCTCAAATGGACCTATCATGTTTTATCATATTCAGCTAAAATAGCGTATAATGATGTAGTCTCACATACCGAGCCCAGTGGAGGTGTTGCAGCGGGTTGAGGGGCAGGCAGCCATAACAATAATTGTTTGTGAATCTGAAGTTTCACAAATTTAGCTATTCTCATTTCTTAACATCTTAAAAAGTATTTATGGCACTTGATGCAAGATGCCCAAAAGGACAACATACAAAGTTATGGTAGTTTATTATCACCTTCTTGTGGGTATGCATTGTTTTGTTACATGGCAGCTGTCAAAACTGTGCTCTTTCTTATAACACTGGAATTATGTAGGAGTTCCATGCATCTCCCTAATGTAATTTAATACTTTTCCTGGTAGTTTAGGTATACTGAAATATTTTAAGAGTATGCATATTATACTCCTAATATTGTCATAATATTTAAAGTACATTAGTCCCAAATGTATGTAAAACCATAATCAAAATAATCATGCATTTTCAAATAACACCGCATAGTAGAATGCAACATTTTAGTGACGGGCAAGAAGGTTGTTTTTCTTTTCCCTCGCCAACTAAAAACTACATGGAAGATTTTTAGTTTCCAATACTAACGGAGTTCTTTGTGCCAGAGGCAATAATATACGAGTAAAATGTCTTTAGAGGCCCTCAGCCAAAATTGATAAAGTGTTTCATAAAACCACAAGAATACTTCGACAAAAGAATTTTATATAATAAATTAAGGTACAACTGAAATCCAATTTTTACAGTACAGAGATCCCACAGCAGAGGAAAAATAAGCCATCACAGGTTTTACTGGTTCTTACACACAAGACTTGATTGACAGTATGTGTTTAGGTAGGGGAAGTATGTGTGACTCAAAAGTTTGGATTTTACACTTTTCACATAAGTGGTGCTTACCTGCTTAGTGTATGCTGAAATTCCAAGTAAACACAGATGCACAGATCTGCTGCATAAGTCATATTCTGGATGTTATGCTTAGGTCCTTAATTCCACTACTTTTCAACGCAATTTGGGGCGAACAATACATTGTCAATGAGGTTATTTTATAAGAGCAACTCAATTGTAAAGAAATCAGTCTTCAAGATAACTGCATGAATTTATTTAATATTTTCTTTCTGTCAGGAAACTAGGCGGATTGCACAACTTGATCTAAAAGTAGAGAAGCAGAATAAGAAAGCATGGTGGGAGGTTGCGGCGAGAAACGTTTTGGCTAAATACTGTAGTCAAGGGGAAAAAAACAACTTTAAATTATGTCATAGTAAAATCTGACTAATCGTACACAGTTTCTAACAACTGCTAAAATCTCAGATTGTGGAATAATTAATCTGAAGTCCAGTAGTCATCGCTGGCTATAAGCAGCAACCTTAATATGGCTTCAAGAGTTATTAACAATTAGTAAGTACAGTCAATCCATCTGTCTCATATACACTAGTTTGTCTTTTCAATGAAACACTTGTTCATTCCCACTGCTATGGAAAAGGGTACTACTTGTGACAAAATGCCAAAGTTTTGGATAATTTGATTTCTGCCATCACCAAAGATGCAAGACTGGGCTTTTTAAGAATCGCTGCATATTTTATACAGTAAAGTATTCCCTTTACTGACAGTGAAATGGAGCTTTCACCCATTTTGTAATAATAATAGGAGAAACAAGTTTACAAAGATACCTATACAATTGTAGAGCAGATCTAGCCAAACGCAAGCGTATGGTTGATTTAACATTTCTGGAATTCAATCTCCTTCACAATATCTATGACTAAACCATTTGTCTGAATGAGTATCACTTGCTGCCCCCTCCTGCCTAGAAATTTAGGCAGATCAACACATTGTCTTGCACATTTAAGCTGTTCTTCTTAAACAAGGTAGCAATGGTGGCCCTTATACTTTTAGGGCTGTCAGAGAAGATACAGCTGATTAAGAGAGTTTGTTTTTAGCACACTGCAAGCGAAGCAAAGTAGTGGAACTTAATTTAACACTTATTACATTCAGTTGTCTTTTTAAAGGTTTACCTCACGTACATACCCATCCAAAACCCAAAAATGGCAAACTCTGTAACAGGAAACCAGACTCTCCCAACAGAATCTGGGCAATTTCTGACGATAATGTGCGTCTTGCTGCAAGCCAGCATTCCTTAAATAGGTGCCCTATCAAGTGAACAGTACTTTTTAATTAACACATGGCATTGTTGAAAACTAAATATTTCTTACCCTTTCAGTCTTTTCACTCATTTTAGCTATATTACTTATAGTTCAAAGCAACTGTTAGTTATTACTCTTCTTTTTAAGCTTGTTAAGGTACAAAGTGACCCATGTAAAGTTCAATAGCTTGAGGGCGATGCATGCCTTTCTGATTAAAACAGTCAGAGCACTTATCATTTACATATATGTAAATTATTAACTTAAGAGTCAACATAGTGGTGCATATAAACATATGGACTAACATTTCCAAAACCTGTTAACACAAAACATATTCCTTTTCCCCCAAAAGTCCTGAATGGTCAGAGACAGATGCTCTCATTGCAATACAAAATTTCAGACATGTGCTCACATACATTCATAAATGATAGCCCACACCAATTACCACTGCCATTCTGTTTCTAATGATTTCTGCAATGATACACCATTTGGATTATTTGGGATCATGCTAGAGTGCTATTCAATTGTAATTAAAAGTAGGTTGGGAAATTTCAGTGTTAAGGGGAAAAGATTTCTATAAAAAGAGAAGAAGGATTTGTATTAAATTTTGATCAACTCTAATTAGAATAGACAAGTACCGCTCAATAGAGTGAAATGCCTGTAGCTGGTAAATATACTGACATAGATAACTTTGCCACTGCTATTATTTTAAAAGCTAGTACCTTACCATGAATCTAGATTTATTAATACTTCCATCCTCAGTTTGTACTATACAGACAAACTGCTATACACTAGTTATAAATTATGAAAGCTTCACAAATTTTAAACAGTTGAAGTTGAAAATCTTAAAGTCATTAATAAAAACATTTATAACAAGTTATGCCAAGTAATAACATTTACTGAAGTTATGCTGTTATCCACTATGAACACAAGTAGAGTGTGATATCTTATGAGCTTTATCTTCTTCTCTAGCCTTAATCTCATTATTAACAATCTCATTAGAATCTGACCCTTGAAAAGCTAATTTGTGTAAAATTTCAAACACAAAAGGGTATGTTGGAATATACATATATATCAACGGCAACACATACTTTAATGAGCTGAAAAAACTGAGTTCTGAAAAGAGAAATCCTATATAATTGGGACTGCTAAGAGTTATATTTTACTAAAAAGCAACTGGTATGAGTTGCAGCACCACAGGTCACTTTAAAAAAAAAAAAATCAGATGATCAAGAGGTCAACAGTTAACTCTAGTACTCATTTAGTTTATATGCAGAGAAAAAATGCACTCTGAATCTTTAAAGACCTCCAGACCAGTTCCACATTTTTGAACAGTGAGACACTGGAAACTGGAACGGAGGAGAACTAGCCAAGTGTCATTTGCCACACCTACCTGAAGTTCCTTAACAACTCGTTTGATGAGGTAATTTCCCAGCTCTACACCCTGCAGCCCCTGCTGAGTCAAACTGATTGAATAGAAAATTGCTGTAGTGATTTTGTTCATATCTTCTATTTCCGTATGTGAAACTTCTTTCACAATTGCCTGGGAAAATAAAGATTTTTTTAAAAAGTTACTAATGAAACCAAAAAATATACTTCATTTAGTTGCTTGTTAATTAATTAATGACAATCCTCTTTTCCCATTTTTTACTCAGAATCTACTGAAGCATACATCAAATATGTATGTATATTTAAGACAAAGGTCAACAGAGTTTCTTTAAACAATTGGGAAACAGTAGTACTGGGAATCAAACCGGGATTTTAAACAAAGATTTCTCAACCATTCTTAAATCAGCTTCTCTAACAGGCATATTTTGAAATGTGATCACTGAAATGTGTACTGAATATGCTGTTGACTGTACCTGGATGCTGCTGGATATTTCATCAGTCAGTGCTACATGCAAGACTATCAATGGGTCCCCAGGAATTGCACAGTGTGAAAAAAAGTAGCACCTTCTGTATGGCCCAACTCGACGCTTTATGTCAACCCAATTTCTAACAGGGTGAACAGCTTCAGCTCTGAATAGGATGTACAAGAAGACAGTCAGATTTTCATCTAAAAACAGAATTCTCCTGACATGCACTCTTAGCCCATGTTTCCCCTGCTGCCATTGGCAAAACTGAGTTCAACAGGGCAGATCAAAAGAGAACATGAAATTCCAGACTTAAACTATTACCTACTATATTGTGCAATATCCTTCTCTCACATATACTGTCTCTAACCTTGTTACATAAATTCACTACAAATTTGAAATAATAGTTTGTGCTTTCTGACTTATACAAGATATCTGATTTAGATCATTATGCCATTTATTCACTATGTGAGCATAGATATCTCATATCCCTCAGGCATAAGTTTCCCCATCTGTAAAATAGAGATAATATTTAAGCATCTTTGTAAGTGCTCTGAAAGCTTCAAAAATAATTGTATGAGGGTGAAGTGCTTGCTGGACAGGAATGCTGACCAAAACTCTTGGAGCTCGTCCTTAATAGTATTTACAAACCTCCCTACCTTCCAAACTCATCCCATTTTTAATACATTAATTTTAAGGACAATAATGTCACTTGCCTTTAAACAGAACCTAGACATTAGAGAAAGGAGCTTTGTAATTTATTACAAAAGTTTCATGGAGAAACAAGAATGTGAACTCTCATCTCAGTTTTAGTACTCCATACAACTCCTTCAGTTTTCATCAGTTACATGATGAACTCAAATTCTTAAACTGTACATAGCATAAACTTCTTCAGTCAAGTTTTAATCATTCCTTTTTATAATCTCTCGTTTCTTTTTCCCCTTGATATACACTATGGAAAACTTCAGTCTCAGAATTCTTATGCTGCAGTCTTTAGTTGAGAGGCTATGATTTTTATTAGTTATTTATTTTGCAAGCATGACCTCTATCACTGTTTTTCCTTCTTTGTGCCAAAAGGAATGGCAGAAGTTGCCTGCTACCCCAACTCTTTTCTTTAGAGCTTCAAGTGTCTTCAGAGCTTTCCATGAAGGTCACATATTGAAAAACTTCAACAGAACGCCAATTCATACTTTTTCCCACTGAATTGTTGTGAGTTGTGTATAGGACAGGAGAAACAGAAAACAGTTTTGACTATCGGGCCATTTATACAAGCTTCAACACGATTACAATTTCTATTCTATACTAAGCTCTGTGTATTTTATCTGACCACTGAGCACAATAGCTAAATTATAAAAATATTAACTACATACACTGTATTGGTAAACTACATTAACTACTCATTTGGTGGAGTTAAACCACTACCAAAGCTGACTGTATTCCTTTTTACAGGAAGAAACATTTCCCTTTGGTTCAAGTGTACTCATCTACAGTCTTTAAAGTATATTGAATATGGTCCTAGTCTGGATAGACTTAAAGGTTAGGACACTCTTTAGTACTTACACAATTCTGCTACAAAGAAAGAAGTCAACAGACATCCTTAAAGTTGTGATTTCTTCACCATACTTTGCAGTATATCACAAATAGACATTTCAGAAGTGTAGGGCAGGGGTCAGCAACCACTGACCACCACTTCCAACTCAGGCTGTGTCACAGGCCACAAATCTCTGCCCTCTACACAGCCCAAACTGCTTAAGTTTACCCTCACTGCCAGTCCCTGGACCCAGTGGCAATGGAGAGAAGCAAATTCTGCACCGGGGGTAAGCCCCAGTGTAAAAGCAGCAAGGAGGGGGGCACTGTGAAGAGGAAGGGCAGCATGGCACAGCTGCATGCCTTCAGTCCCCAATGCCACCTTGGAGCAGGCTGGACCTTTTTAGGCCAGATCCAACCACAGGCCACAGGTTGCCAAACCCTGGCACAGAGGATCTGCACAGCTGTCTCTCCAGACTGGCCAACTTAGTGTTCAGCTATATCAGTGAGCATCAATAATTGTCAGTACTTACTCACTAATCTTTTGAAGCACTTCACAAGGTGACTGCCAAGTGACTCGCTCCAAGTTTAGGAAACCTGTAGAGAACCATTCTGAAAGCATACTCTTCAGTACCCCATTCATTTCCTGCAATTAAGAGAAGAAAAATCAATTACTTTAAATAAACTGGATGTATCATAAAGATTGGGGTTTAAGCTACCTTGATTCTTTTGCAGATAGTATTTAAAAATCAATCAAAAAGCCACACACACACACACCCTTCCCTCATCCACAAATCCAAACCAAAACTACTGTCATATTGAAAACGTAAGAACATTGCTGGATCTGTCTGAGGAACAGATTGCAAAATTCATAGATGTCATAGACATTAGGGCTGGAAGGGACCTTGCAAGGTCATTGGGTCCAGCCCACTGCCCCAGGGTTAGGACATCAGCTAGGGTCAAAGGATCCCAGCAAGATATAGGCATCCAAATGTTTCTTAAGAGTCCAGAGTAGGTGCTTGCAACACCTCTGGGGGGAGTCTATTCCAGGCCTTGGGGGCTCAGACAGGAAGGAAGTTTCTCCTCATGTCCAGCCTAAAACGGTCTTGGAGGAATTTGTGGCCACTGGACCTTGTCACCCCTTGGGATGCTCTAGTGAACAGTTGTTCCCCCAGATCCTGATACACACCCTTTATGTATTATAAGCTGCTGCCAAGTCACCCCTGTGCCTTTGCTTCTCCAGGCTGAAGAGTCCCATGGCTCTCAGCCTCTCTTCATAGGCCTGTTCTCCTGTTCTCTGATCATGCACGTGGCTCCCCTCCGGACTTTTATGGTAAAAACTGCACAAGCTCAAAGTAATAGAAAAACTTCTCACACTATATCTCAAAGAAGGATGTTAAAGATCCATCCCACAGAGCCCCTCATCCAGCCCCAGTGCTGCCCCTGGGTCAAGAGTTGACTCATGTACAGTGTGCTGCACCAGCCCCGCGCACTGGACCTAGGATATATGCTGCACACGGCACCCACCCCAGCCGGTCCGGGACATGCACTACACATGGCACCTGCCCAAGACACATGCTGTCTGTGGCACCCGCTACAGGACTCAAGCTGCACACAGCACTCCTCCTGGCTGCTCCAGGGTGGAACTACGTGCAGTGCGTGTCCCAGACCGGCTGGAATGGACACCGTACGCAGGCTGTGTCCTGGACCAGCCATGCACGAGAGCCATGTACAACGCAGTCCCAGGCTGTCTGGTCCAGAGCAAGAGCTACATGTGCTGGACCTAGCATGGAAGAGAAAGCAGTGGGGTGTGGGCTTGATCTAGCCACCCACCATTCATCTGGCCCATGGGGCAAGAAAATTTTGATATCCTTGGTCTAAAATGATAAAAAAGTGTCAACAAGAAACTGCACACTCTTTATGGTAAAAGATATGTTAATGAAACAAAACCACCGAAAGAGTTCAGCGGAAAAAGGACAGACCGGAACAGCATTTGAATGATCTCTTAATGCTGAAAAACTGAATCTCAAATCATGCATTTCCTTGGATGCATGCATCCACTTGGATGCCAAGATTTTCTGATTGAAATAAGGGCCTGATAATAGTCCCACATAACGTTCTGGACCTAGATCTCTGCTTAACGCCGAGCAATTCACCAAGGAAAATACAGTACACCCTGTGTTTAGCATTCAGCTTGGTTGTCAGTAATAGTTCTTAACAGTACACACAAAGTGAACTTAAAAACGTATCCTGAAGGCTTATCACTTATGTGTAGACCACAGCACATGAAACAGAATGTTAAGGCTGCTCTAGCTCAAAGTGCCCCTAGCAAGCTTTCCTACAACACATCATCTTCCGTCACTCTGGCAAAGTGCAGGACATCAAACAAAAGATGTAAACCCTGGAATAGGCTGTGCTCTCGCACACAGCTTACATAAAATTTAAGAGAAATCATCTGCCTAAATCTGAAACTTTAAGTGAAAAGGCAGCATAAAAGCATGAAATTTAGAAAAGGGGTTCAAAGCTTTGTGGCAGTATGTCGCAAATATAACTGTTGTCCGTAATACCCTATTTTCTTGCACACAAATACACACTTTTTACCCAAAAGTCAGATGTGCATAGTAAGCAGAGAAGCTGTTTTCTTCACTAGCCTGGAGACTGGGCACGACATGCAGCTGCCAAGATGACAACCCCTACTTGTCTCAGACTCAGCAAGCTGAAGGGACAGAGTCCCATATTAACCCTCTCACAGCCGCAGCTATTGACTAACCACTATGGTTTGCGCCGGAAGCAGCATGTAAGCTGCTGGCAGGATCCTGATGAGGCCTGTGATGCAGAAGCAACACTTCACAGGCACTTTACATAAAGAAGTACTTGCAGTAGTTGCAAAGGTCTGGGTCCTATCTTTGACAGAGTATGTCTCCTGGGAACAGTCTCCAGGAAGTGTGGTATCCCAAAAACCAGTCTGGGGAAGGCAATAGGGTCTTTCTGTCACACACTCCTGGGATGCCATGCTTCCTGGACACTCCCGTTTCCAAGAGGACTAACTAACTATCTCGGCACAGTCTGAAAAAATCTTCTTGCTCCCCTGCTTTCTGCCTTCCAAAAATCAAGGTGAATGGTTTATTTGAGGGCATGTCGTATGTGATAAAACACGGGGATTTCAGGGAGATGCACTGCAGTACAGTAATAGCGCTTAAGTGTTGTCAGCTGTTTTATTGAAGATTTACAAATCTAGAATTATTTCTACACCAAAGTAATTATTTTCAACCCTAAACAAAGTACAGATCTTCTAAGCAGGGGTCCTGGTTTTCTCCGATTCAAAAAAACCCACCCAATTTTGAGTTAAAAGAGTGGCCCCAAATCCTCCACATTTTTCTGTGATTTAAAGAAAACACCACTAATAAATAATTTATAGATACACACACATATACATCTATCTATATCTATTAAAAAAACCAATTAATACAGTGTGTATCGTTATCAAATATCATATGGTTTCATTTTAATTGTGGGGTTATTTTTGTTTTTAAACCGGAAAGTGAGGATTTTTTTAAAACTCAGAAAAAAACAGAACCCCTGCTTCTAAACAATGTGTTTCTGTGAGATGCTGTTGGCAATTCCTTTTTATGCTAGTCTATATTATACCAAAAATTCAAATTCCTTATTTGAAAAAGGAAAAAAAAGTTCAACAAATTACTGACCACCTGGCCATGGTTTTAGGCTTATGTGACACTGCCATTCCTAGAGCATTCTCCAATTAATAAGCAGTAGCTTGGTTCATCAACTTCATGTTGAATAGTCTGTACATTTACCTAATATACAAACACAGATAATTCCCCATTGTGTCCTCATTCACTATAATTTTTAGAACAATTAAAAAAAACTTTTCCAAAGCATTGATATGGTCCAAGGACCATCCTAACAAAGTTTAAGAATTTTCTACAGTGCCCTAACGAAGATAAGAGTGAAAGTGTTTTTAAGAGGCACACATCAAAGGAAAATTCCATGGCCAAGGTAATTGCTACAAGTAATCCAAAAATGAAAATTGTTCTTATCACTTGAAGCATGTTTTACCCTTTAAAAACACCATGCTAAAATAACTCTAGAATTTGCAATTCCAGATTGCCTGTAGCCAATTAAAATCAGATTATTTCAATCTATACTAATCTACCTCAATTTTTAATTAAATTAGTTCTTCCTGAAAAACTCCTACAGCCAAGTTGGCGATAATGACATGATAATGGAGTTTGCAAGGTAAATCCATCCCCAAATGTTGGCTTTTCTCCAAACCCAGGTACAGACTTAAATCAAGTTTGCCACATTCCCTTTATATGTAAAAGTTTAATAGATATGAGTCTCCACTTACCACCTCCTCCCTTCCTCCTAACCACAACTTTTGATGTTCGCTAATTTGCATTACCCAGATACATCAGCTCTTCAAGTTGATAGGTTTCAGGTAAAATATAACTAAGCAAAAATAAAGATCAGTTTTAGTCATTGAACAAATCTTCCCCTTCCTCTCAAAAGCAAGTATCCCACTTCATTTTCCACCTACTGCTTCAGTGAGACCCTAGCTCAAATGAAGTCTTAGTTTGAAAGGCACATATTTACTGATACTACCTAATCCTTGCCAGGAGTATGAAAAGGCCACACATCATTTTCCCACGTAGCAGGGGAAAAATTATGTGAAAAACTCCACGTAGAAGGGGGGGAAAAAAAAGAATCGGATAATTTTGCCAGAAGTCAACCTTTCTGTTTTGCATAGGTCAGTTCCAGCTCTGCTAGCCTTCCCTGTCAGTCGAAATTTTCTATTTCAGATTTAACAGCATTAGTCAGATGTGTTAACCTTCTGGCACTATAACAGAGCTGGTAGTTTCCCGTTGATTATGCTTCCATCCATACAAATCTTTATCTTATATCTGCACACTAATTAGCAGGGCTGTACAAAACATTTTTCTCTAAAGGCAAACAAAGGACTGAGAAATAAACACAGAAGAGAAATTAAGTGAAGTTTATCTCAAACAGCACTCTAGTTAATGCAATCCTCACCAGTTGTAGCAAGTCCTTGCCACCTCCAGACCTGCCATGGCTACAGCCTCCACAGCCGCTGCCCCAGGTGCCCTGTGCCAGATCTAGTCTGGGGTCCCAGGTAGGTTTGCCTCCCCTCGTTTGCACAACACATGAAGTTGTATTTATCATCAGGTTAGATACTGCATTTCTGAATTTGGGTACTCATTGAGTTTCCACATTATTTAACCTTCACTTTAATAGAAGGAAGTTGCTGTTTGCCTTTGACAGGCCTTTTTAAGTGATCAAATTTCACTCCAATATTTATTTCTGCAAGGAAAAGTGCTGGAAACTCATTAGGAAAAAACTGTAAGCCTACAACAGGTATCTTCCACCTGACTGTAAGTTAAAGCAATGCTGCATACTAGATCACTATTTAATATCTTACTTTTTGAAATTATCCATATATCGGTCTCTAAAAAATGAGTCTACATTTTTTAATCATATACATCTCCATAGTTTTGCTATAAAACAAAAAAGATCAGATTTGATCTTTGGGCCAGCCCTTTATTTGGGGGCCTGGGATCAGGTATCCTTGCTGGAATTAATTTTTGTACGCTAAATAAACTTCTACCTCTGCTTTCCTGGTGACTTGCTAGTTTTGCAGGTAGGTAAGTTTACAGGCAATACAGTATGAAATGGCAGTAGTTAAAATTCTGTATAAGGCAATCGAGCCATCAGTTTGGGATAACTGTGCCAGAAGGGAGGGTACAGTAGTACCTGAAAGTTTGGTATACACACACAGATCAGCTGCATTCATCAGCTTTACAGTAAAAAATGGAGGACTTTTCTGAAGCAATTACTGCTAGCAATGGAGTCTGTGCAAAATTCAGATTCCATTGGTGAGAAGAACAGATGCATTTTTTCTTACCAGCTAAGCTCTCCCACTACCTAGTTAACCACAATCTACAAATTTTTTTCCTTAATTTCTTGCATGCTTTTGTTGCTCTGTATTTAGACCATAAGTACCATTTACAGTCCAACAGGAATTCACTGAAACCAAGGTATTTTCAAGTGACCCTGGTCATCTCTTCCACTTGCATCCAGACTATTCTGGTAATCTGGTCCATAAAATGTTTGGTTTTGTCCGATGTGTGATAGATATTGTTCATTAAACTTCCCTGACTCCACTTTTGTAAGTGTTAATTTGCATCTGTAAAACTATTCTTTTATTTATTCTCTCCCTGAAGTATTTCACACTATGGAATTGGGAAATGCACTAACAGAAAAATCTCTTTGCATGCTGGAGAATTAAGAATAAGGAACACTCCAGAGATTTTAAACAAAAGCAAGATCCCAGCAGAAGACAGTAATGTATTCTGAAAGTCTCTTTTGGAACCAAGGGTATCTATCTTTTTTCTACAATTCCCCAGCCCTGCAAATACACACATAAAAAGAAGTTCCCAGATTCATGTCTGTACTGTTTGGTTGTATACATTCTGAAAATGAAAAAAACAAAACCCAAAAAACAACAAACCAACTACAAGTGGGTGTCTGCATAAACTATGCTCTTCTGTTATCTCCATGGCCTACTTTTATAGTTACTACACTGGCATCTGAATTTTTCTACTGACAACACTTTAATGGAAAGAAACTTCAGGAAAACCAATTGAAGAAAAAGTCCCAGACGGTTTTTAAAAAGAATTTCTTCCTGCTCCCAATGCCAGAAAACATTTTTGTGTCCTCAAGGAGGCAGGGGGGTGGGGGAACCACACGTACAACAGCTCCTGCCAATTTAATCATCTACTGAACTTCTACTAGTAGATATACCTGAATAGAAACACTGCATCTTGGTCAGAAGTATTTTTCACCTTGTACAAATTCACAGGAAGACGTAGCATCTAGTCAGAGGAATCTACTCATTTTCCTTAGCCCAGGGGAAGCCAACCTGCAGCATGTGTGCACCTCAGGTGGCATGGGCAGCCTTTGTGTGGCATGCACCTGTTTGGGGAGCACAGTAAAGGAGACAGAAAGCAGAACAGCAGATCAGGCGTGTAGCACAGGGCAGGGAGCAGAAAGCAGATGGGGAAAAGAATTAAAATGGCACTCAGGAAGATATTGGGCTTATTTGTGGCACACCTGCCAAAGAGGTTGGCCCCCACTGCCCTGGCTTTCAGTCTTGATGCTGCTGTCTAAGCTGACCATACTATCCTCAGATACAAATTCATACTTACTTGCAAGATGTTCACACAGGGTATATCTACACAAGACACTTACTGTGCATTAGTCTAATAACACCATACAGTAAAGCGTCACAGCACAAACTGCTAATAACCTACTGCACAGTGTTATTTACTGCATATTAGCTTAGCATCACTAAATAATCATGTGACAGTGCTAATGCACAGTAACTCTAGGTACTGTGCATTTAGTTCATTATTAAGCAAGTACTAAACTAAATGTGCAGTATCTAAGGTTACAAGGGTGGGCAGACAAGAATAGGATGGGTTTCAACACAGACAAGTGCAAGGTGATGCACCTGGGGAGGAACAACCGGCACCATACCTACAGGTTAGGGAACTCCCCTCTTGTCAGCACGGAGGCGGAAAGGGATCTGGGGGTCATCATTGACTCCAAGATGAACATGGGCCGGCAGTGTGGGGAGGCAGTCAGGAAGGCCAGCTGCACCTTGGCATGCATCCACAGATGCATCTCAAGCAGATCCAAGGAGGTGATCCTCCCTCTCTATGCGGCACTGGTCAGGCCGCAGCTGGAGTATTGCGTCCAGTTCTGGGCGCCGCACTTCAAGAGGGATGTCGACAGCATGGAGAGGGTCCAGAGGAGGCCACTCGTATGATCAGGGGGCAGCAGGGCAGGCCCTATGAGGAGAGGCTACGGGACCTGAACCTGTTCAGCCTCCACAAGAGAAGGCTGAGGGGGATCTCGGGGCCTGTTATAAACTAGTCAGGGAGGATCAGCAGGCATTGGGGGAGTCACTGTTTCCCCGAGCACTGCCAGGAGTGACCAGGAATAACGGTCACAAGTGGCAGAGGGTAGGTTTAGGTTAGATATCAGGAGGCGCTACTTCACAGTCAGGGCGGCTAGGGTCTGGAACCAGCTTCCAAGAGAAGTGGTGCAGGCTCCTACCCTGGGGGTGTTTAAGAGGAGGTTAGATGAACATCTTGCTGGGGTCATTTGACCCCAGTATTCTTTTCTGCCATGGCAGGGGGTCGGACTAGATGATCTGCTCAGGTCCCTTCCAACCATAGAAACTATGAAACTATAGGTGCATTCCTGAATGTGTACCATTCCCCATTTAATTTCAGTGCACTACACTCCTTAATATTTATGGCTAAACTCTCTCTTTTTCCTGGAATGAAAGCTGGTACTATTCTACTAAATTTCTTGGCACGCTGTAAGAAATGTTTTGATACAGTCCTGCCAATTATACTCTACCTTGAGTCTATTAACAAACAGTCCATTACATTGAGAGGATGTAAACGTTCACGTCTCACTACACGAGAATACATATCATGTTGGCAGTGAAGCATTTATTGTAGTCATGATTCAATCATGATGCAACTGTAGTAGAAATAAACCTTAAATGATTTTTATCCTTCTGTTTAAAAAAGCAAAACATGCAGAGATGGATACAATGCAAAGGCTACCATATTTAGTTCTAGTTCTGCAGAATACAGAAATCACCCGGATTTTTAAACGTATAGCCTTCCCTTAATTGAAGCATGGGTACAAATAGTGACAGGAGGAGCATTATTTAAATTAGGTGCAGAAACAAGATCCCTAGTTATTAGAACAATCTTGGCACTGTATTCTTTTTGAGGATTAGAGAATTACTCAAAAGATACTAAATTGTTTTATTTCCATTAGGAACAAACAAAAACCCCTTAGAGCCAACCTGCTGACTGGCTGCTTGTCCCACAGTTCCTCTCCAAGAATCACACGTGCTTCCCAACACTCACTTTTGTAATACCACTTTAAAACTATACACACACTTTGGATGAAGCACCAACATCGGGAAGTGACCAAAACTGTTTGGGCATGGGAAAAATTCCTGTGGATTAAGTTCTTCCTTCACACATGCCACTTATTAATATCTGGGTGCTCTTTGCCTTTTAGATAGGATAATGGTCTTAGGTGGCTAGCTCTCACCCCATATTAGAAAACTGAATTTACAGTCAGGCAGTAGTTCCATGAATTAACATGGAAGGAGCAAGTTCAATATGAAAGCAAGAAAATGTTAATTTGAGTGTCACTACCTGCAAAACGATAGGCTGTTCTGTTTGCTCTGTTTTACTGAAGACCACACGATACCTGTGCTAAAGGGAGAACATAAACATTGATTTACAGACAAGGTTCTTTGGGTAAATCCAATATTTTTTATTAAACCAACTCAAATAGTTGGAAAAAATCTTCTTTGTAAGCTTTTGGATACAATTACACTTCGTCAGGCACAGGAAGCATCTGCAGATGGTCTGTGCTCTTCCTGGATGGCGTAGCAAAGCAGCCAGAGGCCAATATGTATGCAAGAAAGCCAGTCAGTTAAAATGTAAATTGTGTTGGTCAATAGGTGAGAGACAGGTGGAGTGGGATGGAAATGGGAATGAATATAGCTGTAGTCAAAGGATAAGAGACAGGGGGTTGGATGTGGGGGGGTGGATTTGACATTTATAATTTCTCCCTTTTCTTTATTAACTACATTCTAAACTGGAAATAGTTTGAACCTTTTTTTTTTTTTTTGGAAAAAACCCACCAAACAAAGACATCTAGTTTTTGGAAAGTTTCATTCACTTACAGCACAAATGTGCTACCTACGGCAGAAACTGAAAGAACAGAAGTGTTGCATGCTATTTCATAATTCCATTTTCTTTCTGCCTACCTTTATTGCAGAAGAGATCAATACAGATTGCATATTACAAAACAGAGTTGTGTGACCGCACTTCATAACTGATTACAAACAAGAATGCGTCTCGTCTATCTCCGATTGCCATGCTCCATAACTGATTATAAATGAGCAAGAATGCATCTTATACAAAAATATTCAAGGGAACTAGAAGATATCCAACTCAACAAGATTTGCAGTCAAAGTCAAGCCAAGGTAATTTTGCTTTAACAGTGATAATATCACAAGTTGAATTAGGAAACCCTATAATGGAACTCTCTCTACAGAACTGACGGAGGCAATGCACAGTTCAACGGTGCCAAAATCATTCTCCTGAAGAAAGGATGTCAACAGCCTAGAAGTAGTAGACATGCACTCCATCCATTAAAAATAAAAGCACATCAAGAGACTTTATAAGCATCTTCTGCTCTCTTGCTAGTTTTAATGAGCTCCTTGTCATGACAGATCACTAAACTGAGAAGCTTAGCTGGGAAATAAATATTGTAAAAATAAGGATTATAGTGCTGGCATGTGAAAAATGCAGTAAAAATTCCATTAATTGTTGAGAAACATGAATACAGGATCACAACTGAAAACAGCCAAGCCATCAATTGTAGAAAAAAATCAGATGTTCTCATAGGGGGAACCCACAATAAATTCATACAAGGAAGACACTTGCCAGTCTGCAAGAAGTCAACAAAATACATGTTTAAATAGCCCATGTTTCTTACTTTGATACTAAAAAGGATTACCAGAACTGTAAGATAAAACCACTAGTTTTAATAGGCAGTTATCAGGGTATCTTTGAAATGCATTTATGGAGCATTAAAACAAATGAGTTAAGTAAACTGCTGGAGTCGTGTGTTTTGTTGATGATGACATACTAGAATGAAAATACTGGGAAATTCATAAAATGTTAAAACCGTATTAGAATTTATACTTGTTTTAGGATACGTCAAATACCTCAGAGACATGTCCCATGCAAAGAGTCACTGGAATTTCACATACTACCATGCATTTACTTCTCAAATCTCCAGGTTTGTGACCTTGCAAGCTAAAAGCAATCAGACTTATTCTTAAGGATGCATTTAGAACGCATACAGACCGCACTCTAGGCATCAGCCTCCTCATCCAGTTACTCATCCATCAAACTCCTCTCTTTACTATTATTTTTCTCTGGAAGATTAGTAAGTATATTAAAGGAATAACTTGGAATAAATAGTCTTTAGTTCTCCCTGTACCTTTTAGCTGAATAAATACATAATTCCAGAACTGGTTTGCCGTTGTGAACAAGTGAGCATAGCCAAAACTAAAATGCCAAATAGTTAAAAAGGTAATGTCTCTGTTTGTTTCTAGATTATAAAAAACTAACTGTCCAAAAGATGGACTCAAAACTTACCGAAAGGCCATAACCCTGGTGGTTTACATGCTATTTAATGACTGCAATATTTAAAACCCAATGTTATTACATCTGATACATTTGCAACTGGCCTAGAACTTTAGCAGTTAAACTGAACCAAAACCCACAGTATTATGTGCATAATGTTGAAACTAGCTGCTTCCAAAAAAAAAAAAAAGCCTAATATTCGTACAAGTTAAAGGGAATGAAAGACAAGATTCGCAAGTAAAAGCACTGTGATTTTGTGATGATAACGTAACGGAACACCTATGTGAGTGTGCCACCTTTCTAACAACCATTATTATCCAAGATCTGAATGACTTGAAAGACAATCTTTCACACAGACAGGCTTTTTCAATGAGACTTTATTCTAAAGGCAGTATTTTCCCCACTTCAAAGTGCCGCTTTGAAATGGATGTAGATGGTTTCTCTTATACTTTTCATAATAAGCAATGTGGTACTTTCTAGTCATTTCTTATTTTGATTTTTTTTAGATTGATAATTTGTGAAAAGAAGCTGCTTTTATTTAAGATAATGTGGAAACTGAATGTGCATTTGTGCTGTGACTCATGAGGAGTTCATTACTTACAACATCTCACTGGTTTCTTTGTTACTTCAATAAGGCAAGTTAGTTCTGTTTACAAATAACATAATTTTCTTATATCAACCTTTTACCTCCAGTGATGGTTTTGTAAGTCAGGCAGGGTTCATCTTGCTTATCCTTGACAAGAAAACTCCAAACATCTTCCCAGCCAAAAAATTTCAGCCTTTGATGACACCGAGATACACCTATACATATGCAATGTCCTGATAACATCTTCACTGCTGTCCCTTCAATCCTACTATCTAAAATCTCTTAATGCCTTGAGTAGCCACACCTCACTGGTGTGTACAACCCAGGGCCACATCAACACGTTACATTGTGCCATTTCCTCCCCTGCCCCACCTCATTCCTTCCTAACTTAGTACAATCTCTTTATTGTCCAAGAGTGCACCAATAAAGATTTTTTGGGCCAATACCGATGGCCAATTATTTCCAATATGTAGCCTGGTAGCATGGAGAGCAGTGTCCAGTTGTAAGTGTGGGAAGGCAGATCAAGCCCCCCACAGTGAAGGGGGGAGTGGAGCTGGAGCCGGGGCAGAGGCAGGTGCTGCACAGCCAGGGCGGAGCAAGAGACAGTACCGGTGGCTCATCCGGGAGCACGGGGCAGGCAGTTCCCACTGCTGTGTGCACCCCAGGGAAGGTATGGGGGGCATTTGCCCCCCTAGATCTGTGTGTGGGATGAGGGCAGGCTGCCTGCTGCATACTCAGGGCCAGGGGCTGTGCCAGGCTCTTCCCAGTGGGGGCTGGGCCCAGGCCAGGCAGCTGCGCTGAAAGGAAGGTTATCAGGGGGAAGTGGTTATTTTGGGGGAGCTACAGCCACCCTAAAATTTGCTATCACCCCCATAGCCCACCCCAAGCACAGCCCCACACCGGGAAGAGCCCGGCGCTGCCCTTGGCCGAGTGCACAGCCCACCCTTGCCCCAGACAATTGCGGGGGGGGCACTTGCTCCCCATGCCTCCCCTGGCGTGTGTGCATGCGTCAAACCCCTCCCCACTCCTGCCCTCCCCTGCATGCATGTGGCATTTAACAGCAACATTATTTATCAGCCGCATCAGCCAAAAAAAGAAGATTGCTGATAATGTGAATTTTCCTTTTATCAGTGCCGATAGGCTATGGAACGGCATCCATATTATCTATGCATCTATATTATTTGTCTCCACTGCACATCACAAGGGCTTTGTTTCCCCAAAGACATCCTGCTTCATTGATGTCATTGCTCACTCTTGTTCTGGCATCATGCTAAACGCTATCACTGCTACACCACGCTCTGGAACCACGGCATCATCTCCCCTTGCTGACTGTGCTTTCTGATAATGAAATCTTGGCTACAATCACTTCCCCAGTTACACTACTTTATGCCATGCCAAGTCAACTTCTTCCACTCTTATAACACAATTTATTGCACGTCAAAGCAAAGGCAACACTAACGGCATTCCTCCCTTGTCACCAAATGCTGCATTATCATGTGGCTCAGCAAGAGCATATCCTGCATCTGAGTGTGAGAGAGCCCTCGTGCATGTGTGCATGTGTGTGTGAATGCAGAAAGTGACCTCTGAGGCCCCTTCCAACGCTATGCTTGTTATAAACCCATTGCTATGTCCTACTCGCTTCTCTGCACCTCTCACACCCAACTGCTGGCATAGCCAGGCCAGTCTCCTCCCCTCTTCCACACCCAAGTGCATGGGCAACATGACACCACCTTCCCTGCACCAGCCCACTAGGATCAGCAGCAGCATCACTTCAGGAAGCACCTTCTATCAGTCAGCACATGCACCTGCACCCCACTAGGAGACACAGAAGCCTCTCTTCTTGCCCCCCCCCACAGCACCTGTGTGTCCCCTTACACATGCAACCGATCCTACTCCCCATGACCTGAAACGCCCCAGTACCCATTACCCCTCCTTACCATGATGTGTTGCCCCTCCTGCCATCACCCTGGCCAGGGCCACCCAGCACCTTTGAGCCCCACTTCTTGGATGTGCAGTCAGTCCCCATCCCCATGAACAGAGCCCCCTCAGAACCCATAGGGCCCCCCTTCATCTTGATGTGCAGCCCCTCTCCTCCCCTCCACAGCCTGGGCCCTCCAGTACCCACAGGCCCTGCTTTCTCTCCATGTGTTGCCCCTCCCAACCCCACCTATGGCAACCCCACCCCCAATGCAAGTGGCTCCTCCTCTTGACCTGTGGCCCTTCTTCCCTCATAGCCCTGCCCCTACAACACCCATTGGCTCCCTTCCCTCCAGAGGCCCCTTCCCCAATGCACCCATTGGCCCCTCTTCCCTTGCCCTAAGGCCCACCCCCTCAGAACCCCGCCCCCAACACCTACTGGTCCTCCAGCTTCAGCTCCACCCTAATCACCCATTGGCTCCCCTTCCTTTGCCCAGAGGCATGCCCCTACACCCATTGGCTCCCTGTCCCTTGACATGAGGCCCCTCCCTCAGCCCCAGCCACATCACCCATTGGCTTCCCTTCCCTTGCCCTGAGGCCCTGCCCCTACACTGGGGCAGGCAATTATTGCGAGCAGAGGGCCACATGACAGGCAGCTAGGAACAGATAAATATTAATTTTCTAAATTTTTAGGGGCCATGTAGGCTAGATAGAATGGCCACCCCTGCCCTACACCCATTGTCTCCCTGTCCCCTGACATGAGGCCCCTGGCTGAGCCCCGCCCCCTACACCCATTGGCTTCCCTCCCTTGCCCTGAGTCCTTCCCCCTACACCTCCCTTCCCTGAGTCCATCTTCCATACCCATTGGCTCCCTCTCCCTTGACATCATGCCTTGCCTCAATCACCCATTGGCTCTCCTTCCCTGCCTTGAGGCTACACCAACTGCTTTCCCCTCCCTTGCCCCAAGTCCCGCCCCCTACACCCATTGGTTCTCTGTCCCTTGACATCATGATGCCCCGCCCTCAATCACCCGTTGGCACATCTTTCCCTTCCCAAGCCCCGCCCCCTACACCCACTGGCTCTGACCCTTGACATGATGCCCCACCCCCTCCCCCATTGGCTGCCCTTCCCTTTACGTTGCCCCGCACCTTGACGTGCGGCCCATCTGCCTCCCTTGACGCCAGCGCCTGCAGCAGGTCGGCCCGCAACTGCACGAGGAAGCGGAGGCCGCCGTCAAGCCGGGCCAGGCCACGGAAGAGGCCGCGGTAGCGAGGCCGCAGGGCGTAGCGCAGCCGGGCCTGGGCCTGCAGCACGGCGCCGGACTCGCGCCGCCGCTCGTGGGCCTCCAGCAGCTGCGTGCTGCCCTCCGCCACCCGCGCCGGGTCCGCGCCGAAGTCGCGCGCCAGCCCCGCCAGGAGCTCGGCCCGGGGCGCGCCTGGCCCCAGCTCGCGGTAGAAGCGCGCGAACTCCGCGGCCCGCGCCTCGCCCGCAGCCTCCGGCTCCCGGGCCCCGAAGGGCGGCAGCGGCGGAGCCGCGCGCTCCAGCACCCGCCACAGCTCCTCCCGGCCCGCCATGGCCCGGCGCGGCAGCGCCCATATCCACACCCACCGGCCCAGCGGCAGGCCCCAGCGCCTCATGGCGGCTGGCTCCTCAGCCGACGCAAACAAAGCGACGGATTGGCTGGCGCGGCAGACGGGCGGCGCCGGCGGCCAATCGGAGGGCGGGGTGGGCGGGGCGCCAGCTTGAGTGCAGGGGCGGTCGTTGGAGCACGTGGCCTAGCCGATGCGGCCCGGCCCCCACCTCGAGCCCCAAGTTTCGGGGGCCTGGGTTGGAGTTCGCCTGCGGGGTGAGGAGCTGCTGCCCTTTGGTTTCCTTTGTGGGGCTTGCGCCTCCGGCGTGGTGTTACATGTCGCACCGTTCGCTGGGAATTTTGCAATTGAAACAAGCCACGTGTGCCGAGCTGTTATCGGACTAGTCGCGGGTGAATTGTACCATCAGTCGCAGGTAAAGTTATTGCACTAGTCATGGGTGAATCGCACCATCAGTCACATGTCCAAAGCCATTATGACACTAGTGAGTGAATATCACCATAAGCCATGCGTGCAAAGTTGCTATTACGCTAGTCGTGGGTGAGTTGGACCATCAGCCATGTGTTCAGAGTTATCACAATAGTCATGCGTGAATCAGGTCATCAGCTGCACGTGCCAGGCTGTTATCACACTTCACAGGTGAATCGTGCAATAAGTTCAGCCTGGCCCTATGGACAAAGTCATTATCGCACTGTAAAAAGGATGCTCGAACTTGAAATAAAAACCTTTCTTCCTCATTCGTGTCCTTGTGACGGATTTAGCAGAATTCATGGATTTTTGTTATCTGACAGGGCTGCACTGTGATCATGCCTGCTCTGGACTTGAACTTGCCAACCGTTAGGCTGCCAATGCCCCTGCTACACCAGCCCCCTAAAAAGAACTGGCTATAAAGTTAGTGCTTAAAAACTTGTAACCACTAAAGCTGGTGTTGTATCCTGTTTTCATATGAACTTGTAGCAGGGCCCCGGGAGGCTCTGGTCAGGGTGGAACCCACACACGTGTAGGGCCGTCTTCCTTTCGCTCTTCCACTCACGTCTCTAGGAATAGTTTCTCCGGTTGGTGTCCACAGGCTCCCTCGACTTGTTCAAGGGGTGTTGGCCAGCATGGTTTGCTCAATGCTCTCTTCTAGATCCCTTGTTATTAACCTGTGACCTTGCTCCCTTCCCAGTTTTCTTCTCTATTTATTCCGAAAAATTAGTTGATGTCCCCAGAGCCTCTCTTATTAAGGGAGGTTTATAGTTTCTTGGTGGGCACTGGGCCACAATTTCCCTTTGGCATGTCAAATAGACTGATCTGGGTTTATTTAAGGGGGAAAAGGCACACTTGGAAAAAAAATAAAACCAGGCACGTGGGCAATTAGTGGTATTGAACCACAAATGTTTTCAGGGTTGAGTTTCACAAGCAGCATTGGAGAGCACAGGATTGGCCTCCAAGGGCCCTGCAAGACGTTCTCATAAAAATGGGCTAAAAAACAGTTATAGAGTTGTTATACATTTTCAAATACAGGCAGTCCTTGGACTTTACAGCACAATTGGTTCTTGAAAGTGGCGTCTTAAGTCTAAATGTTGTAACTCAGAACCAGTTTCCCCATAGGAAACAATATCATAAATAGGGGATTGGTTCCTGAACCAAGGCCTGATACCCTGTTTTCACCAAAAATAACCCAGAATTTTGTACTCAATCAATTATAGATGAGTAATCTAGCTACATTAATGTATTTATATTGTAAATAGCAATCATATGGATTTGGAAGAACTTCTTTGGGTGACTTTGCTGAACTACCCCTTTTTGAAGGGCTCCTGGTTAGACTTTCTGAAGGGCTCTTGGGTAGAGTCTTCTCAGGAGTCTCAGCTGCAGGTTTTTCTGGAGTAGTGTCTGCTTTCTTTAAGAAAGCGTCCAATAAAGTTTGGACAGATGTTCTCCAGAGAGGTGGGCAATGCAGCAATCTTGTTCGGTGGCGTGGCATGGCGTGGCGCTGCATCGGATCAAGCGTAAAGTCGAAACCAACATCAGAAAGTTGAGACAGGGTGTCCAGTTATAAATGTAAATGCACAACGTTGTAACTCGAAACCTTGTAAGTCAAGGACTGCCTGTACTAACTTTATAATTTTTTATAGCTGCATAGTCATTTTTCTTCTGTGAGAATTAATTTGCATGTGTGGCCGGTCTAAATGTATTGTGCACTTCACCAGTTCATTGCGTAATATATGCAGTGTGTAGTAGGGGCCTCAGTTGCCACATTCTGCTGTTGCACTGAGTTGTTCCACAAGAACCTTCCTGCCTCCTTAACTGGAGTTCCAGTGGGATGGACCTGATTGCCCAGCTAATTGCATCTGGTTAGACTCAAAGCAGCAATTTTCAACCAGGGTACTGCGGCACCCTAGGGTGCCTTGAGAACCCTGCAGGGTTAATGCTGCTAGGTGTGCAAATGTAAGTCACAAGATAAACCCAGAGACTTCAAATAGGACTCTACAATGCAATAAAATTCTGCCCTGTGGTGGTCTTTCTGAGTTCTTTGCAGGAGAAACATTGCTCTATTATTTTTTGTGCCGTCAAAAATAAGGGAGGACCAAGAGATGGCGTTTTCCATGGGTTGCCTCGATTCTAACAGGAAGTACCTTGAGTTTAGGAAGGTTGAGAACCATTGCCTTAGATTCAAGAGCAACATAATTCAGTGTTGGAACAAATTTTGAGACTCTAGAAAACTTCCTTGCTATGTTATTTTTTACTCCCCTCTCCCCCCATTTTTCCTATGAGATGCTCATGAATTTGCATTCTCATGCATAGGATGCTGCAGGTACATGCACATAGCTATTTCGTATAGTTTCAGTAAAACGGATGTAGGGGAAGTGTCTTATCCAGACATATTTCATAGACTGCTACAAATGCCAGTTTCTTTTGGTATCAGAGTCACAGATGACAATGCCTCTGTTAGACATTTGACATGTTTTTTTGATGGCATCTTCTAATTTTAACCATTTCCCCTCCCCCTCGCTCCTTGCTGCCCAAATGTACGGTGGTAATCAAAATCAATGCCAGTCTTCAAAGTCAATTTAATTGTAAATATAGGGGCAAAATCCCAAATTACTAACCACTACCTCATGAGGATTGAACGCTAAAAAGGATCACAGCAATGGGTTTTTTAAGCCACCATTACTAGCTTGTTAACAGGCACTTCTCTAAAAGAATAACAACGTTCTCATACAGCCTTGAATTTAAGAGCCACTGATGCAGTCGTGTTTGATTGTCAGGAGGTCAGATTTGGTATTGTCAGTTTATAGCATTTGTCACAATTGGCGTTTTAGAGTTGCCCATAGGCAGGCTAAGGAATGGATGAGCTTTGGAGAGTGAATTACTCCCTACTTTAGCTGCAGCTCTTGTAGGGCCTAGGCCATCCCTGAGACATGCGGCAGGCCTATGCTTGTACCTGCTCTGCTGATAAAGACCAATCTTACAGTTTCAAGGGGCGTTAAAAGAAATTGGCACCTTTCACTAGCACTTAAAAAGCTACTTTCTAACTTTGAAAGGAAAAAAAAGAGCTTCCAATAGCAACGTGCTGTAACAATGCTGGATGGACAAGGGTTTTTCCAGCTGCAGTGATGCCGAAAAAGGGAATTTTCTTTCGTATTTTTTTCTAGATGATGTCACAACAACCCTTCAGCTTCCTGCTCTGCTTGCAAGGACTATGATCATGTTAAAAAAACCCAACCTATTCTACAAGTGATGTTGTAACCATAGTCCAGAAATTATGCAAGAGGCAAGGATTTCTTAGGGTGATCTTTTTTATTGGACCACCTATGTGTTTGGCATAAAGATAGATGAGCTTTCAGATTCAAGACACAGAGGCCCTGATCTTGCAAATGCATGCCCAAAGCATGCATCCCAGTACCTCCCAAGCCTAGCAGTTGGGAGAGCTAGCATGGTTAACACATGCTGGTTTTTGTAGTCAGTGGCAAACAAGGGAGGAAAGTAGTACGGCATCCAACATACTGCATTTTACACCCAGGCTTAAATGACCATGTACCCTTTTCCAGCCAGGCCACTGAAGGTATGGGGTAGCTTTGACACATTCACAGCTCAAACTCACAGATTCACAGAAGTTTAGGGCTGGAAGGGATCTTGTGCGACCATTGGGTCCAGCCCCCCTGCTCTGGGCAGGAAAGATTGTGGGGGTCAAATAACCCCAGCAAGGGGTGCATCCAGTCTCCTTTTGAAGATCTCCAGGGTAGGTGCCTGCCCCGGCCCTGCTGGGAGTCTATTCCAGAGTCTGGTCACACAAACCATGACAAAGTTTTTCCTTATATCCAGTCTGAGTTATATACGTGGCTTTGGAGCTATGGTAAGACAGTTTAACCATTCTGCAGCTACATCCCTTCCTGAAACTGGACTAGCCTCAGTTCCTGGCTGCAGGTGTAAGAACAGAGCAGTAAGATTGATGGTTTTATTTCCGGTAGGAGAGTAGAGCACATGCACAAGTGTAGGTCTTACGGACCAATCCTGCCCATTTATGATTCAGTGGTAAAGTTTCCAGTTGCTTCAGTAGTGCAGGAGTCACCTCTCGGTACACTAAACTCTCAGCATCTCCCAGAAGGGTTCAGCACTGCTTTACATTTCCTAAGTAAATATCTATTCTCCTTTTCTCAAATGGGTAGATATTTCAATCCATCTTTTGTCATTATACTCACAACAATACTTTGTTCCTCAAAGAAAAACAAACATATATATATATATGCCCACATGCATTGTTCATGAACAAATGCCATTGTTAAGTGAGATGAAAGCTTTCCAGGTAAAACAGATATGTGATTGTTTTCTCCCAGAAAAAAAAATAATGCCTCGCTTAAGTTGTTTCTTGATTTGAAAAATAAAATTACATCCCTTTCAGGGAACACTTGAGTTGGGGTTCAGGAGTTAGGTAAATAAATAGATCAGGAGGTCAAAAACTTCATTTTCTTTTAAATAAGGAGAAAACAAAATCATAAAACTCAGTATGAACAGAAATGTTTTTGACATTTAAAAAAATGAAATATTTCTAGTTTCTGAAAGCCTGAATACAGGAGGTTTCTTATTGCCTGAAAACCAGAAAATGAAAAAGACTGTAAGTACACTACGGTAACTAATTTTTACCAGTAAACTTTCAGCTAACAGCTAATTTTTAGTAGTAAAGTTTCAGTATCCAAGCAAAACATAAACTATAAATTATTGGACATCAGTCTGATTATTTATATTCTCTATTTTAATCATTTTAAATTTAAAGTAAGAAAAGAACTGTATATTTCAGTTCTCCCCCAGTATAACTGGTATAGCCACTTCGATGTTAATGAAACAGACTGTGACCCTAAGTTTGTTTTATCATTTCATGAGTAGTTGAGTCAATCTTAGGAAAAATAAATAAATAAAAAGAAATTTTAAAAAAGCCTAGATCATTTGAACCTTGTGGAGAACTCACAACCTGTATCCAAAGACATAAACCACTTGAAAGAAACAACAGTATGTCTCTATGGATTTATTGCTTAGTTGTTCTCCCATACCTCCTGCCTCTTTTCTTCCTTCTCCCTTTCCCTAGCTTTTTTATTGACATCACTCCTGTTTAATAGCCTGCTCTCTGCATGTTCTTTTTATGGTTTCTGAGGAAGAGAGCTGTAATTCACAAAATCTTATACATCTCTTATTCATTTAGTCTATAAGCTACACCTCTATATCCATGCTTGCTGCCAGTGCCTATCTTGAAAAGTAAAGCATAAGTATTGGTATAACCAGGGCCATATAAAAAGGATAAGCTCATACTCCCTTTGAAGCCACTTAAAGCACCACTTTCAGTAACTTCATTGGAAGCAAATCCGAACCTAATGTGTCTCATTAGGAAATAAGCCTTTAACTTTCTAAAGAAGACTATCAAGAGATATTACTTCATGCCAGCAGTAGGGGTAAGGGCAAGGGCTGCCATGATTTTGAGATACTGTTATACATTCATAAGCAGGCAATAACAGGAGTTTTCCAATTCAAAGCACACCTTTCAGAATAAAAGAAAATACTAAAAATGAAGTAATCGAACATATTAAGAAGGCCTTATGACTTACTGAATTGAGTACAGCCTTTTTCACTTTAGAATCAGTAACAAGGATAAGAGGTGATAAAAGTTTCCAGCTTTAGTGCTTGGTGAAAGTGGCAGCAGTGGTGTTTTCATGGTTACAGCACATTGGTAAATTCTGTTTTTAAGCTCTGAGCATGTTTGGTGATAGATTTTAAATGAGCCTGTAGGATAATTTTAGACAAAAAAGAGCTTTATTTTGAAGACTGAATAAATCTCCTAATGCATTATTGAAATAAACCTACACTGTAGTTATTTAGTGAAAAGCGGATTTTTTGTTTAGCTTCTGTAATGGTTCTTCAGATATTTAAACCCTTAAATTAGGGTTGTTAAAAGGGTGGGATTAAAGGTTGTTTTACTACAAATCCCAAAGCTTTTTGTTCTTTAAAATGAAATAAAGTAGTATGCTTGTAGCTGCAGCTAATGTTTAACTTTAAACTTAATTTAGGTGTGCATGATATTGTCAGGAGAGTTATTTAGCTCTTAACTACATAAGCCTTGTGTAGCTGTACTCAACCAAAATAGGCTAAATTCTTTGAATGTTAATTAAACAAAGGCTCAATTAATTTAATTTAGAACTTTGTTTAAGGATCATTGTGCCCATCCTTATGCGCATGGTTGTACAAATGCTAATGCATGTACTTAACTTTATTATGGTCAGTAATCCTGTGTGTGATTAAGCTAGGTATGTAAGTATTTTCGGAATTGGGCCCACTATTAGACTCTGAGCCTGTGGGTACTTAATTCTGTTACTCAAGTAGTTTCAGGAAAGCACCATTAAATAAGAATAATAATAATACTGCTCCCCTGAAATTAAGAAATAATATTTTTATTTTAGTTCATGGACAATAAATCTTTTTTGAGCATATTGACTAATGTGGCAGATTGGTTTAATTTAAATGATGTTTGATCATCTCTTTAGGTGCCCATAGTGCAAATGCTCTCTTGCTTTTCTTTCTTTTGAAGAGGTCCATTGACTTCATGGTGTTCTGTTTACAGGACTGGGGGTCTTAATAACTAAACTACTGCTAAGTGTTTTGGGCCTGTGTATCTATGTGACACCAATCATCATGGTAATTGTGGGCCATCAACAGATTTATAGAGCACAAATGATCTTCAGATGTCTAGCTTAGCCAAAGAAAGCATCTGATGGGCAAGTGCTTTTAATTCATTTAATCTTCTCTTTCTTATCACTCTTTTTGGTTTTTTTCTTTCTTTCTCCCTAAAATGGCTCTTCCTTTTCTTTTCTTATTTTTCCCTTCCTATGTGGCATATTTGTTGATGGTAGGTGGAGATGCACTCGGCAGTACATCCTGCATACTCTCTATCCTGTAGATGTCAATGTTAATGGGTAAAAAGATACACTAGAAAAGAAGCAGGGAAAAACTTTTGCAGGTTGTTGACTCCCATAATACTGGCTGGTTGGCAGCTTTTAAGATTTCTGTATGAAGCTAGCATTTTCCTTTGTACAAAGGTTAGTGTATGCATGGTACAGTATGATAGCAATTTGCCCTTTCCATTTGTTTATTTTCAGCCCACTCATCGCACTTTTTATCCTTAATTACTGAGCTAAGGTTTTGAAGGGCAGTAAGCTGTTGCGTTGGGCTAATTTTGTTTCCAAACACCAATTTTCAGTTGGGCTTCTACCGAGTCGGTAGACACCAGACTGAATATGATATTAGGTTCTGGAAGACTATCTTCAAATTCTCCTTTCCATAGTCAGGATTTTAAGGAGGGGATGTGAGGAGGGAAAGTTATGTCATGGGATGCATCCAGCTGTTAACTTCCATTGTAATCTGATGTGACTATCACAGAATATAAATGTAAACTGAACAACGGCTTTGATGTCTCGCCCACTTTTTATAGATACTGAGTTAAATTTGTCCCCATTATAGCTTAACTGAACTGAACTGAAATTTGGACTTCATTTCCACCCCGCCTTTCTCTTTCTCTCTCACCATGTTGGAGGAGCCAGGAGATTAATAGTTTAATAGAGTCTGGACAAAACTAAGAGTTTGCGAATTCTGTATCTGGGGGATAAGTGACCTGAAACCCTGGAAATCAAAGTTCTTTATTAAAGTAGAGGGCTGTTGTGGTGTAATTGGTTTCAGTACAGATTGTTACATTGTCCACTAATGACCTCAACATTGACCTGGATGAGCCAATCTCTCTTTCTGCCTACTTGAGATCAGGGTGATTTAGTTTCCATGGTTCAGCCTCAGGCCTTTGTGCTCCTGAGTGCATCTGTTCTGGAGAGTTTACCAAATTTTATAAGGAGTTAATATGTACTATAGACTTCTGTTTACTCCATAAACATTATTTCTTTTACAATTACTGTTTGGGTCTAAGTGGAGTGAATGCCCACTGGTTTTCTAAAATCCAATACAACTTTATTTTGTACAGTGGCATTTCATATATCTTAAAATGCTTAACAGATTTAAGAAGAGTAGTAAGAGACAAATTAAGAAGTGCATTGCACTAATAGTTTTTTTTTAGAAAACACAGAAACATATTTAAGTGGAAGTAATATGTTTGGAAAGTTTGACTTTCTTTTTTTCAACAGTGACTTTTTTATTTCAGCATCTTCAATTCGTGTTTTATATAACTAGCTAACAGAAGAAAAATAACTTTGAAAAAGGTCTGAAAAAGGAGCTGTTCTGTTGGCTACAGCAAAGATCTGTAGTTCACATCCTGAGCTTCCTTTGGATGTAAACTACATCCTTTGCAAGTATGGAAAGGTCCAAACCCTTTGGGTGCTAAGTTCATTGGGTGCCTCC
Source organism: Crocodylus siamensis (assembly GCF_052110815.1). NCBI lineage: Eukaryota > Metazoa > Chordata > Crocodylia > Crocodylidae > Crocodylus > Crocodylus siamensis. The sequence continues at coordinate 5,857,428 of NC_143403.1, read as the reverse complement.
ATTTTTGGCTTGTTAAGATCTGTAGTGCCCAGACCTAAGCTGCTGAGCACACTAGGAAAAATCCAGCTCAAGCTTGTAGTAGGTACTAAGCTTCAGCCTAAATTCTGCTGTGATCTGAATTTCAACTGGGATATACCCAACTCCTTGATCCATTGGGACAGGGGTTTTTAACCTTTTTTAAGGAGCTGAGTACACTCGTGGCAGAGCGGGGATGGCGGGTGGATACAGAGCAGGGGGCGCTTGCACGTGGCAGCCACCACATGCGAGCTCCCCCCGCTGCGTCTGGCCAGCTGAGCAGTGCCGGTGTGGCCCACAGAGGTGAGCCATTGCCCTTGCCCCTCTCCAGACCTCCTCTTGGGAGGCAGCGGCATGGGGTGGTGGATGGCGGTGCTCAATCCTCGTCTGCCTGCACATACCCGCTGACCCCTTTCCAAATACCCCTGGAGTTATGCATACCCGCCGGGTTGACAACCCCTGCATTGGGATCACACCGCATGCCTAGCTTTCACTGATGACATTGAACTGAGTACTCAGTTCAGCACCTAGTCATTCTCATTCAAGAACAGAGCTGGTGTTAGGGGCACCCACTTCTTGCCTGGAAGGCTAGTTGTTGGAGCATTGGCCCAGAGTGAGAAATTGCAGGGGGCTCAGAGTCCCACTTCCCGGGCAAGCCCTCTAATCACAGGGCTGTTATGCAAAAAGAAGGCAGTCGCACCCTACAACTAGTCAGTGGACTTTTAGTCTCAGAAGAGGAGTTAGGTGATCTGAGTGCTCAGTGGAAGGCCCGAGCCAGGTACCTAAGCTGGAAAAAGGCAGTTATTCAGGCCCACTTTCATGCCTAGGATTTCCTTCAAACTTGGATTCCCAAGTCTAAACACAACAGAACAGAACCCGTTCTCAGAAGTTTTGATGCTCTGACTTTTTTCAGCTCATAAACTCCATATACAGCATGGTCCATTCAGATAACTGCTGGAAAAGAGACACTTCTCTCAGTTAGGCGTGCCGCAGTACTGGGAGCATGAGAGCAACAAAAGAATTCCTGCCTAGGACCGTGTCAGACTGTATTTGCTGTCATGTATAAAATGAGGATAACAGCAAGCTCCCCAGAGTATGAAAGTTTTAATTAGGGTAAAACCTGTGAAACACTCCTATAGTAATTTATGTCGCTTGCTCTAATGGCCACTAAAATCTCAGATGTCACCGGGGTTTCTCTGTTCTCCGTGTTGTGCCCTGCTCTAATGGCCACTAAAATCTCAGATGTCACCGGGGTTTCTCTGTTCTCCGTGTTGTGCCCTGCTTCTCATTTACCAGAATGATAGAAATACCTCTAGTGACAATTTGATTGGTTTTCACTGCAGAAGATGGCTTTGAAGAAAAGTGTGATGTAAGAGGATAGAAATTATTTGCTTAGTGTATTTACTCTGAGGCTGAGTTATATTGGTCTCATTAATCATTTTTGGATATAAACTCATTTATTAGGGGTAGCCATTAGTATTTATCATATTATGATGGTGCTTTGATTTTCCTCTGTGCCACAAGCATAGAGTAAGGGTCTTCCTACACAGCTGACATTTGACTGCCCTCCAGGGAGGCAGGCCCAGACTAGCATTAACTTAGATTGCTTGAGTAACAGTGGCAGTGGGGGCACATCTTTTGGTGCAATTTAGGGGCCTTCTGAGCTTGTACACCCTGCATTTAACCCCTTTCACCATTTCTTTGTTGTTATTCTTTCACAACTAACTGGGTAAGCTGTATCATGGAAAATAACACTTATAAAATTGGTGAGATTTTATCATTATAAAATAGCTGCCAGGCAATATTGTTAGAATGAACAATATTTTTAGCTTTGCATTTGCTGAGAGGAGGCAAACACAGGTGGCTGGCTTCATGTTGGAATCCACCTTTTCTTTGCTCAATTTTCAGAAAACAATTTCTACCTAAATATGTAGGCTGTGTTTTTGCTTTACTAGTGAGCAATACTTGGTTTCAGATATCACACTAGCTTATGCCATAAAGTACCTGAAGGAGACGAGAGCCATCTGTTTGTGTCAAAGGTGGGGATTTGCAAGATATGCCTGAATCTTCACGTAAGTGCTGTACTCGCTGGTTAACAAAGTACTAGTATTACCTGCGGGTCATTGCATGTTCCTTACGTTAATAAGCACTTGAATTCTTTGTTGCCCTCTCCTTGATATGACTGAAAACTAAAAGCTGCTGTGTCCGTGGATCCCAGGCTCTAAGGAGCAAATGTAATACATACTCAATACAACAGGCAGTTCCAGAATTACATTTCAGTTGCAATACCATCTTCTTTATTCCTGGGTCTGAATTTTTCAGCAAAAAATGCACACAGCTGATGTAACTAGTTTATGCCTCCAAGGTTTACAAGTAGAGATTGAAATGTAAATGTTTGTGTCCAATTTAAGAAGGAAAAACTTTGTGAATTTTATACATTCCAGTAAAAGGAAATTGGGTGAAAGTGTTGTTATGTCATTACTTAGAGATCTAAATGCAACCCCTATCCAGTTCATAGTTCTCATTTAAACTTTTATTGATTACTGACCCTGAAGAAATTACCCACAAATTGGAGCATGAAAAACTAAATGTGTGTTGCACAGAGATTTATTTTAGTTAAGGTGACAGTAAGAATTGTTGCACAAAAAAGGGGAAAAAAAACCCAGGGGGGATTTGTTTAATGCTACAGATGGCTTCTTGTGAATATTGCATTGATGGCTGTTGAAACCTAAAAATGGGTCTGCAAATAAGAGTCCTGGGTACAACCTCAGTCTCCAACACAAGACTTATAAATTGTAGGGATTTGGGGGGAATTTTCCCATTGAGGGAAAAATGCTATTTTGTGTCAATACCACTGTGCAGGTTGGCACTTGAAATTGTTGGGTTGAGGATATCCTGGAGCTTGATTTAGAACTGATGAAGAGAACAGAGCAATTTGGGTTCTTCTGTTAGGTTTACATTGCTGTTATGCAGGGGAAAAAAATCATGTTTAGGCATTTACAGTTGCACGGATTTACTTGCTTGCAAGGTTGCGACGCATGTGCTTATACCTAGTTAACTAGGTGTCAGAGATAATATGTACATTTTTGTATTTTTAACTCATCATATGTAATCGAATCCAAGATGAGGTTTTTTCTTCGCTCAATATGGGCGGGGGGGAAGCCCCATGTCTTCATTTGAGCCTGGGCTGGGAATTGGAGCCACAGTTGCAGTCACTGCTCCCCACAGACTCCTCTCCACACCCACTTTTGCTCCCTGCAGCTACTTAACCTTCCTCTTGCAGCTCTAGCTCCTGCTAGGGCCCTGCTCTGGCCAGAGGAGGTAGCATAGAGCATGTTCTGCATCCGGCCCCATCTGGCTACGCAGCAGTGGTGGTGGTTTCAGCCCTGGCTCCCAAGCTGGGACCCATACAGTAGCAGTGGCAGCTTCAGACCTGGCCCCAGAGGTGGGACCAGTGCTGCTGCTGCTGCTGCATAGCCAGCCTGGGGCCAGAAGCAGCCCAGGCTCCGTGCTCCCTGCTCTAATTGGAGAGAGGCCCCAGCTGGAGACAGAGCAGCAAGGGGAAGGTGGGTGGCAGAGGTGCAAATGGCAAGGGGCCGACATGGGGTATGCTGGCACTGGGGGGAGGCAGCCAGGGGGCCCCATTAAAATAGTGGGGAGAATGAATGTAAGATGACCCTCCAAAAATTAGGTTCTAGACATGGAAAATTAAACTATCTGTTTGTAGATAGTCTAATGTAATAATAATACATTATTATTGTAAAGGGAAACTAGTGATGTTGGAATTGGAGGCTGAAGCAATTAAAGAATGAGCCTTTTCTCCTTTTTAACCTATTAATTGTGGTGCTGTTTTCTTTAAAAAGTAAAGGTTTTTATTGTCAGTTCTTTTTATTAAAGTGGATTAAGAAAGACTAATCCAGGATTTTAAAAATATTGACCTGTTGATGAGATCTTTTCCTCTATTTTGTAGCTTTCATCCTAGAACTTAATGCAACTGATTAATCTTTAAGCTGCAATAATTTATGCAAATATTGCATAATACAAAGGTACCATTTTCTAATTTCAAAGCATTTATCAGCAACTGCCCATCATATAGATGAGTAGGAAGGTAAACCAAGGTTGGATATGTTATTGAGGACTATGTGAGAATTACTCGGTCAAGTTGAGAATGACACTCATGAGTTTGGATTCCCTAGTCCTGGGGTCAAAACATAACCACACAGAGCATGTTCTCTGAAGTTTTGAAGCTAGGATGTTTTTCAGTAATGTTTTCAGACATGTCTAACCCTTTGTTTGAAGGTGCTTTAAAAAAGAAATCGGGCGTGTTCCTTTACCTGTTCATGATGTTAATATCTATATCCAAGGATGTAGCTTGTTCCCAGGCTATCTGAATGTTTCCTCATGGAAGCAAGGGAGATGGGCGGTAGAGGTGTTTAACTGAAGAGAAGCCCACTTGAGATGGGCCAGTTGGACATCTTTTTATTTCGTCATGCAAAGAGGATGCAGACAATGATTCAACAATTCCTAAGCCAGGAGAATTAGGTATAGGAAAGGTTTTCAACCTAAATTTGAGAGACTGCAGCAAACACCAAGTGTAGTCACAGGATGTGCAGGCATCTCTGGGAGCCTTTTCCCCGGTCTGCTGTTCTTTTTTTGCATGTCAACGAGATGTGATATGGGATGGCAGACTGTTGAAGCATTAAGGCCTGTGCATGAAAAAGCTGTTCCATTGTATTAACCTTGTAAAAAACATTGAGAGAGAATTGTTTCATATGCTGTGGGATTATTTTTTTTTGGCAAGTGCATGTTTTGATGACAATATTTAGCATTCAATTTTAATTTTAGTGTGCCAGCCCTAGTCTTTGAATTCCTGTGGGTTTGCCACCCACTCCTTAAAAAAAAAAATAGACATAAGCTCGTTTTGTTTGCTTTTTAATTATTCCTCCAATTAAGATGTTTTAAATGCACTCATTTCTATGCTTCAAGTGCAGCTAGTTCTGTTTCAGCTTTCTTTCAATTATTCTTATAATTAAGATCCCTTAGCCTATGGCAGAGTGGAGGAAGTAAGTTAAAGTGGCACCCATGTTATTTAGCTGCCTTAATAATAAATTGCTACAACTCTTTTTGCTTACTATAAAGCAAATGATTGAGGAATTTGACAGACAGTGTGTACTTTTGAAAGGAATATGAAGTTTTCAGTACAATGGTCTCATAAGGGATCTCGGTGGTAAACAGTCATGTGCCCCCTTAATTATAAGGTAAGGGAAACTGGAGTGGTACTTATGGGGAGAAGTTAAATCTGAACACCACATCAAAGTGGAATTTTTAATCCAGCCAAATATTTCATGGTACCCTATAGCAAGCCATAGTAAATTTAGGGTTTTTTTTAAATTTTATTATTGTTGATGTTCACTCTAGGTATGTATCAGATCATGGTAACAACAATTGAGGTATTTCTTTCACTTGGAGAATGTAGAACGATGATACATAATTTTATCTGACACTTTTGATGGTTACTACAGACAGTGCCCTCAAGGAAAGCTGTGCTTGAGAAATGAAATGGCCTAAGCTGAAATGTGTTGAGATGGTCTGAATGCCCCACTAAAAAGAAAAAAAAATCAATCTATAAGCACACACAATGTTTCCTTCGTTTTATACTGCTAGGCACCATTAAATATATTAATATAAAAATGAAAGAATATCACTGCAAATTACTAGTCATATAGCAGTTTTATTTGAGCCCAAGGACACCTAAGGAGTACAAATAAAAAGAGAAAATATTTTCTTCTGTTGTGGTTTGTTTTTGTTTTTTTTCAGTTTTTTTGGCATGTCTTACAATGACTCCTAGTTTAATACTTCCTCAGCTTGGTAATACTGAAAGCTTCCATGTTTATTTTTAAGCTTTTTTGGCAGTTTGAGTGTTTGGGGAAGCTAATTTTGCCTACCATAAGTTTGTATTGTACTCTAGGGCTAGGGACAGAAATTGCACATAAACCAGTAGGAGTGACCAGAAACCAGTTCAGATCTGTAAAACAACAGAAGTTCAGTGCATATCAACTGCTTTCAAAATGGCCGAAACCAGTTTAAGATGAACCTGGATAGATGTAGCATCAGACTTAACTGATTTAGATTAAATCGGTTCATTCAACTTTTGTCCCAAATTCCCTCCAGCTCCCAGTTAACTCAGTCATCTCAGGATATTTTACACCTCCCCGGCTGTGGCAGCCAGAAGATAGCTGCCGCTAGAAAGGACTTACCAGAAACGGTAGGGGTGCCGCAGAAGGGAGACGAGTCAGCACGAGCAGCAAGGACGCTGACGGGAAACCCCGCCCCCAGCGCCAGCACGCTTTACAAGCACTTGCTGGCTCCATTTATCGGTGTGGAACCTAGGCGGCTGAATAAAAGCCTCAGGAGGCATCAGCAGGGGGACCAGAAGTGAGGTCCCGAAGCCATGGAGAAGAGCGTCCCAGCTCGTATTGCCCTGGGAGGGGAGGCTGGTGGGAGACGGGACCAGATCCCACAGATGGTGGCTCAAAGAAGCCTACTTACTTACCTAAAGTAACAGCATGGAGTCCTTAGAATGACAGTTGGCCATTGGACGATGGGGAACCTGCAGGAGAAGAGAGAGGCAACGGAGGTGCGAGTAAAGGGGCTGAGAGCAGCCAGCATGCAGCTTCTCCCCTAACAACGTTTCTACTGAAGAGGGAAGGACCGTAAACTTCCCCATTATGGGAGACTTATGACGTAATAAGAGTACGAGATGTAGAAGAACTTGGAGGTTCCAGGAGCTTAATTTCTTCACTTGGAGACTCTTTGGGAGAGATTCACAGAAAGACAACGAGACTGTACTTAACGTCATTGGGACTGTGACATGGGGTTGGCGGTAGTTGGGGTGTATGGGGGTGGAGCCCCAAGGGACAGTGCCTGAAAGAACTACCTGTTGAGGCAAGGGGATAGAAGATCTTCCTCCCATCCTTACTAAAAGAATTTAACACCAAATCGTGGCAGGAAAGAGCATTCAGCACAGTCAAACCGAAGTCCTCTGGTCAAATTGTCTGCTTGTAAGGACATAGACACAGGTAGACTTGCCGAGAGGGGTAAGTATCTGGCCAAGGAATGGCACGGGCACTTACACCCTCAAACCCCGTTTGCAGGGTGGGTGGTCTAGCCTTGGCCCAAGCTGTCTGCTCCAGCTCCCTCCAGGAGCAGAGAGACATGCTGTAGCACCCCCAGCTTCTAGCCTGGGCCAGGCATGTGGCTGCATTTCCAGAATCAATAGTGAATGTCTATTTACTTGCTTATCAGTTCAGTCTGTGCAGTTTAACCTGCGAAGATTGAATTGATTCAGCCTTGGACTTTTTAACTGTCTGTACTTAGCCTGGGTCAATGCATGCATCTGTTACCTATAGGTTATTTACTGTGTGTTCAGTACTTTATAAGGTATGCAATGCAGGGCCACTATAAAACTTCATATACATAGCATGTCAGAAATGTATGTTTTATTCTTTTGAAATCTGAACTATTATTTAGAGGTTAATGCTCGTCTTCAGACTGCCAAGTTAAATGATAACGTTTGGGTGTCTCAAATGTTTACTTCACTAATTTAGAACATGTTAGACATTTTCAGATATTACTTGCAGAGGTGCCATTCCCTTCAGCCACTTAATACAGCCAATTTAAACTTCACTTAGTTGAAAATTAATAGGTTTGAGAAAAATGAAGCAGTTAAATTTTACCACTGGCCTAAGCAAACTCTTTCATTGACTTTAACAGAAGTGAGCCTGTTTCCACCCTTAATGTATTTGACCCCAAACCTCCAAATGTCCTTTTTTCACTGCTAATTAACTCAGTGTATATTAGGTTTCAGTACAGTATGTTATTCTATATTGGCTGATACGGGTGCTTGCATGAGGCAAGTACAGGATTTGGGTTAAGATTGTTAGTAGTCTTGTTTTGGTTGCCAGGAGACTTTTCTATTTCTTGCCTAAGCCAGAGCTTAGCATGCTTTATAAAGAAAAACCCCAGTGCTATTGATTAAAATTGCATTTGCCCCCTTTAAAAGGCCCACACTGTACAGTGACTTGCTCTGATATTTTTCAGAAATTAAATCAATGAGATGGCTATCTGGTGTATGTGATGAAATGTCATACTACTTGTTTTGCATTTGCTTTCCATTAACTTCAGCTGATCCCTTGCATTTTTTATTATTGTGGGACATAACAAATAGGAATAATTAATCATTTTTGCTGGACTTCTCAACATGGTAGATGCTTGAGTAAAGGTGGTTCAAATGTTTATAACATTCAAAGTTGAGTGATTCCAGTTATTGCAGTCTCTGAGGCATGTCAACACTACAACTGTAGCTGGGTTCCAGATTTGGTTATAATATTGCTAAAATGTGTAGTATAGATGGTCCCTGAATGTGTTTAAATATTCCTTACAAGCTTAAAGCTGTAAATATTGAGTCCATTAGATCTGCTGTAATTGGGTCCTCTGTCTTGGTTGTGCCTGTAGTACAAATAGTTCTTAAATCCAACTATATCTCTAATTTTTCGTTGTCTGTCTGCCTTTTTCAGAATCTGTTTAATCTGTTTATCTTTCTTGTGTTTTGTTTTGTTTTGTTTTTTTCATTTTAAATAATTGCTTCAAACAAAATAAATACATGGAATGTACACAGTGTAAAACCAGCATTAATTCAACCATGAGTTATCTGCACCTCAACAAGGGAGTTATTGTCACTATTTAAATTATATACTTACCATATTAATGCATTGCTTCACATTATGTGAAATGGCTGTTCTTTGCAGACATGCTGAATAGTTGGTATGGAATGTACTTTTTAAATATTAAAACATGTTCTATGCCCTTCAGTTATATTTCTGAAAAAACTTCTAAAAATACAGATATAGTCTGTAGTTAATAATAAACATCTTAAGTCTAGATGGCTAAAATAGAATGCATCGCTACTAAAGGTATTTGATATTATGCCATTGCGATATATTCCGTATTTTCTCTTTCTGAAGTACCCAAGCATCTTATTCAATTTTAAACTGTCAAATTTCATCATCAAGTCATTGTTGGACAAAATCACATAAGCAAATGCCTGACTTAGATCATGTGAGTAATCCCACTTCTGTCTATAACCTTTTATTGCAGAAAAGGAGCCCAGCTGATTGTTCTTTCAATCTTCATATTTGGTTTACCTCCATTTGCTTTGAAGTTTGTGTATTGTAAGGAAGAGAGTTAAAGTTTGTCCTTAATTCAGAATTTGGGATTCCCTCTTACTAGTCTCTCTCACTGAAATCATGCAGAAACTCTGTGATGGGCCCTCCAAGGCTGGCTCTTGATCAACATCTACTTTTTTCCAAATCCCTTATTAAAATGTTTTCACTGAAGCTTAATTCTTCACCCAAGTCTTTTCTTCATTTAAAAGGAAGAAAACCACCTGCTGCATCCCTGTGATGAACCCACCTACATGCTCTGTGGCATATTCTAGTGCTTATCTTTTAAAACCCAAGGCACTGGTCCGTATTTCTCTAGACTTTATAGAAAACAGAGCTGATGCCCCAAAGTGCATGGATAATACTACAATAAAAAAGATGGTCCATTGTACATTTAAACACATTTCATGCACTTTTAAACCTGCCTTACTCTTCTTCAGCCCTTCAGTTATCCTTTTTCAGTCTAGTTAAACAAGCATTAAGAGAGAGATTTTATCATGTCAAGTCTCTAACCTAGTGTTTGCAAAGTAATCATTTGCCAGAAGTGGCATTGTGCAGCGTGTCACTGAAAGGATTCCCAATTCTAAACTGAAGACATCTCTTAGATCATTATTTACCTATGCATGCTTTTCATTTCACATTGTGTAATTGATTTTCACGCCTTCTGTCTCAGGCGGTGCCGCACGTTTGCAACATCCTCTCTCGCTTTCTCTCTCCTGTTTGCGCAGCACGATGACAACTGCTTCTTGTGCCTGGTGCTAGTAAAATAGCAGAACTTAAAGTAAACTTATTACTATAGGAGGGGAAAAAATGGGGAGGAAGGGTGGCAGCAGTGACATTTCGACCTACTATCCAGATTTTGCACAAAAAACACTTTTTTAAATCACAGAGTTAAAAAAAAAAAATGCACAGGGATGGAAAAGGATGACAATAGCTAAACATTTTTTGTGGTGAAATTTGACTGCTCTGAAAAAAAAAAACAGGGCAGGTGGTTTTGAAAATTAGCGGGAGAGCAGGGTATTATATAGTGTTTCAGGATAAACACTAAAAATATATTCACTAGTTATGTGACATGAGTATATTCATTAGTTAGCGTTTCAGGAGAAACAAACAATAAAATATATTCATTAGTTATGTGATGAACTTTGTATTTCTGAACACAGTTCTGTATTTCTACTGCTTGCAAGTATCCTTGGAACATGGCATCCTTAGACTTGACACACATACCTTTTCAGTTTGGGCTCAGATATTATTTTTCTGTGCCTTTTTGGTGCACGTGAATGCCAAATAAGTTGTCAGGTTGATGGAATGTGTTTTGCTGTGCTTCAGTGCAAAATCCCTTAGTCACTGATGGAAGAACAGTGCCATTTTTTTCATAGAGACGAGATATGTATTTACTGCTAGAACTATGAGCTTTCCCTGCTCCCCATGAGTGACCACCACTGGGCTCCAGGGAGACAGATCTCTATCTTGATGGATAGCTATGTTACTCTTAAGCTTTGCTTTGAATGAAATCTTTCTCTAGAATAGAAATGGATGTGTGTAACCCCTTGGAATCTGTGTGGAGACGGAGGGAAAGACGTTGGTTTCTTTATTATAACTCGTTTCCCATAGTTTGAATGTGGCAAGAGCTTGTATGGTATATGCAAGATAAATAATTTGAAAATGGGTGTTTTATTTATATCACAGAACCACCAGCTAAAATCGGGAGCCCATCATGTTGCATGTTCTGTGTAAAATATCTATATCTGTAGATAGGTCTATAAAGAGAGATAAAAATACATGCTATGAGACGGTTGGTATAAATAAAATAACAAACAGGATTTGTCTAGATCATGGACAGAGGCTGAGTTAGCTAGCCCTGCTCAAATCCAAGTTTATCCTTAATTTAGATTTGGGGCCTAGGGACAGAAGTTGCACACAAACCAGCATAAGTGATTGGAAACCAGTTCAGATCTGTAACACAACAGATGTTCAGTGCCCATAACTGCTTTCAAGATGGCCAAAACTGGTTTAAGATAAACCTGGATGAATGTAGTATCAGATTTAACTGATTTAGGTTAAATCAGTTTATTGAACTTCTGATTCCCTCCAGCTCCCAGTTAACTCTTTAGTCATCTCAGGAGGCTTTATACCTCCCCTGCAAGCCCCCCTTGCAGGGCGGGCAAGCTAGCCTTGGCCAAGCTGTCTGCTGCAGCGGAGCAGGGAAGCAGGCTCTAGCGCCTCCCGACTTCTGGCGTGGGTCACTGCAGGCACGTGGCTGTATTTCCAGTATCAAAAGTTCTCTCGCTTATCAGTTTAACCTACACAGTTTGGACTAACCTGCAAAAATTGAATCAATTCAGCCATGAGCTTTTTAACGGTCTTTGCTTAGCCAGGATGATACCTTCAGTTCAGCTGGTCAAGGTCAAACTTGGGGAGAGAAGACGGCACTTTATCTCTTGCCTATCAGTATCAACACACAAAATTGTTTGCAGAGCTTTATTGGAGGCTTTGTGATAGTCCAGTTGTTAACTAGCTCTGCTTTTTTTATATCTCCTTTTTATTGACATGTTCACAGAATGCTAATAGTTTAGAGAGCCACAATTTTTCTTGGCAGAAGGCAGACGAGGACCATAGTTACTGATATATTTTATAACTCAGTTCTAGATTGATCTTTTCATTTGTCTTCCCTGGTATGGGAGTCACAGACTTGTACTTTCCAGCAGCACCTTTCTTTAGAGGGTTTTGCCTGTTTCCATTCTGCTGATACACTTGGTTTTAATGAGTGTGTAATATTAGCTTTGCAACCATTTGGCTGTTCAGTTTTCCAGAACTTTTATACATGCTGGTTACCTGATGCTGCTTAATTTATCAGTTTCTTCCAGGATTACCGTTACTGACAGTTCAATATCTGAAAATGCTTCATCTTTATTCATTGCAAACACGGTCAGGGTAGATGTTTTTACCAACATGCTCTGTGATGAAGAACCATGGAAAGAAATGTTTTAGCTTCTTAATGTTGTCTTTGTTCTTTGATTGCACTTTTTACTGTCCCTTACCCACCATTTATTTCAGGAATTCCTTCTTTTTATTACACTTAAAAATAAACTTTTTTTAGTTGCTGCTTTTCAAGATTAATCTTAGAGCACCAAATCACCATCTTACATTTCTTCTGTCATAGTTTAAGCCCTTTCTATTGGTTTCACTATCATTGCATTTCTGTCTTCTGAAGGATACCTATTTAGCATGAATGATCTCTTGCACCTTGCCATGAAAACTTATAGGCTCTCTTCTTCTTTTTCTGTTTTTATTTTTCACTTTAGCTGATAACTATACATATGCTTAACAAGTGGCAGATTTGTTCAAGGAAAAGCAGAATTTTCAATTCAATTTTTGTTGGGGGTGGGGGCGGGTTTCAGCTGGCAAACAAACTATTTATTTTTAACAAGCTCTCAAACCTCAAGGTGTGTTATTAAAAATTACTTGCTGCCACTTTAAAAATTTTCAAGTCCCCTTCTGATGCTGTGTCCAGTTGAGTAACTCAATCCAAAGCTCCATTGAGATGCTATTGCTTTTTCTTTGTTGGGACTTTGGGATACAGGAGAATTTTAACAAGAATAGAAAGCTACATACATTTCAGAATTGCATTCAGGCCTCCAAGAATAATGATTTCATTAAGGTCACAGAGGACCTATTTAGAGATGAGGCCTATCATTTTAAAAATATGCAGCTTCTGCCTCCAAATGGTCTCAGGAGGCTCTTGTTCCCTTACCCAGAAGCATCATTGTGGCAGCAAATCTTAGATCCTTGGTGCAATCAAAATGCAATCATTACTTTAGAAGACTACACTCAAAAAGACTGAGTTTCTCCATAATTCGATTGCTTCTGATAAATCTTTTTCAGCGAATTCTCCCATGTGCCCAGGATGAATCTCTGGTAGGATCCTGTGATGGAAGTGATACTGTCATAGCATAATATATATATATGCTATGTTTTGAATAGAGATGGATATATAGATATATAGAGAGATATAGATATTCAAAACGTAATGGATTTTATGTATTCAATATTGGGTGTAATATATAAGCATTTTGAGTGTGTGTGTGTGTGTGATATATAAAAGAGAAAAACAAAAAACCTGTGCATAAATTTGCTTTCTTACTTGAGGTATAACCAAGCAAAAGATTACCATTTGTCTTGAACTTTCTTTGGAGCAATATGGCCTGAATTTCAGGTAAGATTTGTTTTGTGGTTTTTTAGGTGAAAACTTTATTCAATAGCTTTTTCCCTAAACCAGATGCAAGCTCATTCATTTCTTAGCTTTATTTTTATAATTTACATAAAATATACAATTTTAGTATATTTATTGTATAAATGTTATTAATTTATTATATAACTTATATGATTTTATTATATAAAATTATGTGTATGTGTTTGTTTGTAAATGTGTGTGTATGCAAGTGTGTGTGTTTGTGTGTAAGTACACATATAGCACTGTTAGGTGTGCAAACATATAAAATATGTATAAAAATAAAATGAGTCCCAAATGTGCCAGTGAGATGCAGAGTAGGTTTTTTTTGGTTTGGGGGTTTTATTTTTTTTGTGAAATGACAGTGCCTGGGTTATAAGAATTGGAATCTCACAGGTAAGCAGTTCTCTGAGACTTCAGAAAATGCAAGACTTGATTCAAATAACACATGCCTTAAGGATATTTAATTTCACAGAAAGTATGCTTTTGCTTATCAAATAATAGATTGGAGTGTCACAGGTTCATTAAGAATAAACATAAACCAAGCAAACCAGGACTGTATTATTAAAGGTGAAAGTGGGGGAAAAGGTTTAATCATGTAAACTGCTTCTGCCAGGAGTAGACTGTGTGCGCATTAGTAAGTGGTTGAAGGAAAAAGCCCTCAAATCCCTTGGAGCAGAAATTGTCTTCCGCAGGGCCAAGTACACTATTGACATGTGATAATCTGGCTGCTGCTGGGTTTCTGTAATACAGCATTTTCATTTATGCAGAGGAAATCAGTTTTTGTTAAGCTGGTTTGTATCTTTGATGAGCAAACTGTGTTGGCTGAATTAGGGGTTTCCTGAGGAAGTGTCATTTTGATCTATGAATCTTCTTTGTGATGGGAGCAGAGAATAAAGCCACCACTAGCAAGGAACTAATGAAGATTAAATCGAAATGTAATAAGGAGCCAGCTGAAGAACTGTCCTTAGATAACTGTGGCTTCAAAAAAGCTGACAGTTTAATTAAAATCCTTGTTGCAAACATATGATGTAACTTTGCTTTTAATAAGAATGTTTTACAAAACGAAAGTGTGTACATATATTTCAAAATAAAAATTAATTGGTTACTAGCTATGTAGAATGTGCGAACACTGGAAGCAGGCATTTCTGCCATCTCTTGGCAGTGCTGTTATCCAGCAATACTGGAGGTTGGGAAAGGGTGAAGTTTTGATTTTGTGTGATCAGCTTGTGAACTGTTGTTGATAGAAATTGCCTGTCTGTCTATGGATCAGGCTATCAGATATTACTTGTTCACTGGTGTTTCATGTGCTATCGTAGTGTGCTGTTCAGTCAAATGCATTTTGAAGTTGAGAGTAGAGTATATGGTATTTTTGGATTGAAATTCAAAACTGGGTGTAAATTTGCTTCCCAACTTGAGGTATAACCAACCAAAATATGACCATTGTTCTTGAACTTCCTTTGGAGCTTTATGGCCTGAATTTCATGTAAGAATGTTGTTGTGTTTTTCAAGTGAAAACTGTATTCAATAGCTTCTTCCCCAAACCAGATAGAAACCTATGAGTTTATTAGCTTTATTTTTATTAGGTGCACATAAGCCTGAAATAACTGCCATTTATGTACAGCTTTGCTTTCTGCCGTGGTGAGGTAGATTGGAATTATCCCAAATTTACTTTGGGATAATTGCTAGGTTGAAAGAAGAAAGGTTAAGTGTTTTTGTTCAGGGTCATGCGGAAGATTTGTAGCAGAGTCTAGATTAAAGAAGCCAAGTGCCTGTCTCGCATGGATTCCAACAAATTGAAACCACTCTGGTTTTTGTACAGCTTGATCTAGAGCAGTGATTCTCAACCAGGGTACCACAGCATCCGGGGGTACCTTGAGATCCCTTCAACGTGCCGTGGGGTGCTATGCAATGTTAGCGCTGTTAGCTGTGCAACCACGGTGCCCAAAACAAACCCAGAGAGTTCAAATAGGAATCTACATCATTACAACCATTATGGGTGCACCTACACGTGCATTTTACTCTGGAGTTGACTAATTAGCTCCACAGTAAAGCGCCACTATCTACACATGCACCAGCATTAGGGTGTAGTAAGTTAATTAACTCCACTGTAAAATAATACTGTCAGGGACCGTACTATCTTACAGTGGAGCCATTTACTGTGAAGAAAGCATGTCATGACGGTGACCAGGACCTCAGCAGTTTCAGCCGGGACAGCAGCCCTGGGCTGGCAGAAGGCTTGGGGAATCAGCCACTTAGCTCCACATCAGCTGGAGCCAGGGCTGACCCGACCCCCCCCTCCCCCCAGCCTGCTACCAGCTCATGTCTGTTCTGTCCCAGCTCAAGATGCTGCACCCAGGAGCAGCTGATGCCAGTGCAAACTGCGCTGGAGTTTGAGGCACACAAATTGCATGTGTAGATGTACCCTCTAACCTGTTGTGGCCTTCTGAGTTCTTTGCAGTAGAAGAATTGCTCTATTTTTTGTAGTAAAAAAAATGAGCAAAAACTGAAAGAGAGCGTTTTCTGAGAGATGCTTGTCTATCAAGGGGTGTCTTGAATCTAAAGAGAGAGAGAGCCACTAGTCTAGAAAGTGTTTGGCTCCGATGTGCTTTAAGTCTCTCTTTTCTAGATCAGAATATCTGTCATGTTTCTTGATCTCCTTGTGCTGTTTTCAATCCAGGGGAAAACCTCAGTTTAGTTGGAAATAGTCTGCATAAGAATATGTGTGTGGACCAGTATATTGTCATTTCCTTGGTCCAAATGCATATGAAAAGTAATTGAATCTGGCATAGGTCTATAATGCTATAACCAGTAGAACTGTAGGTGGTATGTTTTGGGATTAACTGTAGAATCTAGGGGCACCTATACATGTGCAGGGAGGCTGCTCCGATGCACTGTAACTTCAGTGAATCGGAGCAGACTTGATTAATCAAGTCTGCTGGAGTGTGCTAATTGGTGCACTGCAGCAGGCTCCATGTCCCGTGTATTAGCATCCCCATGTTTCAAAATGGTGATGGAGCGCTTTAACCCAAGCTCGTTTGAAGACCTTTTAGTTAAAGCGCCCTACCGCCATGTTGAAGCATGGGGACAACGCTACATGAGACGCTGTGGCTCTGAGAGTGCCCCTCGCCCCTCCTCACTGCCCCTGGAGCATGTGTAAAACCCCTCCCTAGGTGCCCTAATCAGGATTCATTTTGTGCTAGCTGCTGTTTACAGAACAAAGATTGGTCCTGCCCAAAGGAGTTTACAGTTTGAGTATGAAACAATAACTTGGTAATATTCTGAGGGATACTCAGCACGGGTTTGTTGTGGGTAGGTTATGCTTGACCAGTCTCATTTCCTTTTATGACCAGGTGATCTATCACCTGCCGCCGTGGTGGTTCAAGCACCCACTTTGAATGCCTTCAAGACACTTTTGGATGTTTATCTTGCTGGGGTCGTATGATCCCTGCTGACTTCCTGCCCATGGGGCGAGGGCTGGACTCGATGATCCTCGGGGGTCCCTTCCAGCCCAAATGTCTATGAAATCTATGAAACTGGATGTGGATAGATGGGGAAACATGTTGAGTTCTATTCCCTTTTGTTTTAGCTCCCTTCCCCCAAATATTCTGATGCTCAAAACTAACCTTTTCGGGGCAGATTTTTCAAATCTTGTTTTTGTATGCATACCACTGGTAGGTCCCTGTATGTCTGTAGGGAAGGGGTGCAGAAAAGGAGACTGACCCATAAGAGATGTTCCTGCTGCTAGTTGCACTCATAGTCGCACTCTCCCACACTCTCATCTCTCTGGATACAAAATTCTTAGGATTTTTTAAAATAAAGTTAATCCTATACCTGTTCTCATTTTTGTCTTGTAACAGTTGCAATATTTTACAATTTAGTTGGCTTTTTGTGTCCGGTGTAATTTGTTTCTAACCATGAAGATTTAAAACAAAAATTGACTAACTCTACAAGAGATGCCTGATGTCGGGGCGTGGGGGGGACAATTTTTTATTTTTTATTTTTTTTAGTAAGAGAGTTTCTTTTCCCTACCAGCATTAAATGCTGCTGATTCCTTGGATGTTACTGTGGCGTGTTGCTGCTTATTTATGCTGTAAAGCACACTCAAAGGTCTGGAGGCTAAAACAGGGGAAAGCCTTCAAATTATCATTTGTATTACCACTGGCCCAGATTCCTCTGTGTGGGCACAAACATGCCCAAGTCTGTTGGCTGGTTCAGAGTTCAAACACTGGTGCTGCAATGAGAAATGTGAAAGCTAGAAGAGCCTTTGGGTTATTGATATGCAAGTGAGCACACCAGTCATCATGTGTCACTCCAAAATCCTTCGATTTCCTGGTAGTACTGGCAAAACAAGTAGCACTTAAGCTATTTTGTTTAAGCTTTTATTGCACCTGTCTCCCCGAGAACATTTTATAATTTAAAAAAACCCCACAAATTTTAATACTCTGCAGTAAATACTTTTAAGGAAAATCTTTAAAAAATAAAGTTACTAGAGAACTTTGTGAGACAGCCTCTTTCAAATACCAGGACTTCTTCCACCTTAGCCATTTGTCATTCCTGTTCCCCTCTCACCAGGAAAGGTATCTTTTGAAGACAGGACATGTTTTTCTGGTCCTAAAAGTAATAAAACCTGAGGTTTTTGTCAGTTTAAACAGCAAGTAAATTCCAGTATCCTGGAGTCCTCCTGCCATACTATGATGCTAGGGTTGGAAGGGACCTCAGGGTCATCCAGGCTAACACCCTTGCACAAATGCAGGTTTTGGTTAGGTAGGATCCTCTTGTAATCTGTAAATGCCCAATTCAACCAATTAGGAAATCAGTTGGCCAACCAGCAGCCAAAGAAGTCCTCAGTGTTGGATACTTCTGGAAAGATACAGCATGTAATACAGGCTTCCCTCACCAACCACGGTTGTGCCAACCATGGTTTTGAGTATCCTTTCTTAATATTCTATATACCGTTTTGGCTACCACAGTATACAACTCTGAATAACCATGGTTTTCCATGGCCGTGCATTAGCCCACCACCTGCCATTTTTTCCCATAAGCCTTTTGTCTTGCCAACCACGTTTTTGCCTAGTGGTTGGCAAGGGAAACCCATGCAACTGGGCAGCCACACTTTGGGCTAGCATTTCACTTCTAAATGGATTTAATGTTTAGCCTCATCCAGAGACCAATCTAGATATTGCTATGCAGTATTATTATTGTTATTATTATAGTTCACATAGCAGGCCAATCTATAAAATTATGCAATGCAGCACAGGCCACCATTAAAGGAATAGAAATATTTCAGAGCGAGAAAATATGCAAGTGTCCATAGTGTCTGCTTGCCAATTACTTTATGTTGGGATAGTTTAGACTATTGGTCGTATGAACCCCAGGAGAAACCTATTCATCTTCCTCAGACTGGTATTTGATTATAATTGTGTGTGTATAGAAACCCATTAGTTTGCAAGTGTAATTGGATCAGCAAAGCTTGATGATGCCAACAATTTCCTGGGGATTCCACTACAACAATCTAATTAAGGGGGAGGAGATTTGAGGAATTGGCAAAGAAACGTTGGAAGGCACAGTGCAGAGGAGCTACAAGTTTGTGAGCAATATGTTGTTGCAAATAGCTGGACTTGAGTGCATTACTCATTAGAGCACATCTGGCAGTGCATCCCCTTTCGGATGGGTCTGTCTCATTTCAGTTACGTATTAATAAGAGGAGGACTTGGGGCCTTGCCACATCACTAATTGGGTAGTTATGGCTAGAGAACAGATTATCCCAAGTGCTGCTTTTTAAAAAAGAAAATGCTAATAAAATCCTTCATTTAATGAAGAAAGCATGACCCCCAAGAAACAAAACTTTGGAAGTAGCTTGAAGGTCTGAGAGCAGGCTGTGATAGACACCTGGTTGAAGACCTTCCCTAGAGCACCACTCTCAGCATGGTGTGTTTTAGGTCATGCTTCATTGTGATAAGGATCATGGGCTTTCTCAGTTGCATCTGTATTTATCATGGTACAGCCTGGCAACTACAGCGCTTGGCTGAACAATCTCGTAACCTTTTAGCTGCTTGTGACCTACAAATTGGGGTTCAAATTGATTTAAACTTCTGAACAGAGTTTCAAACAAATGACCAATACGTATGGGATAAAGAGGGCATGAAGATGTATTAAGAGAATGATTTAGGTTTAAGCAACACTTGGGAAAGCTGCTTCTGATGGTTGATTAACAACACTTGATTGTGCGACAGCTAGCACTGAAACGTTTATCTGCTCTGAGGGCTGCACTTAATAATTGGCATGCTTATACAAGATTGCTCCATACCTTTTTAAAATTCTGCTTGGATTACTTTTATGTTGATACTCTTTTTATGTTTACAAATCTGGTTATGTTTCTGATGTCTGTGACTCCTTTCATTGTGTTCCTCTTCCAGCAGGCTGATGGAGCCTTTGACGTCTCCTGTAGAATCCTTTCCCCCACCCAGCAACAATGGGAAAGAAAAGGCAGGGGGGAAAGAGGCCAAAAAAGAAAAGGCGCTTAAATCAGGGAACTGTCAATAATATGCAGCAAACAAAATCTAACAGCCAATTTAGTGGTGACAGAAATATAATCCATATCATGTATGCATCTAATATAATCTGTCATTTGTATTTAAGGAAGAGAGCAAGGCAGGATGTAATACACTGAAGAAAGAAAATGAGTCTGTAAGGTGAGTGACAGAAGTGTTTGTTTCTTCAGCTTGTCCCAGTGGTGTCCTGCCCTGCTCCAGAAGGGGGTTTTAGGAACCCTGCTAGTATTAATGTACTTTGTAAGGGTCAGAGGCAAACTTTCTTTTCTCAGTCAGAATTTAAATTTCCACTGCAGTTCAACAACAATCAACGAACTGGAAGACTCCAATTTCATCCCTGTCCAAAAAGAGAAAAGGAGAAGGAAAAAAAGGAAGAGGACAGATGACTCAGAGCTAGGTGAAATGTCAGGTTGGTTGGCATGTCCATCAGCTTTTGTTTCAAACCATATGCAATGGAGAATTAGGCAGGAGAACAAAGTTGCACGGTCCAGACTTCGGTTAGCATGGCAGGTGAAAGAAAATGCCCCGGGGATCAATAGAACAGCTGTAAAGGTTAGATATAAAAGCAGCTAATGTAAAGAAAAAGATGAATTGTAGCTAGAAAAGCATTAGGAAATAAATGTGAGGGGCAGGATTTTGGAGTGAGGGATATCTTTTTATTGGAGCAACTGCATTGTTAGGCTAACTTTAGAGGGAGAGAGGTGGTTAGCCTTGTTAGTCTCAAGTCATGCAAAAGGCAGGGAAGATTTGCACTGTATAGACAATCTATATCAGACAGCGTAAGCAGTGGGTTCACTTCATCAGATGTTGTAAAGTGACTGCAGGAAGCAGAGCTTCAAAATAGAAAGCAATGATTATAATACGAAGGGTAAGAAAGGGGAGAGGAAAAAAAGGGGCATATTTAGACCACTTTTCAGGTATCACGTAATGATACCCTGGAAGCTTGCCTAAATCTATCCCGACTATGCAGTTGGTTCACACAGACTGCTGCCTCTTCCATGTTTCCTGAGCCATCATGGCTGCAACATCATTTCAGTGCTACCAGTGGTAACATATACGGGGTGCATGGGGGTTACCTTGTAAATGTTTAGAGAAGTATAGTTAGCCATGTTAGTCTGAAGGCAGGCAGGAGGCAGAGCAGATTTGCACCTTTCTAGGCTAACTAGGTAAGAGATGCATAGCATAAGCTTTCATAAGCAGAGGGCTTACTTCATTAGATGCTGTGAACATTAGACTTTATATTTCTATGATTTTTAGAAATGCTGACTGATCTAACATAACCAAATTAAGCGGTGTGTCCTGAAAATGTTCCAGCTGATACAAAGCATAGCAGCCCCTCTACTTTAGCATCATGGGTTGCCATAGCATAGACTAATCACTTCACTCTTTCTTATCAGAGTCCAGTTTTACTCAAAGCCATCCATGGTGCTGATCCTAACCAGCATAAACTCAGCAGTCAGTCAGATTTGGTAGTGGTGCCCAGGGCATCACTGTTTGTATCTAAATGCCCACCAGGTTCATTAGTGTGGCAGGGCACTGTTTGTGCCTGCCACTTGAAGGGCCTGAGACAGCAGCCGGCAGGTGCCCGATTAGGACAGCCATTTTAGATTCAGGGCTGCCCATATAAGTAGGGCATTTCACTGCTGGGAGCCAAGCAATAACATCTCTTGGCTGCAGAGCTGCTGGTATCACCTGGAGGTAAGGGAGGAGCTGTCGGGGATGGTCAGGAGGCTCCTGGTCCTGGGTATGACCTAAAACTGCCCCCTGCCAGGAGTGGGTGGCCTGGTGGGGCTCTCCGTAGCACGGGAGCCCCAGGAAATCCCAGGCCAATTACCACCCTGGTGAAAGGCGGGTCGGGGCGTCTTAACCCCTAGCCTCCACAACCAGGTGGGTTAACCCCTTTGTAGGGTCTGGAAGGTGGGCCGCAGAGGAAGAGTGTGAGGCCATGGACTCATGAACCTGTCTGAACGTTTCCCCGACTGGTCAATGCTGGGGCCAGGACCAGAAGGGTTGAAGGGCCGGGGGCCCGCCGCGAGGAACGCCCAAGGGCTGAGGGCCTGGGGTTCTGACTGGCCTGGAGGTGGGCCAGGGCTAGTTGCCCCAAGTCCCGGGGGGGACCGCACCCATGAGGGGGAGGCAGCTCAGAGAGCTACGTTGCCGAAAATGAAGGGGGATTAGACCGCCAGAATGGAGGGATGGTAGAGGGGTTCAGCAGCAGGATTCTGGGCCCAGCGAGGGGCTGGTGACTGTGAGAACTACGGATGCCATCTGTGAGGCTTGGGCTGCCGTGTAGGGAAGGAAGAGAGCCGCAGATAGTGCCCCCTGGCATCAGGGCAAGAAATGGGCAGCCTCCCACTTATTAAGATCAATTAACTAATTACCATCAAGGCATGGTGGGCGAGAAGGCAGGCGGTTAGCCCAGAGACAGGTAGGCAGGCCACAGTGAGTATTCAGTAGTGGAGCAGGTCCCCTGTTACAATTAGGTTAGTATAGTAAGTTTGCGTATGGATTGCATGTGGCCGTCAGCTCCTATCTTAGTTGGCTCTAGGGAGTTCTTCCCAGTGGAGGTATTTTGTGGGGGGAGAAGTAGGAGGTGGGATCACTTGCTGTTGCTTTTCTTTGGGTTATAGTTCTTAATACAGTATTTGTTGCATGCTCTTTGCTATATTTAGGGTTTTTTGTGGGGCTGGTGGGGGAATACAGTTTAAAAGACACAGCATCTTTTGGTTCTTGAACAAACCCTTAATAACAGTTGGTAAGACCGTATGCAGAATCTTTCTGCTGTGTACATAGGAGCATGGTCCCAGGGAGTTTATATTCCTTTCCAACCTGTTATTTTGCATTTTCAGCTGCCTAGCAGATGAAGTTTTTCACTCTGTTTTTTATGAGGGGAGTAAGTATTATCCTCATTTTACACACACACACACATGTACACAGAGAGATTTAGATAACTCGTCCAAGACCACTGAGGGAATCACTACTGAGATCAGGATTATAATTCCTGCTTTTCAGTTTTCTGCTCAAACCACTAAAGCATGGTATTTGATAATTGACTCAGTTACTGGGAAGGTGAGTCATGCTGAGGATATAAAAAGAAATGTTAGGATTAAACTTTGACTATCTCAGGATGTTCTCTGTATGATGGAACTTTAGTCATAGATAAAGAATCTGCTTTTTTTTTTTAAATGTATATGCTGTTTTTGAAAAGAAAAGGCACCCTGCTACACTGCAACAAAGGCCAAACAGAGAGAACAGCTTTGAAATAACCCGTTCCATTTCCAGGAAGAGAAGATTCTGAAGTTGATGACTGTTAATACCATGGCTAAGGAAATGTATGTGAATCTTTCAATTGAGTGCATCTTAATATCAGTACAAAATAAGAGGCTTCTCTATAAAGGTGCATACAAGGAACTTTCTGAAGAATATAAATTTAGTGGAAAATCCTTCTTGCTGTGACAGGCATTAGGTTCTACACAAATGTTTTCTACTTATTACTCTCTGGCATTTGGGAGTACAGGGACACTGTAATACATTGCAGACAATGTGGTATTTATGTGATGTTGTAGAGAAATTTTTATCCCCAGGCATTTTTCTATTGGCTTTTGAGGTACTGATGGTCAAGCATCTCAGCAAGACATTAATGTGGATAACTCTGACTCTGACTTAACCCACTGTGTTATATTTTGGTGGTGCCTACAAGCCCCGAACAAAGCTTGGGCCCTACAGTGCTAGAGGCTATTCAAAAGCTTAGTAACACACAGTTCCTGTCTCAAAGAGTTTCCAGTCTAATTGAATGATACAGAGGAGAGAAAGCAAATACAATTCCAGCTGGTCAAAAAAGGATGAGGAAAATGCCATCTTGTCCAAATTAAAACTTCCAAAGAAATATGCCAGTTTTAAGGGCATCTTGTTTTGTGGCGTGAGGGAAATAAGCAAAATATTTTGATTAGGTCAAAACATTTATGTGTTTTGGAATTTGAAAATTTTTATTTTGTATTTTATTTTATCTTTTTAATAATATTGAAATGCTAGAACTGAGACAAAATGTTTTCAGTTGATCCCCAAATATTTTTTTTTTAAATCTATTTCATGGAAAGTTTTGAAATACCCACTTCTTGGTTTTTTGGGGGGTGAAAGAAAAACTTAAAAATGTCATTTTTAAATTTCCCATGACATGAAATTTCCTTGTCTTTGACCAGTTGGTGGATGGGTGAACAGAATGATACAAGTATCCCTTAAATTGCATTATTTTGTATTAGCTTTGTTTTCTAAATATTATTTTCTGGTGGGGTCTAGTTATTTTGCGCTTTTATTAAATGTGTTTGGGACAAAGATGTGAAGACAGATTGGAGTCAGGTAAAAAGAGAGACAAAAGGAAGTAGTTTAGTGGGGGGTAGGAAGTCTTGGAAGCTGGCAAAAGGTAAGAGGCTCTATGGGAGGGAGCAGAGGCTAGAAAGGCTGTCTGGAACAGGTAGTCAACAGCGGGTGAAAGGGATAGAGAAAACAGTTTGAGATCATCAGTATTGGAAAGCCTTTGCTTACCATGATCCTTTCACCTTCAGTCTCTGGCTGGCACCAATCGGGAGTTTTCTTTCACTACAATCTGGCACTAACATGAACATTTTATGAACAAGTTTAAAATAGCTAATGTTTTAATAGCCCTGAACGTGAACCTAAAATAAAACCATATATTTTGATTTAAAGGCTCTTCAACATGTCTTGCTTTTGCCCTAATAAAAAAAATGGATGAGATCAGATCTTGTTCTGTCACCATCAGATTAAACCTTTAAAGGTAGATGGCCAGCATTGTCACGGTAATTGCAGATGACCATTTAGTTTTAGTATGTTTGGAGTGAAGAAAGCGTATGTGAGAATAAGACCATTAGGGGCTGTGGTTGAGGGCCAGGCAAGGTGTCATTGTG
The DNA here is from genome assembly GCF_052110815.1 of Crocodylus siamensis. Classification (NCBI taxonomy): domain Eukaryota; kingdom Metazoa; phylum Chordata; order Crocodylia; family Crocodylidae; genus Crocodylus; species Crocodylus siamensis. The sequence goes on along the minus strand of NC_143403.1, from coordinate 5,832,485 downwards.
TACTACTTCTGTCTTTACTAGATAAATCCCTGTGTCTAGACTTGTCAGTCCTCACCTGAAGTAGCCCTGTCTTTCATGTTGTACTAACCAATCATTTTTTATGCTAAGTACAGCCAGTCAAAAGGCCCAAGGCTGAAATGATTCAATCTCCGTAGGTTAGTCTAAGATGTGTGGATTGAACCAATAAGCAAGCGAACAGACATTAACTTTTGATTCTGGAAATGTAGCCACATGCCTGCAGTGGCTCAAGCAAGAAGCTGGTGGAGGGAGGGGACAGGGTGCTAGAGCATGCCACCCTTCCCAGCTGGAGCAAACAGCTTTGGCCAAAGCTAGACGGCCCACCCTACGAGGGGTGGGAGTGGAGGGTTGTGGGGAGATGGAAGGTATCCTGGGATGACTGAAAGTTAACTTGGAGTTGGAGGGAATCTGGCACAGAAGTTCAGTAAAATGATCGAAACTAATTCAGTTAAGACTGATACTACATCCATCCAGGTTTATCTTAAACTAGTTTCTTCCATTTTGAAAGCAGTTTATGTATACTGAACCTCTGTTGGGTTACAGGTTTGAACTGGTTTCCAATCACTTGTACCAGTTTGTGTGTAATTTCTGTTCCTAGCCTTTGAGGAAGCTCTGATAAATTCAGGTTCCCTTTAAACCTCTGAGCCTGGGCCCAGGATTCCTCAGATGTAAAAGCACCAGCCTAATTCAGTGATAAGGTGCCTTCAGATATAAGTTTCTGAGATTTGTCAAATTGACATAATGCTAAAGATGCCAGTGAATAGTACTTTTTAATATTAAGTTAGTTAATGTTCCCCACTTTGTGCAACGTCGTCTTAAAATTTGTCAACTTTTTCTCATGCATTTTCAGAGGGAAAAAGAAAATAAAGACAGAAAAAGAAGAGGAAATGCTACAAAAGAATAACCAGAATGATGGAGTGAGTAGTGAAGCAGTCTTCTTTCAGCGATTCAATTTTCAACTCTTTTACTTCAGAGGGTAAACTCTGGGCAAAAAATGTTCAGTTTCCTTAGTGATCTGCTGAAGTGAGATCACACTGAAACAAAATTGCTGCTGACCGGTTTTCCCCTATTGATTTAATTAGGAGAGAGAACCTTTTCAATATATTGCTCAAAGGTTTTAGCTTTGTCTATCATTCAATTTAAAGGTGGTTGAGGTAGATGGAGGGGAAAAAAGTCCTCCAGGTACAACATTTTGAGGGGAAAGTATAACCGAGTGAAATTCTGTTCCTAAAAGTCGGACTCTTTCTCTTTTGCTTTTGAATGCCAAGTCTGTCAAAGTTAACTGAAAATTCCCATTGATTTTCAATGGATTTTGGATCAGGCCATTCTAGACTTATAATAGAGTTATTATACAGTGCCCGTGATTATTGTCCTCTATTTTCCCCATACAGCCCTTGTTCAGTACTACTATTAACTAAGGCTGTCAAAAGATTAAAAAATCAATTGCCATTAGTTTGTGCACTTAAAAAAATAGTTGCACTTAATCACAATTTAACTCAAAATTATGTGCAGAAAAACTCAAAATTATGCACAATTATGCAGGTACTTTGTATGCTTGGGGGTAGGTGTGGGGTGTGCATGGGGAGGGAATTTGTGAAGGTGTGGGAGGTTTGGAACATGGCAAGGGGGTCCCCACATGCCCTGGCAGGATGTGGGGTACTGCAGGTCAAGAGTGAGGGGCAGCAGCAGGGCTGAGGGGGCTGTGGCTTGGGAGTGAGGGGCAGACACACAGACAGACACAGAATCCAACAGGTAAGTCTGTGGAGGGAAGGGGTGGGGAGGGCAGATGGAGGCCCCCATGGTGAGGGAGGTAGTGGGGCATGGACAGGGGCTGGAATGAATGGGGCCCAAGGGCCAGAGTAGGTCATGGGATGCAGCCTTGGGTGGTTCATCCAGGGCCACGGGAGTGGGGGAGTGTGGCTCCCTGCTGCTGCTTGCACTCCTGGGAGAGGTATGCGGACACATACCCCCTTGGATTGTGTGCAGGGCAGAGGTGGGCTGCGGACTGGTGCTCTGCCCCCTGCTGCCTTTGCTCCAGGAACCACACAACCCCACGTTATGTCTCCCACTGTCAGGCAGGCAGGGGACACATGGCGCAGCCAGCGCATGGCTCCTGGGGCAAAGGCAGCAGAGCACAAAGCCCCAGCCTGAGGAGGGCAGCCCACCTCTACCCTGCACACAAATCTAGGGGGCACATGCCTCCCCCCACATGCTTCCCCTGAGGGTGCATGAAGGAGCTGTGCCCCCTCCATCTGCACACCTGGATGAGCCACCCATGGCTGTGTCCCATGACCTGTCCCAACCCAAGGACTCGCTCCCTCACTGTGGGGGCCTCAATCTGCCCCTCCTGCCCCTTCCCTCCACAGATTTACCTGCAAGTTGCTGCTCTACATCCAGCTGGGATGCATTCCTGGCTGCGTACAGGTTGTGGCTGCTCTTCTGTGCCTGTGGCTGATCCAGACTTTTAAAATGCTGAGATTTGGATCTCTCACACTCCTTTTATTCCAGCAACCGAGAAACATTGTTACCCTTTTGTTTCCAAACAGAAATTAAGGTCTGGGCCACCTTACTTTACAGGCCAATAGATAATTTGAGTGCAAGAGGATAATATGAACCTAAATATCAGCTGACATTTAGGTAGCAGAAATGAGCAGCTCCTGTGTTTTCAAAGTGGTTTAGAATCATCAGCTTGTATAATTTTGAACAGCTGCACCCTTAGAAGTAGATTAAGGAGCATGGTTTAAACGTGATGTGTGCTCTGATGAGTGAATTAAATGAGTAACATGGAAATGGACACTGCTTAAATTCCATGGTATATTCTCTTTTTAAGTGGAGCTTAGTCAATCCTTTCTAGACAAAGTAAAACTTATTTTCTTGAGCGAAAGATGTTTCAGTATATTAAATAGCAGGATTATTGGGTCTCATGAGCCTGTAATTCCTGCTGCTTTGGAATTCAGTAATTGGAATTCCAGCACTCTTATATTTCTTAGGAAGGTTCAGACTTGGGGTATAAATTATCCCTGGATTTAGCACCATCTGAAATACACAAAGATTTTTTTATCTGGAGCGCCTAATTACCCAGGAGAGTTTTAGTGAACAATTGCCTCAGTAATTGTAAAAGTTCAGGAGATTAAAAAACTATTCCCCAGAGAGCTGGGGAATGCAGCTAAGTGAGTTATAAAAGGCCTTCCTTGTGGCTGCTGTAAATTTGCAGTAAATTCCATATGAACTACAAAAGCTGTTCTGTATTCATTTTCATGAAAGCATTTTAGTCCCACATCCACAGTGATATTTTTTTGAGAAGATTGTATTCTTGCAACAAAAGAGGATATACTGGTTAGCAATGCTAATCTGTGAAAGGAGCACCAAATAAAGCACTTTGGCACTTGATTCTAAAATGCCAAAATTAATTTCTACAGAAAAATATACAGGAAAATATATATAAAGGAAACTTGCTAATGCTCGTCCTATCTGTTTTCGTCAGTGTTCCTTTCCAGGATTACTTTAAAACCACTGGGAAATGTAAGAGCCATGTTGCATTTGCTTATGCTTTATGAGCTCTAGAAAGACGTGTTCTAAAAATATATGGTAGACAAATTCCTCATCTATTTCATTTTGAATGGAATAAAAAAAGAATAACCTGCTTTGCAGTTGGTATTCAATGACCTCTTTCTATTCCCAGCAGACTGCCTCAGTCAGTCTTGCTAAAGAAATAACTTACCTTCACTTCTGTAAAAAGTAAACTCTTCTAAATTGGAGTGTATGAACCTGCAAACAAATGCATGCATAATCTGACTTGCGTGAGCCTTGCCATCAGACTAAGGTGCATTATTGCTTGCAGAATTCAACACCATAATTTAACTCTGTAATTAAATATAGAAGACGGTAAAGATCTGAGACAACAGCCTTTATTGTAAGTTCCAAATTGCTAGAGGGAATTTTCCCACACAGCAGTTCCAATGAGAAATGAAAAACAAATCTCGCATCTGCCTTTCTCCGAAGCCAGCTACCCATTCGTTTCTCCCAATCAGGAGAACGTGGGAATACTAGCACAAATAAAGGCTTTAGTGTTTTTCCAGTGAGTAACCTAGATCTGCTCTTTATAGGGTGCTTCATAACCTGCAGGTTTCAGAACAGCATGATAAAGACTTTTTTATGCCAAGTCTTTACTATTTCAAGTATGAGCAGAGAGGTAGATGAACCATGCTAATCTGAAGTCGGGCAGAAGGTAGGGTGACAGCCGTTCGTAGCGTCTGACAAAGTAAGCTGTTGCTTATAAAAGCTCATGTCTCTCTGAACCAGTTAGTCTCTAAGGTGCCAGCCTGTCCTAGCTTCTGCCTGTATTTTCAAATCTTTGATCATAGAGTTGCTGTCTTCATTGGATTGAGTGAAATTCTGCTTTTCTTGCAGACTGTGCAGCCCTTTCCAGTCTGTAGGGTTGCACTGTAGGGTTGCATCAGGGTGGATGAACGTGCCAAAAGAAAACTACCGAAGGACCTCCAAAAGGAAGGCATAAATACCCCCTTTGCATTGGTTGCATTAATTGAATGTTGAGTGCTGAGAGCAGGGTACTGTCTCTAGTCCCTTGGGATATTATTCAAAACATGACAGGCATCTCTAACCTCCCTATGCAATATATTAATATCTCATAGGCAGACAAGGTTCTTTGGGTGAATCTGATATCTTTTATTAGACCAACTTAAATAGTTGGAAACCAATTATTAGGCAAGCTTTCGGGTTCAAAAACCCTTCGTCAGGCTAAGCAGGTTTCAGCAGTTGGTGCGTGCTCTTCCTGGATGGAATGAAAAGGAAAGAAGCCAGGCTGGGCTGGTATGCATACAAAACGGGTATGTGGCAGGTTTTGCATTTCTTGTCATGACGTGGTCTGGGTCCATTTGGTGTGTTCTGGGCCTGGGAAAGTTTGCTTCTGGTGATGAGGTTAGTGAGGTTTGGTGCTTGTTTGAAGGCTAGGATGGGTGGCTCTGGGAAGATCTCTTTAAGAATAGGGTCTCTTTCTAGTATGGGTTGCAGTTGTTCGAACACATCTCCACCACCCCGACAATCACTGCACCCCACAACAGAGCCATCAGCATTCCCAGATCTTACAGCTGCATCTCCAGAAATGTAATAAATCTCATCCGATGCACCAAATGCCCTGCTGGAAAATACGTAGGTGAGACCAAACAACTGCACACCAGAATGAAAGCACACTGGAAATCTATCAAAGACAGGAGTACCCAATGACCTGTGGGGGCACATTTCTCCCAAGAAAACCACTCTCTCTCCAGTCTCTCAGTCCTGATCCTCAACGGGAACTTAAAAAACACTTCCCAGAGACGAGCCTATGAACTACACTTCACCAGCCTCCTGGACACTAAAAATCATGGACTAAATATAGACATTGGATTTATGATGCATTATAACCAGCCTGACATCCGACTCCCCAGGTATCCCTCCACTATTCATCCCCCTTCTCTCTTCGCCTCCCCAGCCTGGCTCTCTCCCATTGACTCTTCAGTCTACACTTTCACTGACTACCTGTCTTGTATGCATACCAGCCCAGCCTGGCTTCTTTACTTTTCCTTCCATCCAGGAAGAGCACGCACAAACTGCTGAAACCTGCTTAGCCTGACAAAGGGTTTTTAAACCCAAAAGCTTGCCTAATAATTGTTTTCCAACTATTTAAGTTGGCCTAACAGAAGATATCAGATTCAACCAAGGAACCTTGTCTGCTTATGTCCTTAGACCAACACGGCTACAACGTACACCCCATTAATATCTCATGTGTCTCTAGCACAGTGGTAGTGTGGAATTGATGCACATTTTAACTTTAAAACCAGTTATTGCATGCAATGCCATGGGAACAGTAAACCATTCCTGTGCTGATGGGTATGCTTCTCAGGACCAGTGGCCTCTGCATTTAATCAGAAGAAAGGAAGTCATTAATTAGTTTGTAACTCCCTGTCAGTGCAACACCACTGCTTAATTAAGTTGCTCTCAAGTAACTGTAGGATTATTAAGCAATAAGATACAATAGTAGGTGAATTATTACACCATAATTAAAGCCTGAAGTGTTGAAGCAACTTATTTGAGATCTAAAACTACTTTAAAAATTATTTTAAAAGATCAATTACCAAAAAAATGCCCATTAAAATCTTCCATCATCAAAAGTAATTAATGATCCTGAACTTGATGATAATATACCAAGAAAACCGGGCCAAGTTTCAGTCTGCTGAGAATTTGGCCCTTTAAGTTGAGATAGGAATAGAAAACTCATCACAAATAAGTTGAAGGGTCATTCTCAATAATTTTTCTATGCTTCTTCATACTCTTATATGGAGAGGCTTGTCTGGTTAATGAGTTGTGACCAAGGTGTTTTGTAAATTGTAGTGCTATATAATGCATGTCAGTAAATCAGGATACGTATTTTCCCCCTGTTTTTCTTGACTAAACTTTCTGTTAATTATAATTGTCGCTCTCTGTATTTAATTCTTAATTCATTACAGGAATTTTTGGAAAGGTTTTAAATTAAGTTAACTATAACTCACTTTTTTTTTTCAAGTGCAGTGATGCTTGACAGTTCTTGCCAATAAACTGGTCAGGAATTTGTTTGATGAAACTTTTTCATCTAAGCAGTCTTTCACAGAAACTGAAACTTCCTGGGGCATATACATGGGAAAGGTTTCTAAGGTTTAGGGTAAAATTTCTGATCAGAACTGGGGAGAAGAGGCTCGCTAATTCTCTTTCCTCCCAGCATGAATGGGTACTTACTAGAGAGACCCAGTTTTAAGCCACTGTTCTGTTTGATTCAGACACAGGCTTTCATCTGTCTCCCAGCTAAGTGCCCCGTGTCTGGACTGTAGCATCAATCCCTGCCTCTTTCTCCCCTATTAGAGATGTTTCACTTTTCTGTAAGCAAATAAATATTTCTGTATGCAACCAGAACAGGAAAAGTGAAAAAAATGGAGAGACACTAAGTCTACAGCCCCATGAATTTGGGGTAGTTGCCTTGGAAAAGGAAGACCTTGGATCAAGTTCCTTGCCTGAATCAGGCAGAGCAGGAATTTGAATCTGGATATCCTAAATCCTAGATGAGTGCCTTATCTAGTAGCCTAGTAGATGGGGGAAGGCCTAGTCAATATTCTGGGGTTGGTGAGGCGCACTCTTTTTCTAATCTCTTGCTTTTCAAATGTGTCTGCTTCATCCTAATGCAAAACAATAACGCTTTTGAAATCTTGAATTTTTGGCAGGATAGGAAAACCGTTAATATGCCTGAACACTTGGTTTGGTAAGCACACACATGGGCTTTGTTGATCGGAGCCTTGAAGACAATGAGATAACAGAAGCCCAAACACTGTTTATTGTACCTGTGTCAGGGATGTATTTGGTAGCCGTGTTGGTCTGAGACAAAAAAGAAATACAAAAATCTAGAACAGTTGGCTTCAAAATGATACCTTTTATTAGACCAACTGAATAATCGCAAAAAAAATATCCTTTTCTGCAAGCTTTCAGGCTCAAAGGCCCTTCATCAGGGTTTGGGAAAAGTACAGATGGTAATAAGTCCCCACAGGTAGGAAATAAACTTGATTTTTGCACAGAAAGAGCTGGAGATGGAAGGCTGTCTCTCTGGGTCCATGAGAGAGTCTTTGTGAGCCTGAGAGCTTGCAGAAAAGGATATTTTTTTTTGCGATTTCTCAGGTGGCCTAATAAAAGATATCATTTTGGAGCCAAGCGTTCTAGATTTTTGTATTTCTTTTTTCTACCTGGTCGCTTTTCAGTGTTAGTTCAATCAGTAAAGCTGTGTTTGAGTCTTAACCCATAGATGACTTGAGACAACATAAAAAATCTTACTGACTTGGAATTCTGCTATGTATATGACTTCTTCTTTAAGGAAAAAGTGAGGGAGACAGAGACAAATAAAGGAGTGAAACCAAAAGTTAAGGAAGAGAGAGAGAGAGACTGTTTCAGCCTTGAAAATAAAGAAGGAAGAAAAAACAACAACAAAAGTGGAAATGGTAAATACATAACAATACTTAACGATAAAACTGCAGCATGTAAAATTACTCTTGCATCCTTACACAGTGTAGGGTCATATACAAGTATTATGTTTCTACCAAGAAAATTGTTCTCTTGTAGAAGCTCTAAGTGTACTAACATTCACGCTGTTTCTCTTGGATTACAAGTGGCAGTTCCAGGAGAAAAATGACCCAACTCCAACCTGGTAGAAGTCAGTCCCCAGAAAGTTTCTCCTAGAAAATGAATGTGTGTACACCTCTGGGATAAGCTGCACTGGTGTCCTCCAGCATCCCCCTTCCCACAGCTCCAAGGAGACAATTTGAGATTTGAGCTGGAGTTCACTGCTTCAACTGAGCACAAAGCAAATCCCTCCCCATGACTACTTTGGGACCAGGAAAACTCAGCCCCGCACTGTGCACCAAGGCTACAGGGAGATGCAGAGTGCTGAGGCAGCTCTGGTCCCTGCAAGTGACCCTGAACAGTCAGGGCAACCTAACCGGACTCGGGCAGACCAAGAGCCAGCATGTGGTGTGGAGGTTCTGGCCGGCTTGGCAGGATGGGGCCAGGCCAGATTTGGTCTTGGGCAGGCATTGCCATGCTGGCCCATGTCCAGGAGAGGCAGTGACCAGCTGGCTCAGAACAACTGGGTGTGAACCTGGGCTGGTGTGGGTCTTGGGTGGGCAGGGTCTGGCCAGCTTCAGTCCTACCTGAGCAAGAGTAGACCTGCACCCACACCCACTCAGGGAGATAGAGACCTATGTACCCACACTTGCATCCCCTACCCAGGGAGACCCAGACCCTGAAGACCAGATCCAGACCTACTCAGTCAAACCCACAGCTACCCGGGGACACCCAGACCACAAACATGCAGTCACACAGAGTAGCTGAGCCCATCCCTTCCTTCTCTGCTGCCTACAATGGGTCCTGTAACTGCACCCAGGCAGAGGTCAGGGACCTCATTGTCCCCTAGGGCAACAAGCAGAATCAGGGGGACCTCCAAAAGAGCCACCAGAATGAGGAGGCACACATGCAGGTTGCCAGGCTGGTAAAGGTCTCAGGTGGGAATCCAGAGCCATGAACAGGAGGCTGCATGCCAGCCACAGCTTCTGTCACGAGTTCATAAAGGGCATGCCAAATCTGTGCCTCGGACTCTGGAGGGACAAGAGCAGGAGGAAAAGGAGCTGCCAACACAGGAACAGGGTCTGTGAGTTTGTGCATGGGGTCAGTTTCTAAGGGGAAATGTGTCTTGTCAAAAGCCAAGGCAGAAGCTAAAGTTGAAATGTTGTGTCAGATTCATGTTCAGCATGCAAAAATAATTGCATTGGGCCAGGTTCTGAGTTGTGGCTAAGAGATGCTTTGTGCTGCTCAGAGATGGAGGGGAGGGCCCTGATTGTTGCCTTGCAAAGCACTGGCCCCTCCCCTCCATGTCTATTCGAGGGTTTGATCCCAAACCTCCTGAAATCAATGGGGGTCTTTCCATTTATTTGGTGAAAGTAGAAAGACTTGCTTTGATGGCGGGATTAGTCAGGTAGCTGGAGATAAGGCTTGAGGGCTGCTTTGTGCTGTCAAGGATGTGAACTTTAAGTGGTCTGAAAAATACTTGCTGAGCCAATAACAAAATATTATGCGGCTAACCTCAGTTTCCTGCTCATTGGTATTCAGTCAAGTATAGTTCTGGTGGCCAGACTGAATAACAGGGAAAGGTTAAGAGAACATGCCAAATATATTTAGGCTAAAGAAAAGACTTGAGGGGAAATGCAAAAGGCTATAAAAAACACTGTGCTTTATAAACAGGAGGGGGTTCCATGGTTGTCGCTAGTTGACTGGGACCAAACAAGAAGTAACAAGCTGAAGATGCTGTAGAAAACTTGAGGATATTGGGAAAAATATTCTTACGAGAAGTCTCCAAAAATTCTAACACGTTGCCGTGGGCAGCTGTGGAGTTGTCACCGCTGGAGGTGGTAGTGGATAGGCAGGAAGGCATGTTGGTCTGGAAACAGCTGTCCTTCAATATCTGATGTGTAAGTGAAGTTTAAAGTAAATGACCATTTATAAAGAGAACTAGAGCTATATGTGATATTTTTTTTCTTGATGCATAAGGAGTTTACATATAGCTGGTGCTATTGTCTTTTTTTAATAGTGTGAGATTGCACTGGTATGCCCACGAACAATTTCTGTCTCAATTGATTCTTCACCCAAGTAACTGCTTGCTGTAAAATATTTTGCTGCTAATTCCACTGCCGAGATTGGAGATCATTTGCTTCTACTCTCCTGATTTTTAGTTTAGAGGTAAATGGTATAATTTGTGTGGCTGTTTTTCTTGGATTAATAGCTTACGGGTAAAAACTAATAGCAATAAACAATTGAAAGGTAGCTTTATTGGCTAACATTTGGAAGCAAATGCTTAGCATCTTATATTAAATATATATATGTCCAAAGGCTGAGCCGGAAGAATTCTTATGTGCTCAGTTCACTGCTCATTTTTTTTATTGACAGAAGGTGATGATGGGTCTCTTTCATGTAATGTCTTGTCATTAACTTCACTATTTATTCAAATTTTGACTGTCATTGCCACAAAACTGTTATGTTTATACTTGTATTTTATGGTGCTATGTTTACTTAGAGGGAACCCTAAAAACATTTCACAGATGTAACGGGGTTGAAATACTGCCAGCATCCAGTGAGAAATCGCTTAGCTGGTAAATGCTATGGCATCCGGGCTGTGCTGTTACAAAATAACTTAGACACAGCTCCTAGTTCACATATTAGACACCTAAATATGAGCCTGTTCCAAACCCACTGGAGTCCCTGAAAAAATATGACTGTACCTCCTTTTGTAATAGTGTGAAGACTAAGTCTGACCAAAAGCAGCAACTAAAAGGAAGATGCACCCTTCTTTTGCATTAACTATATTTTTGGGGGACTTGAGCAGGGTGGAATAGGCATCTCATAAGTTATCTTACTCTTTATCTGCATAATAGTTGCATTGGAGGAGGGGAAATTCTATTTATTCTTAACTGGCATGAGCCAGAGTTGTCATACCAGTTGCTTATATTTTCAATTGCAAGACATTTTTTTTTTTAGGTCAACTTTTTCTAAGAGATGGACCTGCCTTGGTGCTTTATGGGAGGCTTATTCCCAACTCTGTAGGCTTTGGCATGGAAGGTTCTCAGTTCCAGAGCCGTGTGAACTGGGGTAGTGTCCTTTCTTCTTGCTTGTCCATTTGATTTAAATAAGTACATGTATGCGTGTTTGTATGAGTAGGAGGGAATGAAAAAAAAAGTTTGCTTTTAGCCTTAAAAATATTCAGTAAAAGTGTTCCATCGGGTTTTGCTAGGGGTTATGATCTATAGATGTTGAGGAGAATGGACATTTTCTTCAGCTTCACAATGGGAATCAAATGGATGCTACCATTAGATAATATAGTAAAGTTCGTGCTTAGTGTTTTCTTATAGCAATATCACCATCTTATGTAAAACAGAACAGGGACTCTGCCATCCAAATTATTTTCCTTTGGTTAATCAGTTTTCACTTCCTTGATGTCTGAGATTTTCATATTTAAACATTCTCCAATGATCCAGACTCCCAGGTGATAAAAGAATAAAAAAGACCTGAGTTCGTGATGAGATTGTGGGTACAGAGCATATGAAGGGAAGGGTGAATATGCAGGTTGTTATACATCATAAATAATCCAACAGGTTACATGTCCAATTGTTTTTCTCCTCTTTATTTGTTAACAGCTTGACAAGAATAAAGTCTGGATACAAACTTGGTTCTTCAGATCTTTACATTTAGGATCTGTTTTTTCCCTGATCATGATCCTGAATTAAATTAGTTTCTAACAGGTCTACTTATCCTCACAGGTGAACTGAAGTTTAAATGAATATACAGTAGTTTCATCTGTACCTATATCCTGTATTTTCTGAAAGCAATAGGACAGAAGGAAGCAAAATCATGTTTAATTCCCTTGCAGAGTTAAATACCAAGGGGGGAGAACACAAGATAACAAGGATACTTGTTTCCAAATATTAGATTTATCTCTTGCTTGTCAGTATTTGCAAATAAGACTGCTAAAAAAAATCATGACTTTTCTTTGGGTACTTTCCACTTCAGAAAGCTCAGTGCTGCCCTAGCACAAATTCTGGGCTAGCTGCTGGCATCCTTTCTGTGGGATCTTTTCACCAAGGTCTCAGTCTTCTATTCCATTTTCCTAATCATGTCTGCTTCACTTCACTCTTTCTGATTTGCTTGAATTGGTCTAAGAGTTTTAAAAAGAATCTCCTGAAAGAGCATATAGAGTCATATGTCATTACACTGAAGAATCAATTCATGCTATGCTGCAGCTGCATCTAAAAATGTGCTGAAACAAAGGTGCCTGTGGTGTGGGCAGACTCTGTGCGAGAAGCATAGCAGATCAGGGAAGGGACAGGCAGCACAGCACCAGGTAGGGTCAGGAGCAGGAAGCAGAGTAGCAGATAGGCAGGGAACAAAAAACAGAGCAATGGATCAGAGCGGCACTTGTGCTGGGTGCAGGGCTAATTTGTGACCTGGCTGCCTGCCAAAAAGGTTGGCCCCTGCTGTGCTAAAAAGAACATTGATATTACAAATTCAAGATTTCAAAAGATAAAACAGCAGAATTAAGGTTGTCCCCCCCCAACTTTAATCAGGCTTCTTGCTGTATGCATTATTAAGCCGATCCATAGAGATGAGGTCTGCAGTATTGGCATAGTAGACTCCAGCTCTACTGGGTCCTGCTCTTAATATAAAACTATTTTCTCAACAGCAGAATTGGGAGTTGGGGATTGATGCCTGGCTTTGGCGCTGTGTAAGTCTATTGATTCCCAGAGCACAATCAAGAACATCCATTGTAGGAGGGTGCGAGTAAGTGGATAAGATGTAGATTATGTGAGGGACTTGAAGCTAGATCTCATTTCCCACTTCGGGTACTGCACCATAGCAGGAGCTCGTGTTCTTTTAGAGCAGAATGGGTCCCAGTGACTGTGAGCAAAGAGTTGCTCCATGATTTTTAAATCCAATGGACTTCCCCCTCCCCCCCTCCTTTTTTTTTTAATTCAGGGAATATATTTACAACAGGAAAAAACATGTCTTCTGCATTGCCAGAATGAAATAAACCTATGAATGAGGGACAGTACGTGGCTAAAAACTACTTATTGCAGCCAACATTTAAAAAAAAAAAGATTTTTTTTTTCTCAGTCCTGCATTTTGACCTGCGCTCTAAGGAAACAGCATCATGACTCCAACTACATCTAGCCTGCTGGTAAGGTAAATCGAATTATTTCCTTTTCTGATCCTTTGGTTGCATTTTTATAGGTGAAGAGGCTGGAGTTGGCCATTTTTGACCTGGAAGGAAGTACGGCCAAAATTCAGCTGCAGAACAGGCTGCGAAGCCTCAGGACATGTCCTGATGAGGATTTCAGTGCCAAGGTGAAACTGCCAGCCCTTCATGCTAGAAGCTATTTTCAGCTGAACACTGTGGCAGGTACGAAAAGGGGAAACAGGAAAAAAATCTGTCAAAATCACTTTGCCGGACAGAATTGGTATGTCCAGCCTCTGCAGGACTCCTGTCATGGGAAAACTTACTCCTGACTTTCAGTACAAGTCATTAAGGCAAAATAACTGTAAAAATAGACTCCTTATTCGCTGGATCATCTTGAGGCACCTCTACTCACTTGACTGTGGTCCACACTGAGGAATGAGTGCAGGTTCGGGGGAGATTCTGGATCAGGCTTATTGTTCCTTCAGCAACATGATCATAGGATAATTCATTTGTCTTGGCCCTCCAGGCCAGTAAAAATGGAGCCCTTTTCATAGATGTTCAAAGACCACATACGCGACCAAAGCAAATGTGCCCCTAAGTGAAAACAGGTACTTTTCAGAAGATCCTTTGCATTAATTATAGGCACAGTATAAATGGTAAATTTTACAACTGTGAATATGCAGTTCCAATTTTGCTTTTAGCCAATATTCAATCTGTTTAGCTAAACTCACATTTGATGTGGATTCGCATTAAAGCACAGATGTTCATGGAAAGCAAGAATGATACCCTGGTGAGTACTGAAGAAGAAGAAAAATCCTTCTGCATTGATATGAATATCTATAGGCAATATTTTTTCACTGCTTGCTCCGGTTGCATCAATGATAAGCAACATTAACACACACCAGGGAGAAGGGGCCTGTACCCATACAACCTGTGTAAAATACACTTAGAGTGTTCAGATATAGCCTTAGATAAATCTGCTTTGCTTAGAAGATCTCTGATATTGACTTGTATCAGAGGAAAGCAAACTTGGAATTTCACTAGCTTTCTTTAGAACTCTATTTTCATTTGCTGAGAGCAATATAGCCATGCTTATTTCAGTTCATGTAGGGTTTTGAATCCATGAGTTACTTCCCTCAACCCTGCTCCATCTACTCAAAAGCACATGGCTTCTGACATAACAGGAGTGCTAGAGCCTAAATTGAATCTTAGCTTTTCTGCGTTGAAACGGGGCAAGTCTGGACCTGGTTGAAATATTGATCGATAATGGCATTGATCATGAATTTAGTCCATTTCTTTTGTCAATATTTCACGACATGCTCCAGAGCGAGGAGGGCAAGAGGGGAGTCTAAGACTATTCATTCAAGAGCTTTTAAACTAAATTCCAGACAGTGCATTATAGCCAAACTCTTTGCTTTGACTATCCTCTGATTTATCACATAGGTAACAAGGTCTTGCATCTGTTCTCTGATGGGAGAACTGAAACTTTTTAAGCAGCAGAAAACTGCTGAAGACTTTCACTTTGTTTGAATTTTCAGTTGAAAAGCCATTTGCAATTTCCAGGATTCATGTACATTTTCAGATAAATCGCTACACATCAAAATATGGACTTCCAGTTATGAGCACAAAGAGTGACTTCAAAATATTTAGTCACAAAGATATTAGCAAATCCCTTTCTGTACTATTCCACCAGCTCCAGTCTACTAAGGATCTCCATTTTCTAACTGCTACAGTTTCCTTTAAAAAATGAATGGTGCTCCCTATTCAGTGCTCATAATAAATCCAACTGTGCTTTGATTTCTTTTTCCCAGCCCAATTGTCCATAAATATCGCAGTTCAATTTTGGGTTAGTACTTGTAATACCATTTCAAAATTGCAGGTCTTGCTGATTAAATACTTTCTGGTTAATATCTAGCAGTAAAAGGACATGGTGCTATAATGTCTTCATTTCAGCAGATATTGATTTATTTCCAAAGTCATCTAAAACCTGCTCCTTCCCATTGTCCAAACCTTGGAATATCTTTCCCCATCTCTCTTTAGCTTTTTCTCTTTATCTTGAAAAGGTTTTACGTGATATAACCCTGCTCCAAAGTTTCCTGAAGGAAATGGAAAGATTCTCATTTATGCTGTCAGGCTTGAGTCTAAGTTAAATGCATAAGGAATCCTGTACAAAGAAAAGGGAACTAGATCCATTCTGAAGTTTTTACTAAGTTCCTATCAAATTGAAGTGGGAATTTTAGATGTGCCAGTGGGCACATCTACATATGAGCTTCAATGTACAGTAAACTATTTTATTGTGCATTAGCATAATGTCACAGTTTTTTTATGTGATGCTTTAATACACAGTAAAATAGTCTACTGCACATTAAGCCTGACTAAAAAAGCATGCAGATATACTACTGCGCATTAGGGCAGCCTAATGCACATTAATTTAGCACCTCATATTGGAGGTACAAAATATAATGCTCATTAGAAAAGGTACATTCATGCACATGTAGATGCGCCTACTAGCTATAGATCAGAGGCTTCCCACCTATAAACTTTTAACAGGAAGCTTAAAATAGAGAACCCGTATGGCAAAATTACTGCCAACACTTGTTGTTGAAGGATTAGCCAATACATTTGGTGTTTAGTTTTGAAGATCAAAATATTCTGAAATGGAGAATGACTTGTAGACATATGTACTGCCAGTCTTGGTTTAATCTTGTACCTAAGATGGCAC